>NW_011494787.1:698190-730754 GCF_000754665.1 Bison bison bison
GAACCTTCCTCCCTTCTCCCTCCCCATACCATCCCTCTGGGTCGTCCCAGTGCACCAGCCCCAAGCATCCAGTATCGTGCATCGAACCTGGACTGGCGATTTGTTTCATATATGATATTATACGTATTTCAGTGCCATTCTCCGAAATCATCCCGCCCTCTTCTTCTCCCACAGAGTCCAAAAGACTGTTCTATACATCAGTGTCTCTTTTGCTGTCTCATATACAGGGTTATTGTTACCATCTTTCTAAATTCCATATATGTGCGTTAGTATACTATATTGGTGTTTTTCTTTCTGGTTTACTTGACTCTGTATAATAGGCTCCAGTTTCATCCACCTCATTAGAACTGATTCAAATGTATTCTTTTTAATGGCTGAGTAATACTCCATTGTGTATATGTACCACAGCTTTCTTGTCCATTCATCTGCCGATGGACATCTAGGTTGCTTCCATGTCCTGGCTATTATAAACAGTGCTGCGATGAACATTGGGGTACACGTGACTCTTTCGATTCTGGTTTCCTCAGCGTGTATGCCCAGTAGTGGGATTGCTCTATTTGTGCTTCTAAATTCACCATGCCCTCCCTGCATCTCTCAGGAGTAGGTCAGAGCAGAGTATTTATGATAGATAAAATGAGTATCATCCACTGATCTGGCAGCTGGGTGTGGAAGAGAGAACAGAAATTTTACCAGCACCTGTTCAAGAAGCCAAGTACAGATTAGAACCTGTGCTGGGTTTACCTGGGCATTCTGTTCTGTTTCACAGCAAGGATTTTGGTGATACAGCGTTCAAAGTCTTTTTCTTGAGTCAGCCCCACCACCCCTGGTTTGTTTAGATTGGATATCTTCTCTGTCTTATGCATGACTATTACCCTGGGATCTCCCTTCATGATTATCTTAGAGGTTTTCACCTAAGTTGGATCTCATTTCCTGTGTTTCAAGTCTCCGTCAGTCTTGTTTACTCTTTTGTTTTAGCAGAGCTCATTTTTCCAATGGCTTCTTGAAAAAAAGATTTTATGAGAGGTAACTTTGAGACCTTGTGGTAGTGTTTTTACTGTCCTTATACTTGATTGATAGAGTGACCGAATGGAATAATTTTCTTGAGAATTTTGTAGGGGTTGCTCTGTTTTCATCTTGCTTTTGCTATTGCTGCTGAGTCCAAAGCCAATCTGATTTTTGATCCTTTTTGACCTATTTTCATCCCCTCCAGAGATTTTGTAGAATGTCCATTGTCTCCTCTAATCTGAAAGCTACAGCCATGTGCCAAAGCGAGCATTTGTTCTCTTCTGTAATCCTAGCTTTCAGTAGGCTCTGGTAATGTGGAATGTCATGTTCTCTGGTTCTGGGGAGGTTTTTGTTACTTTGTTGCTGATTTCCTCCAATTTCTCACTGCTTTCTTTTTGGAGTTTATATAATTTGCCTATGGCCCTTGTCTTGGTCCTCTAATATTCTTTCTACTTGCCATTTCTCTATCTTCTGCTTGACTTTTGGGAGGATTTCTTCAGGTTTATTTTCTAACTCTTCTGTTGAGTTTTCATTTTTGCTGATGTTTTTACTAAACATTTGCCATGTTTTAAACTTCCAATTGCTCTATTTTCTAAAAGTTTCTATTTTTCATTTTACTTAAATTTCTTTCCCCACAAGAACATATTATTGTTGTCTACTGGACACAATATTTCTTGTCTTTTTGAAAATGTTAAAGATTGTTTTTTTTTCCTTCCTAAATAGTTTGTTTCTTTCAAGTATACTTTCTTCTTGTTTTCATATCTAATGTCATGTTAAAGTCTTTTCCCAGATGTCTTATAACCTACTCAGAATAAAAACCAAGGGACTTACAAAGCCAACTAGAAGCCTGCACATCAGTGTGGGTTATATGAACTTTGGGCTTCACAGTAGAGTTAATAGGTCAACTTTTTATTAGGGAACCACCAGTGTTTCTATAGTTTCATCTCGCCTCATGGTCTGGTAAGATTCCTCAGAGAAGTTTGTTCGTGTAACTCTGCATAGAGCTGTGCTACTCATACTCAACACAGTAGCCACATGTGCCTGTTTAAATGTAAATACCATTGAATTAATCATTCAGTTTCCCTATTGTTC
Source organism: Bison bison bison (assembly GCF_000754665.1). NCBI lineage: Eukaryota > Metazoa > Chordata > Mammalia > Artiodactyla > Bovidae > Bison > Bison bison. The sequence goes on from NW_011494787.1 coordinate 700,288, forward strand.
ATTTCTGTTCAATCACTCAGTCATGTCCGACTCTTTGTGACCCCATGAATCGCAGCACGCCAGGCCTCCCTGTCCATCACCAACTCCCAGAGTCCACCCAAACCCATGTCCATTGAGTCGGTGATGCCATCCATCCATCTCATCATCTGATGTCCCCTTCTCTTCGTGCCCTCAGTCTTTCCCAGCATCAGGGTCTTTTCCAATGAGTCAGCTCTTCACATCAGGTGGCCAAAGTATTGGAGTTTCAGCTTCAACATCAGTCCTCTACCAATGAACACCCAGGACCAATCTCCTTTAGGATGGACTGGTTGGATCTCCTTGCAGTCCAAGGGACTCTCAAGAGTCTTCTCCAACACCACAGTTCAAAAGCATCAATTCTTCAGTGCTCAGCTTTCTTATATAGTCCAACTCTCACATCCATACATGACCACTGGAAAAACCATAGCCTTGACTAGACGGACCTTTGTTTCCCTTTTGAGCTAACCACATTTCAAGTGCTCAGTAGCCACATATAGCTAATGGCTGCCATGTTGGACAGCACAGCTACTGAACATTTCCATCACTGCACAAAGTTTTATTGGAGTGTCCTGGACTAGAACTAAAATGTTGTTGCAGTCATCTGAGAGCTCAGTGAAGGAAGACTCTGTGGGGTCTCAATGTTCACAATTTAGTAGGTATATGGTTACCTAATCCCACTCTTCTTAGAGCAGTGACTGCCCTCAGCTGTGTATCCGCCAGCCCAGAAACTTGTTTTATCTTCTCCAGAGAAGACAAAGGCTTAAACAATATGCCTGACTCTTCATTTTACTTTAAATACCCAGTATTTACTTTTTGGCCTTTCAATCCTACTGGTCCCTGTTCTGAATTCTCCACTACATTTTGCAGGCATGCCCCTGGTAATAGATCCTCTCTCAGTATAAATAGTGTTAGGGACTTTTCATTAAGAGAACAAAGTCCCATATTTCTTCACCTGTAAATAACCACTGATATAATTAATATCTTGTTTTGAAGTATTTGAATTGGATGAGAATGTTTTATAAACTGCCTATTTCAGGACACATTGGGCATTATCAAGTTTTATAGCAAAGTCTTTGTAAGTGAAAGTGAAAGTTGCTTGGTTGTGTCAGACTCTTTGCGACCCCATGGACTGCAGCACACTAGGCCTCCCTGTCCATCACCAACTCCCGGAGTTTACTCAAACTCATGTCCATTGAGTTTAAATCTAAATTTGGTTTAGATTTGTGACATCTTGATTTTATATACAGAATAAAGTGTGTGTGTTTAATTACAAAAGCAGTATCTGCTTGAAAAGAGCAAAGTGTTTATTAGGCTGAGCATGGACTCTGACTCCAAATTACCCAGATTCAAATCCCGTCTCCGCCACTTACTAGTTGTATAATCCTGAGCATGTTATTTAACCACTCTGTGCCTCAGTATACACATATAAAGTGTGGGGTAATGAAAATATCTGTACCATGGGATCACTATATTAAATAGGTTCACACATTTGAAGTACATGAAACAATGCCTGGCATATTCTAAAAGCTTGGCATAATTCAGATATGATTACAATTGAAATAATCCAAACATATAGAATTCTCCAGATCATAAAAGGTTAATAAATATTCTATCAGATTTTATCTCACATAGCACATTCCTTTTAACTTAGTTCTTATTCATTTTAACTTAGTTCTTACTCTACATACAATAAAGATCAATATTAAAATATGTTCTGTGAGCTTGTGTAGTCTTGTAATCATCACTGCAATCAGGAAATAGAACAGTTTCCTCAACCCCTAAAAATTCCCTTGTGCTGTGCCTTCACAAACTCACTCCCTATTCCTGACCTTTGACCACCATTGATCTTTCCTTGCTTATAGTTTTGCCTTTTCCAGAGTGTCCTATAAACGAAATCATATAGTTAAAAACAAATCATTCCTTTTGAGCCTGGCTTCCATCATTCAACATAATGCATTTGAGGTTAACCCCAGATGTTGCATGTATCAGTCTTATCATTGCTGAGTAATGTTCTTTTCTATGGATGTATTAAGTGTGTGCATACACATACTCCCAGGCTGACATGAGGGTTGTGTCTGCTGCTGCTGCTAAGTTGCTTCAGTCGTGTCCAACTCTGTGTGACCCCACAGACGGCAGCCCACCAGGCTCCGCAGTCCCTGGGATTCTCCAGGCAAGAACACTGGAGTGGGTTGCCATTTCCTTCTCCAGTGCATGAAAGTGAAAAGGGAAAGTGAAGTCGCTCTAGTCATGTCCGACTCTTTGCGACCCCATGGACTGCAGCCTACCAGGCTCCTCTATCCAGGGTTGTGTCTGGTCTTCTGTAGTTATGAAGAATGCTGCTATAAAAAACTGTGTACAGGTTTGTGTATCAGTATGAGTTTTCAGTCTGTCCTGTATATTCAGTAGTGGGATTGCTGGGCTATATGGTAAACGTACATTTAATATTTTAAGAAACTAAGAAGCTATTTTCCAAAGTGGAAAATAGCTTCTCATGCCATTTTGCATTCCCACCTGCAATGTGAGTTTTGATTGCTCTGCATCCTTACCAGCACTTGGTTTTGCCAAAAAAGAAAAAAACCCCAAAATTTAGTTGCTTTAAATAGCTGTGTAGCTAGCATAATTCTTAACCAAGTTTTCTAGCAAAGCCTTGAGACTTGGAAAAAGAGATAAAATAGGGCTTGATTAAATGCAGGTATCATAAGGAGGGGTTGGAAAGACTGTTCAATTTGTGAGAGCTTGGTTTATCTGTGGTGTTCACTGTTGTATCCCCAAGTGACTGACACAGTGCCTGACACACTGTAGGAATCTCGTTGCATGTTTATCAAATCATTGAACAAATGATTGAGAGGTTAGGGAAGAAGCAGAGATTAGGAGTAGAATGGAAAAGTAAATTTAGGTTAGACTTGGTCTGACTAATATTCATATTGACACATCTCTTAACTCTTCTGGTTCTCAACTTCATCACTATAAATTGAGAAGATTCTCTTAGATGATATCTAAGCTCTTTTAATGATTTTTTTTTCCTTTTTATGACATCAAATGAAAAATAATTCAGTAAGTGAAAAAGAAGCATGTCAGATCCTTTGATGTGGACGTGTGGATGTAATGGGAAGTACAGCCCTTCAGGGAATTTAGGGGTGAGTGTCTAAACAGAAGCTAGCTAGCTAATGGCAGAAACAGATTAAAAAGTAGTTACAAGAGACTTTTCAAATCAAGTAGCAACATTGCAGTGATATATTTGGGACAGGGGCTATGAAAGGAAGTAGGGGTTGAAAATACTGAATTTAGAAGCTCATTTTTATGGATACTATTAGTTTTAAATGCTTTAAGTTAGACTAGAGAGAAGCAGCCTATGGTTAATGCAAAGAGGAGGAGCTGAGCCTCAGTGAAAGCAAAACCAAGGGTGTGTAGGACTTTACAGAGCATCCTGGGCCCTGTGTGAGCAAGTGTTTGGCTGCTATTTTCCAGTGTTCTTTTTCTCTGCCCTCATTCCCTCAGCCTTGTTCTTAGAAGTTCCGATCTGGAATTGAGCAGAAAGCCAATTCTCAGCAGATATTTGTTCTATTTGTACTTTGAAGGATTTTATGTATAACACTGTCAGGTATTGGTAGGGATTTTTAAAATATACCAAATATACAGATAAACTTGATTCTGCGTTAAGGGATTTGACCTGTTTTGTCTGTCATTTTTTAAAGCACCATGACATTTGAAAATTTTTTTTTTCTTGTTGCAGTTCTTTTCAAATATTCAAAGGTCTTGATTGCTGAAATGCTTTTTTCAATGTATAGATTTTTAAGGCCATTATTGTTTTCATGGTTTTAATGTTTCCAACAGTTTTATTATCCTGAAGCAAACCATATTTTTGCTCAACAGAGTTTAGGTCGTAAAATCAAACATTTAATTATTCATTTTAGACTGTGCTTGCAACACTTCATTTTAAAACATCAATATTATATTCATCTGGTTATGAGGACCCTCAAAAGTAATCCTCTGGCAAATAATTGAGGCAAGTGATTGAGGAATCTGACTTCTACCTAACCTTTCAGCTCATAAAGACCAATTGCCCAAAGATATTACTTTTAGGTTCTAATGTAAAGAATTAATATTTCTAGACTAAAAAAAATTTAGTGCACTCTGTAAAATTGCCATCACTTTTAAGTACAGTCACCCTGAGGAAGCTGTTCTGCAGTTCTTAGTCCATTAAGTCTACTTTTTATAGTAAGGGATTAAGAAAAAAAAAACTGTGGAATATTTTAAGATTTTGTGTTGGATAACATCTTGGAAAAGAAAATATGTAGTTTTGTTTTAAGACTAATAGCCAGGAAAAAAAAACCCAAGACTTTTAAAACAGCTTTTTTTGGGGGGGTGGGGTGGGGGTGGCAGTCAGACATTTACTCTTTAAGCGTATCTATTTCCTTTTTTAATCAAAGTATAGTTGATACACAACGTTGTAGTTTCTGCTGTACAGCAAAGTGATTCAGTTATACATATACACACATGTATATATACACACATACACATTTTTCCATAGTCTTTTCCATTATGGCTTATATAGAATATAAACAGGATAGAGAATGTAATTCCCTGTGCTATACAGTTGGTCTTCCCTGATAGCTCCGTTGGTCAAGGATCCACTGGACTCTGTTGTTTACCTTGTGGGACTGCTCATCTCAAACTCCTACCGTTTCCCTCCTTCCCCTTTGGTAACCATGTTTGTTTTCTATGACTTAAGTCTGTTTCTGTTTCATAAGTTCATTTGTCTCATATTTTAGATCCCATATACAAGTGATAGCTTACCAGTGTTTGTCTTTCTTTTTTTTTTTATAATCTCTGGTTGCATCCATTTTGCTGCAAATGGCCTTTTCATTTTTTTAGAGCCAAGTAGTAGTCCACTGTGTGTATATACCGCATCTTTTATCTGTCAGTGGACAATTAAGTTGCTTCCATGTCTTGGCTATTGCAAATAGCCACTGATAGTGTCTTTTTGGATTATGGATATATGCCCAGGAGTGGGATTGCTGGATCATATGGTAGTGCTTTTATTTTTTAAGGAACTGCCAGGGACTTCCTCGGTGGTCCCGTAGTTAAGACTCTCTGCTCACAATGCAGGGGACACAGGTTTGATCTTTGGTTGGGCACTTAGATCCCATATACTGAGCAGTGCGACCTGATAGAAAAGGGTGCAGGGGGGCTTCATGTTGTTTTCTATAATACCTGCACCAGTTTACATTCCCACCAACTCTGTAGGAAGGTTCCCTTTCCTCTATACCCTCTCCAGCATTTGTTACTTGTAGATGTTTTGATGATGGCCATTCTGACTGATGTGAGGTGGTACCTCATTGTAGTTTTGATTTGTGTTTCTCTAATAATTAGCAGTGTTGAGTATCTTTTCATGTGCCTTTTGAGCATCTGTATGTCTTCTTTGGAGAAATGTTTATTTAAGTCTTCAGCCCATTTTTTAAATTGGGTTGTGTTTTTGTTACTGAGTTGTATGAGCTGTCTGTACAATTTGGTAATGAAGGCCTTGTCGGTCACATTATTGGCAAATATTTTCTCCCATTTCATAGGTTTTTTTCATTTTGTTTATGCTTTCCTTTGTAGTGCAAAAACTTGTGAGTTTTATTGGTTCCTATTTAATTTTGCTTTTGCCGTGGGAGATTGATTGACCTAAGAAAACATTGCTAAGTCATAGAATGTATTGCCTGTGTTCTCTTTTAGGAGTTTTATAGTCTCGTGTCTTAATATGTAAGTTATTTTGAGTTTATTTTTGTATGGTGTTGAGGGTATGTTCTAAATTCATCAATTAACATGTGGTTGTCTAGTTTTCACAATACCACTTGCTAAAGAGACTAGCTTTTCTCCATTATATATATATCCTTGCCTCCTTTGTCGAAGGCGCCACACACCATGCGGGATCTTAGTTCTCCAGCTAGGGATCCAGCCTGTGTCCCCTGCAGTAGAGGTACAGAGTTCTAACCACTGGAGCACTAGAGAATTCCTGTCAAAGATTAATTGGCCGTAGGTGTGTGGGTTTATTTCTGCTCTTCATCCATTGATCCATAGGTCTGTTTTTCTGGAGTGCATCCATTTCTAATGTACTGACAACTTGTTAGAGTTGTAGGACATGTAAGAGGGCATTCAAACTCAGATTCTTTATCAGAACCTATTCTGTAGCCCTATAATTAAAAATCATTAAATGTATCATTCTGAAATTGAATTTGGGCAGTTGTAGTAATAAAATATATTGATTTTTTTTGTGTGTGTCTTTCAGAATCATGGTGTCATGGAGAGGGATATACTTTATACTCACTCTGTTTTGGGGAAGCTTTTTTGGAAGCATTTTCATGCTGGGTCCCTTTTTACCTTTAATGTTTATAAGCCCATCTTGGTATCGCTGGATCAACAACCGGATTGTGGCAACCTGGCTCACGCTACCTGTGGTAAGTTACACACACAGCAGAGAAAGGGATCGTACCAAAGTAGCCTATCCTATTGATTTGTATTTTGTGAGTCAGATTTAGTCAAATATTATGAGAAACATATTCCTATTACATAAGAGGCACATTAGTTTTTGTATTTTCATCTTTAAATGCTAGGAAATGAAATAATTAATGTGTTTAAAATATAATATTTTATCTATTTAAACAGAATATCTATTTAATAGAATATCTTCCATATTCCTCGTGAATTTATTTTCCTTTAGTGAGGTGTGCTTTAGTAAAATGCACAAATCTAAAGATGCAGACTGAAGAATTTTTACATTGTTAGTTTTATATTGCGTTTTAGTTTTTATTTCTCATGTTTGTCTTATTTATTTATTATATATACATGTATCCTTTTTCAAATTTTTTTCGCATTTAAGTGATTACAGAATATTGAACAGCATTCTCTGCTATACAGTGGGTCCTTGTTGGCTATCTGTTTTAAATATAGTAGTTTGTAACTGTCGATCCAAAACTCCCAGTTTATCCATCCCCTCAACTTCCCCCTTTAGTAATGACAAGTTTGTTTTCTAGTTTGTGAGTGTGTTTCTGGATAAGTTCATTTGTATCTTTTTTTTTTAAGATTCTGCATATAAGCAATATCATACGATATTTGACTGACTTCACTTAGTATGATAATTTCCAGGTCCATCTCTGTTGTTGCAGATGGCATTGTTTCATTCCTTGTGATTGGTCAGTCCCTATTTTCTATTTCTTACTGTTTCAGTTTTGGGAGATGGTTGCTAAGAATTTGTCCATTTCTTCCAGGTTGTCCATTTTATTGGCATATAGTTGCATATAGCAGTCTCTTATGATGCTTTGATTTCTGTGGTGTCTACTGTAACTTCTTTTTCATTTTTGATTTTAGTAGTTTGAATTCTCTCCCCCATTCTTCCTCATGAGACTGGCTAAAGGTTTATCAATTTTGTTTATCTTTTCAAAGAACCAATTTTTAGTTTCATTGATCTATTGTTTTCTTCATCTCTATTTCATTTATTTTTGCTCTGATCTTTATGATTTCTTTCCTTCTACTGATTTGGGTTTTCTTTGTTCTTCTTTCTCTAGTTGCTTTAGGTGTAACATTAGGTTGTTGGGATTTTTTTCTTTCCTGAGGTGAGATTGTACTGCTGTAAACTTCCCTCTTAAAACTGCTTTTGCTGCATCCCATAGGTTTTAGATCATCATGCTTTTTTCATTCGGAGAAGGCAATGGCATCCCACTCCAGTACTCTTGCCTGGAAAATCCCATGGACGGAGGAGCCTGGTGGGCTGCAGTCCATGGGGCCGCTAAGAGTCGGACACGACTGAGCGACTTCACTTTCACTTTTCACTTTCATGCATTGGAGAAGGAAATGGCAACCTGCTCCAGTGTTCTTGCCTGGAGAGTCCCAGGGACGGGGGAGCCTGGTGGGCTGCCATCTCTGGGGTTGCACAGAGTCAGACACGACTGAAGTGACTTAGCAGCAGCAGCTTTTTTCATTTGTCAGTATTTTTGATTTGCTCTTTGATTTCTTCCGTAATCCATTTGTTGTTGAGTTAGCATACTGTTAGGTCTCCACATGTTTGTGTTTTTTACATTTTTTTTTTCCTTGTAGTTGATTTCTATTCTTATAGTGTTGTGGTTGGAAAAGATGCTTAATATGATTTTGGTTTTCTTAAATTTACTGAGGCTCACTGTGGCCCAGCATGTGGTCAGTCCTGTAGAATATTCCATGTGTACTTAAGAAGAATGTATATTCTGCTATTTTTGGATGGAATGTTCAAGAAATATCAGTTGAGTCCATCTAATTTAATGTGTCATTTAAGGCCTGTGATTCCTTATTGAGTCTAAAGCAAACATTTAGAGGTAAATAATTTTTTTTTAATGTCATATGTTGCCACTATACTTCATTTTCTTTAATGTCATAAATTTTCCATAGTGTATGATCTTTTGATTGTAAATCACGTGTTTTTGGCTGAATCTCTCTACCATAACCTTAAGAGTTCAAAGATTTCCATAAGTTACTACATCGGTAACTCATTATAACTGTTATGCTTCTCAGTGTCTAATCAATCTAATTTCTTTGGAGAGCCAGTGTAGGCAGAGTGCTTATTCAGATATTAGAGACAGACATTTGGTTTCACTATTGGCCTTCCCACTTTCTAGTAATTTGAACTTGGCTACTTGGCGTCTCTAAATTTCTCTTGCTTCATCAGTTAAGGAAAGTTAATACCACCTACCACAGAGTGTTATTGTGATGACTAGATGAGATACTGAATGTAGACTTTGCAAAGTAAGCAGTAAATGTTTTCTGCTTTACCAGCTTTAGGGGGTAGGCTAAACTGCATTATCAAGGAGAATTTGGAGTGGCTTGAATAAGGCAAAACCTTTACCTTCAAGTCCTGGTTGTCAGGTTAGCTCTGCTCCCTGCTGTTATGCAAGGACTCAGATTCCTTCCACCCAGCCTGGCATAGCATCTTCTTCTGTATGGTTAAGACTGTTCACTACCCCTTCTTTGCCCTACTCAGCAGGAAGTGAGGAGGGAAGGAAGGCCAGAGCAATAGCTTTGCATTTATACCAGTGAATTACAAGTTATATATAATACCTCTTGCTCACTGCATAGGTAAGAACAGCTAAAAGCTCTTACAGAATCTGGGAAGTGTTGGAAATGTAGTGTTTTGTTTTCTGGATGGCCACGTACACAATTAAAATCTATTACTTTGGAAGAAATGCTGGATTTTATTGGACAAATTAATGGACAGATTTTGCCATAGCTGCTACTACTGCTATTACAACCAATAGCAATCAATTACAGCAGAATTGCTGCTGCTGCTGCTAAGTCGCTTCAGTCGTGTCCGACTCTGCGACCCCATAGACGGCAGCCCACCAGGCTCCCCCGTCCCTAGGATTCTCCAGGCAAGAACACTGGAGTGGGTTGCCATTTCCTTCTCCAATACAGCAGAATTATGTCATATCTATTTACCTTTGACAACTTCAATTCTGCGCCCTAGAATGGATGAGGGGAGAGATAAGAATGAATGTTTGAAATCTGAGTGGTCTGGTGCTAAATATGCTTCATGTGTTTAAAACCGCATGCAAATCAATAATTTCATCTGATGGTGGGTTGGAGAAATCTGGTCCAACATTTAGAAAAACTGGCTAAGCTGTACTTACTGATGTGTGCTAGTCTCTTGTAAGTACTTTTGTTTGAGATTTTCAAGGGTGATTTCAGCTATTCCTGACTGTTGCCTTATTACCTGTCTTGAGAACTTATCATAGAGGCAAGATTCAACCACCATTGTAGTGTCAAATTGGTATATATTTGTAAAAACTTCTGTTACCCAACTGTTTCACTCACTGACTTGCTCGATGGTAATGGTATATCGAGCAGAGTCTTTCAGTTAGAAATCTATAGAAGTTGAATCCCTTGTAGCTAGGTTACAGAAAATCATGTTCTGATTTTGAGAAAGTGAACATCTCTATTAAAAAGAAATGAAGAAAAACTGTCATGGTGTCTTTATGATTTTTTATTTCGTACTTTTGCAAAGTGCTAATGGAATTTCTACTTTGAAGCAAACAGTACAATAGATCACTTTCTATTCAGAAGGAATTTTAGATTTGTCTCCTCTATAGGCGTACTTTATTTGAAATACTCTTAAACAGTTAAAAGTCATTTTTCACTAAAAATAAATTAGGGTAAATGCATTTAGACTAATTATTGCTTCATAGAAATAATCAAAAATTATTCTTTTGTATAATCTTTTGTAAGTTTCGCTTGTGCATTAAAATGATTTCATTGGCAAGATTTTTCTTATCTTACTATTTTTAATTGGTACATTTTCTGTTAAATGAGGTTCCACAGTAAAATCGTCTAGAATTTTAGAATTAGATGAGAATTAATTAGAATTAGAGGTCACCTAGTCTAACTTACCTGTGTGTCCAAGAATCCTTTCCCAAAGTCTGCAAAGTACCTGTAGTCTGCAAAGTAGCCATTCATTCTCCTTTGAAACGTTTTCATAATGAGAAGTACATGTCTTTGTTCATTTCATTTTTGGATGGTTCTATTCAACATAATCAATACTGTCAGGTCAAACTTTGTTTGTGCCCAGAGAAATTTTTGCTTCTCAAAATTCTGAGTCTTTCCAACTGTCTGATTGTTAGCCAATTAATTACCAAGATTATGAGAGCTACTTGGAGTTCTGTCCTTTCACCATAAATCATGTCCTAGGAATTTAGTGGTCATTTTCTAACTCGCCATCTAAGACACATCTCTTCCCACAGCTTGCTGATTCCACTCCCGTTCTAGAACACAACAGGTGTTCAACAAACATAGATGACTGAATATAATTTCTGTCTAGACTGCTGCTCTTAAAAAAGAGGGTCTCGGTCTTTGAGTGACTTCAGATTGTGCATCCTTCAATACCTAAGGATTTGAGGACCTGGGTCTACAGAGCCAAGGCAGACTTGGAGATGAGGAATGTCACAGATCTTTCTTACATCAGACTAAGTAAAGATCAACTGGAATGATAAATAGGAGCGCAGGCATCATGGCAAAACTGATTCTCTTTGATCATGAGGGTAACCCCTTATTTTTGTTTTCGTACACAGTGGAACACTTGGAGGTAGTAAACAGTGGTATATAAAAGATTCTCAGAAATTCCTCATATATTTCTAATTCTAGGTGAGATCTTTGATCAATTAAATAAAAGTCCTAAGAATTATTACCACTCTTGATTCAGACATAAAGCATTATAAAATTTTATAAGATTTGTTTCTTACTGCTGAAACTTATCTTCTATACTAGAAAGAGAATAAATATAAGAATAATGGCTTTTTTAAAACAGTTTTTGATCTGTATTATTTGAATTCTGGAATTCTTTATAAGCATTAGAACTTTGTCTCTGTGTAGTGTATTTGTTAGTCTGCTTTTGCAGGAGCTGTAAATAATGTTGACTAGATATGTCTTTTCTGGCATTAAAAATGATTAATGTGAACTAGAGCTCTAGGTTGTCCAGAAGGTTATATATTATAACTCTCAAGCACATTCTGATAGAGTGCTGGATGGCAGGAAAGAGAATACTTTATGATATGCTCCTCAACAAACAGTCTGGGATTTTTTACTTTTGACATTTACTATAATGAAAAGCTAAAGATTGTTTTGGGGTCCATAGGAAACACATATTGGAAATTTCACCTGTAAGGCTAGAGTTGATGTTTGGGATTTATAGGCTTAAGATTTTCATCCCTTTTCTATAGTACAACATGGGCTGTCCCAGGTGGCGCAGCAGTAAAGAATCCGCCTGCCAATGTGAAAAACGTGGATTCTCCATGGGGTTCCCAAAGAGTTGGACATGACTGAGTGAGCATTCACACACACATAGTATAGTACACAATTAGTAGTCAGCTTCCTCTTTTGACTCTTAAAGGAAGTGTTCCTGTATTATAGTTATTTGCACACTCTGAAAATTATATATCATATTTGGAATGCAGAGTGGAGCCAATCCAAATTAACCTTGGATGGTGACTTCATACACATCACCTGGGCCAAGACATATAATTCAGTGATTTCATTTTGGTAGTTGACAGCCCTTTACGCCTGTAAGTGGAAAATGGATATTTCTTGTTGTGGGTCCAAGTCTAGAGGACTCCTCCCTGATTTTCTCCATCCTGAAGTCTCTTCTACATTGGAATTTAGCTTTCCAAACTTTGGGGGGAGGGGGTTATAATTATTTGAGTGGTTATGGACGCTTTAGAAAATTTAACAAAAAACACAGGCATTTTTTAGCTACTTTAGCCTAAATGATCATGTTTTACATCTTAACACTCTGACTCTGTGGATATAATAACAAACGTATCTAATCTTTTATTTTTTAGCTTGTATTCCTTTTAACCTTTTTTTTTTCTTGGGCCTATTTGAAGTCCTGTTGTTCTTTTGTATGTTTTTAAAAAAGCTCTTTTTGGAAATATAATGAAAAATTAATAAAACATGAAAGCACTTTAATAATTTTATTAAAGTATAAATATCAACCAGGTAAGGAAATAGAAAATTGTCAGCAAACCACCTAACTTCTCAGTCACAAAACCCTTTTCAACAGAAGGAATATCCTGACTTTTAGTTATTTTGTTGCTCTTCTTTTTAATTTTGCCACCTCTATATTTACCCCTGGGCTTCCCTGGTGGTTCAGTGGTAAAGAATCTGCCTACCATTGCAGGAGACACAGGTTCAATCCCTGGGTCAGGAAGATCCCCTAGAAAAGGAAATGACAGCACACTCCAGTATCTTGCCTGGAAAATCCCAGGGACAGAGGAGCCCGGTGGGCTGCGGTCCATGGGGTCGCAAAGAGTTGGACACAACTGAGCATGAACTGAGCACACAAGCATGTTTACCCCTAGAATATCGTAGTTACTGTTTGTTTTAGGAAGTTTTACATATGGACAATTATTATGTTCTTGTTTTGTTTCTCAACATTATGCTCGTATGTTGTCCATGTTGCTACTGATGCCAATAGTTCATTTATTTTCACTGTTGTATTATATCCCATTGTATGACTATACCACAGTTGGCTTATTTGCTACATTTTGATCAAAGTTTTTTTAACATTGCCAAAGAGAACTTTTTATTTTCTTTTATCTGCCATGGACCAGTTTTCTTTCCCTAAGTTTATTACTTGGAAATTATTCAGAAATTTAAATGGGCATTGCAGTCAGTAATCAGGGCTTCTTAATATCTGTTACTGTTCTTTCAAGAACCTCAGTCTATAATTTATTCTAAATATTTCATATATAATTTATGTCTCTCCATCAGTAAAGTTAATTAAATAAATTCAGCAAATATTTGAGCATCTCCTATGTGTCAAGCACTGTGGCTGAAGTACTTTAGTAAACATACACTGCTTATATATTTAAAAAATAAACAGATATATGTGTTTGTTTAAAAGAAACCATAGTACAAAGAGGTATAAAATGAAAATTTTGGCTGTTCCCTCAGTCATATATCCAGCATTACATTTCTTGACTGTTCTTTTATTTAAAAATGTAATAATCTTATATATCTGTAGACTTAAAAAATTACACAGTGGAGATCTTGTTGTATGACTTTTGCACTTTGCATCTTAATAATCTATCTTGAATATTTCATTGAAAGTTAGCATTTTTAAGTTAGGGAACTGCTAGAAGCTTAAATTAATAGAACTGAAAATACAAACAGTACTTTGTTCCAGATTAATTTATTATACAAGCAAGAATAATGGGGGGAAATATGCTTTTGACTTATTAGAAATCAGATTTATTTATAGGACATGATAAACTTTTACCTATGGGAAATCATAACTTTAAATTGTTAAATATCTATGTGGTTTTTTCTGTAGGCATTGCTGGAGACGATGCTTGGTGTGAAAGTGGTTATAACAGGTGATGCATTTGTTCCTGGAGAAAGGAGTGTCATTATCATGAATCATCGGACAAGAATGGACTGGATGTTCCTATGGAATTGTCTGATGAGATACAGCTACCTCAGATTACAGAAAATTTGTCTGAAAGCCAGTCTCAAAAGTGTTCCTGGATTTGGTAGGTTTACATAAATTCTTTTAAGTTGTTCATTTATTTTATATGTGATGTACTCAAAAACTACAGAATAACTTACTAAATTCCACTTAAGTACTAAAGCCATTTCCATTTTTTTACAGTCTATGGACTGTAAACTGGCAGGCTACAGTCCATGCGTTTGCAAAGAGTCAGACATGACTGAAGGGACTTACAGGCATGATATTCCAGGATAATCCCTCCATCTTAAAAGATTTAAGTTAATCATATCTACAAAGTGTTTTGTTTTGTTTTGTTTTTTCCTTTTCTGCTTAGGTAATGTTTACAGGTTCAAACGATTAATACCTTATGTGGGTATCTTTTGAGAGGGTCATTATATAGCCAAGGTATTTGTTGATCTATGTATTGCAGGTGAAGAGATTAATTACTTAAAGTCACAAAGTTAGAATTAACTTCTCTTTATATATGTTTCCCATCTGTGTACCACCTTTTGGAAGAAAGTAATATTCTGTGTTTATGTGGATTTGTTATACAGGCAAGTTTAGGGATTTTTTTTTTTTTTTCCTAAAAGACTTGTTATTTTGAGATAATTGTAGAATTACATGCAATTTTAAGAAATAATACAAAAATTTCCCCATGTCCCCTTTATACAGTTTTTCCCAATGTACAGTATTACAACCAGAATGTTGACATTGATACAACCAAGAAGCTGAACAGCTTCCCCACACGGATTCCTTATATGGTCCTTTGATAGCTTCACATCCCCTTCTCTGACCTCTGGCTATCACTAATGTGTTCTCAATTTCTATAATTCTGTCACTGCAAGAGTGTTACTTAAATGGAATTATACAGTGGGTAGCCTTTGGCGATTTATCTTTTTTTTACTTAGCATGATTCCCTGGACATTCGTCCAAGTTGTTTTATGTATCAGTAGTTTATTCTTTTTTCTTGCTTAGTATTTCTCTATAGTCTTCAGTTGGAGAAGGCAATGGCATCCCACTCCAGTACTCTTGCCTGGAAAATCCCATGGACGGAGGAGCCTGGTGGGCTGCTGTCCGTGGGGTCGCTAAGAGTCGGATATGACTGAGCAACTTCACTTTCACTTTTCACTTTCATGCATTAGAGAAGGAAATGGCAACCCACTCCAGTGTTCTTGCCTGGAGAATCCCAGGGACGGAGGAGCCTGATGGGCTGCCGTCTATCGGGTCGCACAGAGTCGGACACGACTGAAGCGACTTAGCAGCAGTAGCAGCAGCAGCAGCCAAAGACAATCACCAGTTTTTCTTTTTCCTTAGGGGATAATAGATTATTTTAATCTCTTTTTTGGAAACATCTTATGTTGAAAGAGAATAAACTATTCTTAAGGAAGTATATATGGTCCCAGAAGGACAAAAATTTGAAGGATATGAATTAATAGTTCAGTAACTTCTTATTTCATGCCATACTTGTGGTAATTTAGACCAGAAACTGGTCTGTGCTGATAAGATACTTGAAAGGACCTGATTCCCTCACATGCATCTAATAAATAGTAATGAATACCCTTTGGTTCCAAGCAGTATACCAGATGCCATTGTTTTCTGAACTTACCTAATCTATCATTTTTAAATTCCTAAAAATGTTTACTTTCCAAAGTTAGAAACGCAATGTGTTCATTGAGTGGTGGATAAGTATGGATTTTTCAGCATTGCTTAATTGCCCTTCACTCCTTGATGTGAAGAAGGGGTAAGGAACAGACGAAATGTATTCAAACCTATTGTTCACATGTGAGTGGATGAAGCACCCACTAAATTCCCTGACAGCCTCATCCATTACATCTGTACTTCTTTGGTTCCTATGTAATATTTCTTATTTGAATTCTTTGCTCTCTAAACCATGTCCCTATCAACAGTGTACTGAAACTGTGTAGGATTTTGACAGCAAAGGGCAGGCATTGTCCTCAGAACAGACTGGTAAGAAATATTGCCTGTTTGTGTTTTACTTGTCTTCATGCTTATAGTTTTGTCTTTGTCACATAACAGTATTATAGTGTCAGTATAGTCAGACTAGTTAACTCATTGTTGCCCCAGGAGATTTTCACAGAAACTAAATGCCCATGGCTGGCAATTTGTTATGTAAATAAATATTGAAACATCTCCAATCAATAACATTCAGGTAACAAAAGACATATTAATACATCTCTGTTCAATAATACATTAAATGTCAACTGACTTTCCCTCGAGCAAACATCTCCATAGAACCAGCAGAAAGCTGCAACATTTTACGACATAGCGCCAAAATTCATATAACAGCCTATCCACAGTACCTTACTGGTAGAAGCTGTCACTGTCCTTAAAGAGACTAGGGGAGGAAGCATACACATCACCTCTTGATGGTAGAAATATCAAAGGTTTTTCAGTGTTTTAAAAACTGCCACATTCATCAAGAATGATAATGTCTTGTTTATCATTCCTTATTCTACATAAATATATTAACAGAATATTAATATTACGTGAATGAGCTTGAAAATGTATGTGAAATTAACATGTTACATTGAGAAAAATAGAAATGAAAAAGAAAAATTAAAACAGTTTTGTGTTTAATAGATTGAATCCATAATAAAAAGCCTTCCCAGAATGGTTTCTGGAGGACAGTGGCAGCTGCCTGATTTTCCTTATCCTTAAAAAAAAAATTCATCCAATCAACAAACAGAAAATATAACCACATATCACTCATCTCTTCAGCATGATCAGGAGACAAAGAAGGCATTTAGAAGGTATGGTATTAAGTAGAGAAATAAAAAGTCTACGTTCTCCCATCCATCATTGCAAACCTTTGGGTTTTAAGAGTGAAGAAAGGCTTAAGAGTAAAGGCATTGACAACTTAGAAGAAGCACAGACAAAAGCATCCCCAGAAAGATTCCCGTCTAATGCTAAATGCCAAAATACCAACTAAACACAGGTCAGGACATAGTAGCTCATAGCACAAAACATAGGAAAGTGATTAGAAAGAGTGAGACCTGAAGATGCCTCAGAGAAGCATTGCTTCTGAGGGAGAATCAGATATATAGAGATGGGGTAAACTTCCCTTGAAAGTATGGCAGTGAAGGAAAAGGAAATTGAAGATCTGGCAGGAATAAAAAGAGAAACATGAAATAAAAATCTTTGCTCATCGCATGCAAATTATGCACCCAAACTCCATAACCATAAAAAAAACTTAAGTAGAGGGGAGAACTGAAAAACCAAAAAGTCAAAAAACATACACCATAACACAGCACTCTAAATGGACTGAATTATTAAATAAGCATTTGACAATTTTGTTTAAAAAAAAAAACTTTTGAGAAATACAATGAATAGTAATGAACAAAAAAATTAGAAATATTTCAACTGAATTCAAGCAAAAAAAAAGAAAATTAAAAAAGGCAAAACCAGAAATAAAGAGTGAATTATGAAATATCCAAGAGGAAATAGAGTAAAATGACTCAGTGGTGAAAAGCTGGAAGCATGTCCTCTAAGATCAGGAACGAAACAAGGATGTCCACTCTCACCACTTTCTTTTGGCCATGCAACACAGCTTGTGGGATCTTGGTTCCCTGTCCAGGGACTTGAACCCGGCAGTGAAAATGCTGAATCCTAACCACTGGACCCCCATGGAATTCCCATTCTCTTGCCACTTCTATTCAACATAGTTTTGAACGTCCTAGCCACAACAGTCAAACAAGTAAATAAAAGGAATCAGAACTGGAAAAGAAGTAGTAAAACTGTCACTCCTTGCAGATGATATGATACTACATAAAGAAAAAAATCCTAAAGATGCTACCAGAAAGTCACTAGAGCTCATCGGTGAATTTGGTAAGGTTGCAGGTTACAAAGTTAATACACAGAAATCTCTTGAATTTCTACATATAACAACAAAAGATCAGAAAGAAAAATTAATGAAACAATTCCATTTATCATCATATGAGAATACTAAGTACCTAGAAATAAGCCTATTTAATGAGGCAAAGGATTTCTACTCTGAAAAGTGCAAGATGCTGATGAAAGGAATCAAAGATGACACAAACAGATGGAACGATATACCATGTTCTTGAACTGGAAGAATCAATATTGTCAAAATGACTGTTCTACCCAAGGTAATCTACAGATTCAATGCAGTCCCAATGGCATTTATCACAGAGCTAGAACAAAAAAGTTTTAGATTTGTATGGAAATACACAGGACCTTGAATAGCCAAAACAATCTGAGGAAGAAAAACAGATGGAGGAATCAGGCTCCCTTACCTCGGAATATACTGCAAAGCTACAAAAACAGAAATACAGATCAGTGGAACAGGATAGAAAGCCTAGAAATAATCCCACACAGCTGTGGTCAATTAGTCAATGACAAAGGAGATAAGACTACACAATGAAGGAAAGACAGTCTCTTCAATAATCAGTGCTGAGGAAACTGAACAGCTACATGTAAAAGAATGAAATTAGAACATTCTCTTAACACCATACTCAAAAATAAACTCAGGATGGATCGAGGACCTAAATGTAACGCCAGACACTATAAAATTTTTATAGGAAAATATAGAAAGAACACTCTTTGACATAACTTGCAGCAGGATTTTTTTCAGTCCATCTCCTATAAATTGAAAGTTTAAAAACTAAATGAAACCTCATTAAACTTTTTTTGTATAGCAAAAGAACCCATAAACAAAACAAAAAGACAGCCCATAGAATGGGAGAAAATATTTGCAAAGGAAGTCACCAACAAGATTAACCTCAAAAATATACAGTTTATGTAGCTCCATGTCAAAATAAAAACAACCCAATCAAAAAAAAAAAGGGCAGAAGATCTAAACAGACATTTCTCCAAAGAAGACATGTAGATGGTGAAGAGGCACATGAAAAGATGTTCAACATCACTAATTATTAGAGAAATGGAAATCAAAACTACAGTGGGGTATTACTTGACACCTGTCAGAATGGCCATCATCAAAAACTCTACAAACAATAAATGCTGAAGAGACTAGAGAAAAGGGAACCCTTCTATACTGTTGATGGGATGTAAATTGGTATAACCACTATGGAGAACAGTATGCTGCTGCTAAGTCACTTCAGTTGTGTCCAACTCTGTGCGACCCCATGGACTGCAGCCTACCAGGCTTCTCTGTCCATGGGATTCTCCAGGCAAGAACACTGGAGTGCCATTTCCTTCTCCAGTGCATGAAAGTGGAAAGTGAAAGTGAAGTCACTTAGTCAACACATATGCTACTTCTACCCATTTCCCTTGTTCCTTACAGAACCAGTCTAATTGTAGAACAGTATTATACTTAAGAGACCATCCAACTGGCCACCGTTCGCCATCCTCCAATGGATACTGTGGCCATTGGAGAAGGAGCCCAATGGAGAAGGATACAATGGAGAACAGTATAGAGGTCCTTAAAGAACTAAAAATAGAACTACCATATGATCCAGCAGTTCCACTCTTTGGCATGTATCTAGAGAAGACCATAATCCAAAAAGATACATGCACCCCACTGTTCAATGCAGCACTATATATAATAGCTAAGACATGGAAGCAACTTAAATGTCCATCAACAGAAGAATGAATGAAGAAGAAGTGGTACATATATAAAATGGAATATTACTCAGACATAAAAAATAATGAAATAATGCCATTTGCAGCAACATGGATGGACCCAGAGATTATCATACTCAATCAATACAAATATCATATCACTTATATGTAGAATCTAATGTTTTTTTTAAAAGATAAAATGAACTTATTTACATAACAGAAACAGACTTACAGATATCAAAAACAAACTTATGGTTACCAAAGGGGAAATGTGGGAGGCAGGGCAGAATAAATCAGGAGCCTTGGATTAACATATACAAACTATATAAGATAACCAACAAGGACCTCCTTTAGCACAGAGAACTGTTTAATATTTTGTGATAAACTACATGAGACAAGAATCTGAAAAAGAATGAACATATGTATAACTGAATCACTTTGGTGCACACCTGAAACTAATAACAACATTGTAAATAAACTATATTCCAACAAAATTTTTAAAAAAGAATGAAAAGGAGGAACAAGAAAAAAAAAGTCCGAGGAAGTAGTTGAAATGAACGATAGTCATAGTTATTCTAACATCTATATAACTGGAGCCTCTAAAGAGTCAATCAAAACAATGTAAATATTTTAAATATTACAAGGGTTATATTTTAAAGTATTACCAAGAGAAATCTTGGGCATAAAAGATGACTGGAGAGGCACTTCCAGCATGACAGCATGAGGAGCTGTCTATACCCACTTCCCAGTGAAACTGGAAAATCTAAAGTAGCAGTCATTTAAAGTCTCTGGAAATGGTCCGGAAAGCATACAGAAAATGAAAATACATTTATTCAAGAAAATTTATACCACGATTTGTCAAGAACGAGAATCTGTGTTTTTTAAAACAAGACACACTACCGGGGTCCAACCCTGGTAGGATCCAGGAATTCCCTCAGGAGGATGGCGTCGGTGATAAGGAAAGTAAAAGGGGAGAGAAAGAGGCTTGATCTTCCTTGGTTTACACAGAAAGCTAATAAAGCTCCTGACTCGGAACTTGCTCTGTTCACGGAGGCCGCAGGCGCCCTCTTGGTGGGGTGAGGACGCAGGATGCCCTCTCCCTGGTGAAGACGCAGGGCTCCTTCCTGATCGGGTCTTAGAAGCCCAGGCAAAAAGGTGAACTCAGAGAGCCCCTGTGTCCCAAGTAGTCATCCTGAAAGAAGAAGAGAGAGAGAAAAGGAGGGAAAAGGAAAAAAGAATGACACGGGGAGACCAAGCTCTGATGAAGCCGGGTCCGTAGCTTTATTTTCAAAAGGAACTTTTATACCCTAAGTTGTACATAGAGGATAAAAGAGGGTGCAGAGTCATGCAAAGTCAGGAGTCCTTGACCCTTATCAAGACCAGGGTTTCTTTCTGCAAACCTATCATATACAAATGCTTTAGGTGATTTACATCATCTTCTTGCCAGAAGGCCTGTTAACATTTTATGACTCTCTGTTCTGATAAAGGTTAGTTAACCAGAAAACTTATTTTCTCTAAAAGTAATTTTTCTAAAGTTTGGCGCCACTCTCCAAAAGCACTAGATAAATTTGCATTCCAATAGGGCAAAGGTGCAGTGGGTTGTAGCAAGGAAAGAATTTACTACCTCAAGGGTCTAAAGTTGTTAACACCAAGGCCACTACTTATTTTTTCTATATACCAACTATATTAATTAATATATTCCCAGGGACACAGTGGGTAAGGGATATGGAACTTGGCAGCAAGCACTGGCTCAACAATGAAATCCTTCACCAGTTCTATTCTAATAATTCTTAACTCCTCAAAAGGCTCTATATTGTTTGAATATGTTAAGCTTCCCGTGCCTGTCACGGTTGGGAGGCTGTAAACAATCTTATGTAGCTGTAGGAGTCCGGATAAACCTGTCAGGCAAGTTAGAAAGCCATCTGAGGGGTTTGGATTGAAACACTCGTATTGTGCCCAGGAGGCTTATTAACTAGAACTCTAAGTTGATTTCCTTCAGAGAAAGGTGATCGGGGATAGCCCCACGTTAATGTCAGAGGAGTTGGTGAAATTCGTAAAATAGTAAAACAGACAGATTCTGGTTTTGGGGTAAATGCCCAAGCAGGTCCAGGGGGTCCCTCGAGTCCTGATTTGCCTTGCCTGTCAGGCCTCTCCCGCATGACCTTGTCATGGGTGGGATCTCCTGTGCTGGCTCCCTGCATCACACTCATTTTCTCCCACCTCCCAGTTCAGCCTGACAGAAACTCTGTCCCATACTGGTGCAGCCAGGAACACAGGGTGACCCACAATCAGGAGAAATCTGAGCTTCTCCCTCAGGAGTACAGGATTTGAACCCCACATTTAGCTCCCCAGTTTTAACACTGGCACCTGAGAGAGGAGTCTTCAAAACATCTAACTTTGAAAACCAATAGTTTTACATCTGTGAGACTCATATAGGAAACTAAACCTATATAAAATAGGATAGCAAAACAATTTTTAAAGGGCTCTTGCATCCTTGTGTTCCTATACTCCTGGATCCAGTGCAAAGGCAGCTGAATAGAAAGCACCCAGTCTTGCTGGGAAAGAGGGCTTATCTGAAAGATTTGCTTGTCTTCCTTGCTGTAGCCAGAGGGGCAGGGTTCTAATAAAACACACATCTAAGGGCACACATCTAATCCTCTCCAGAGACCTTGGAGGGTGGGTATATCGTTCACATACTACCTCTGGTCACCAGTGTCTCTGAGAAGGAAGCTTATATACTCTGGAACTCTGACTTTATGGCTGTTACCCAGAGAATACATCCCTTGGGAGTCTGGCTCTTGTAACCAGGGGTTTGTGTTCAGGGGGTAGGGGGTGGGGACAATGGGATGGTAGCAACCAAAGAAGAAACAGTTCTTAGCTAACCATTGCTCTAGGGCTTAGTGTGGAGGGAGCAGGCAGAAGAGCCCATCTCCAAGTCTTCTTCTAAAAGAAGAGAAGTATATTTGCATAATTTAAAAGCTGCTGTCTGAGGGTGTGACTTCCAATTGGCCTGAATCAAGGTGTTGAGATCCTCTCTATTGGCACATCTGTCCTCAACTACTGGGAGCCACTAAGAATAAAGTAGGTAGGCTGCTTGGACAATCACAGAAGGTGAGACAACCAAGAACCAGAGTATGGTTGAATGGTAAGGTTTATCTCCTATACGAGGACACTCCTTCAAGACTGAGAGAGGTAGGTGTTTTATCTAATGCATAAAAATGAACACAGTCAAGGAAAATGAAGAGACAGAAGAATATATTCCAAATGACAGAACAAAATAAAACCTTAGAAAAAGACCTAAATGAACTGGAGAGGAGTGATTTACCTGGTGGTAAAGAGTTCAAAACAGTAGTCCTAGAGATGCTCATTGAGCTCAGGAGAACAATACATGAGAAGTCTAACAGAGATAGAAGATATAAGAAAGAACTCACAGTGCTGGAGAACTCAATAACCGAACTGAAAACATAGGAGTTTAACAGTTTAGATAAAGCAGTAGAAAAGGTCAGTGAACTTGAAGATGGAGCCATACAATTTTCCAATCAAGGCAGCAAACAGAAAAAAAGATTGAAGATAACTTAAGGGAATTATCCCTGGAGATTCCCATGGACAGCCCTAGCAGGCTACAGGTTATGCAGTTGCAAAGAGTCAGACACAACTGAGCAACTAACACTACTACTTCTACCAAGGGGATTATGGGAAATATCAAGAGGCCTTATGCTTGCATTACAGGGGTCCCAGAAGGAGAAGAGAAAAGGGAAAGGGGAGAAAACTTATTTGAAGAAACAGTGGCTAAAAACTGCCCCAACCTGGGGAAAGGAAGGAAACAGTAGATGAACTTAAAGAGACTCATGTCAAGACACATAATTAAAGTGTTGAAATCTAAAGACATGGAGAGAATTTTAAAAGCATCAAGTGCAAAACATGTTATGTACAAGGGAATTCCCATAAGATCATCAGCTTATTTTTCAGAAGCACCTTTGCACACCAGAAGGGAGTGACATGCTATATTCAAAGTGCTGAAATTTAAAAACTGCCAAACAAGAAGACTGTATCTGACAAAATATCTCCTTCAGAATTGAAGTAGAGATACAGATAAGCAAAAGCTCAAGGAGTCCATCACCTCTAGGCTGGCCTTACAAAGAAATGTTAAAGGGACTTCTTTAGGCTGAAAAGAAAAGGTGCTAAGTACAGGGAAACAATAAATATCCTTGGTAAATATAAATATGTAGTAAAATCTAAAATAATCTAATGTTGTAAGGTTTGTGAATTAACTACTTCTAAAGCTAAAATAAATTTTAAGATAGAAGTATTAACAATAATTATACCTAAAATAATTAAGGGATACAGAAGATAAAATGATGTAAATTGTGACCTCAGAAACAAAATATGGAGTAGTAAAAATGTATAGCCTTGGAATGTGTTCCAAATTAAGTTGTTATTAACTTAAACCAATACTATTTTATGTCTCATGGAAACCATAAAACAGAAATCTATAGTGGATGCACAAATGATCAAGAATAAGGAATCTAAGCCCACCACTACGGAAAATCACAAAGGAATAAAGCAAGAGAGAAAGAAAGGAACAAAAGAATTCTAAAACAGCCACAAAGCAATCAAATGGCAGTAAGTACATAGCTATCAGTAATTAAAAGATATTCCATGCAATAGAAATAAAAAGAAAGCTGAGTTAGCTGTATTTCATATCAGACAAAATAGGCTTTAAGACAGTCTTTGATAAAAGACAGGGTCATTATATAATGATGAAGGGGTCAGTCCAACAACAGGATATAACATATGTAAATATTTATGGATCCAACATAGGAACACCTAAATGTATAAAAAAATATTAAGAGACCTAAGTGAGAAATAGCAGTACATTAACAGTAGATGATTTTCATCAATGGGTGGTCATCCAGACAGAAAATTAATAAGGAAACATTGGCCATAAGTCCAATTGGTCTAATATAGTTTAATAGACTTATATAAAACATTCCAAATTCCATGGACTGTGCAGTCCATCGGTCACAAAGAGCCGGACATGACTGAGCGACTTTCACACACACACACACCATTCAAAAGCAATAAAATACACACTTCTCTCATTTTCCCATGGAATATTCTCCACAATAGATCATATGTTAGGCTGCAAAACAAGTTTTATTACATTTAAGAAGATTGAAATCATGTCAAAACAAGTTTTATTACACTTAAGAAAATTGAAATCACGTCAAGGAAACTTTTTCAATCATAGTGTTATGAAACTAGAAATAAATTATTTGAATTTTCCAGTTATTTTCTTATATGTGGAAATTAAATAATGTACTACTGAACAACCAATGGGTCAAAGAAGAAATCAAAAGAGAAATTTAAAAATACCTTGAAACAAATGGAAATACAATACACCAAAACTTATGGGATGCATTAAAAGTAACTCTAAGAGGGGAGTTCAATAAGCAACCTATCTTTACACCTCAGGGAATTGGGAAAAAAAAAGACCAAATGAAGCCCAAAGTTAGAAGGAAGGAAATAAGTTAGAAGGCAGGAAAGAAAGAAATGGAAGAAAGACTAAAAAGACAACAAAAAAGATCAGTAAAATTAAGTTGGTCTTTTGAAAAGACAAAATTGACAAAGCTTTAGCTAGACTCACCAAGAAAAAGAGGACACAAATCAGAAATGAAAGCGAATAGGTACAACTGATACCACAGAAATACAAGAAATCACGAGAGACTGCTATGAATAATTATTATATGTCAACAAGTTGGACAAGCTAAAAGAAATGGATGAACTCCTAGAAACATATGACTTAGTAAGACTGAATCATAAAGAAACAGAAAGACTGTACAGAGACACCACTAGTAAGGAGATTGAATCAGTAATTATAACCCCCCACAACAAACAGAAGTCTAGATGACTTCAGTGGTGAATTCCTACCCAATATTAAAAAAAAAAAAAAAAATGCTAATCCTTCTCAATCTATTCCAAGAAATTAGAAGAGAAGGGAACACATCTAAAGTCATTTTATGAGGCCAGCGTTACCTCAATACCAAAACCAAAGATGCCACAAAAGAAAATTATAGGCCAGTATCCCCAATGAACATAGATGTAAAATTCCTGGACAAAATATTAGCAAACAAAATTCAGCAATACACTAAAAGGATAATGCATTATGATCAAGTGAGATTTATCCTAGGGATACAAAAATGCGTTAACATCTGTAAAGCAATCAGGGAGAGCTACCACGCTGGCAAAAGGAAGGATAAAAATTATCTTATCATCTCAATACATGCAATAGATGCATTAACAAGAAAAACATTTGTCAAAATTTAACGTACATCACTGATTAAAACTCCCAATATGATGGATATAGAGGAAATGTATTTCAGTGCATTAAAGGCCATAGATGACAAGCCCATAGCTAACATCAGACTTAATAGTAATGAAAATTTCTAAGTTCAGGAATAAGACAAGGATGCCCATACTGTCCATTTTTATTCAACATTATATTGGAAGTTCTAGCCAGAGTAATTAGGCAAAATTAGATAGATAGCATCCAGATTGGAAAAAAGTAAAACCATCACTATTTGCAAATATCATATTACATATAGAAAACTCTTTTAAGGCTCCAGCAAAAACTGTTAGGATATGTGAATTCAGTGGGGCTGCACAATACATAATTAATATACAAAAATCTGTTGCATCACTATGTACTAATAACAAATTAATCAGAAAGAGAAACTAAGAATATTACCCCATTTACAATTCCATCAAAGAGTAAAGTAGGAATAAATCTAACCAAGAAGGTGAAATACTGAAAATTATACAATATTGATGAAAGAAGTTGAAGAAGACAGATAAGTGTAAGGATATTTTATGCTTGTGGATTGAAAGCATGGTTTTCAATTTGAAAGGTTTTCAACTTGAAATTGTTTCAAAAACAATTTCGTAGTTTTCATAGTTGGCATTTTTTGACAGAAATATAACAGTCCTAAAGTTTGTATGAAACTGCAAAGGCTCAGAATAGCCAAATCAATCTTGAGAAAGAAGAACAAAGCTATAGGTATAATATTCCCTGATTTTAGGCTATACTATAGAACTATAGTAATCAGAACAGCATGGCATTGGCATATAAACAGACAAATAGATCAGTACAACAGAATACAGAGCCCAGAAATAAACCCACACATATATGGTCAATTAATTTATGACAGAAGAACCAAGAGTATACAGTAAAGAAGGGATAGTCTTTTCAGTAAAAAGTGTTGTGAAAACTGGACTACTATCTACACCATATACAAAAACTAACTCAAAATGGAATGAAGACTTGAACATAAGGCCTGAAACCTTTAAGGTCCTAGAATAAAAAATAGGTGGCAAGCTCCTTGACATTAGTCGTGGTGATGATTTTTTGGATTTGGTACCAAAAGCAAAGGAAACAAAAGCAAAAAGTTGTACTACCTCAAACTGAAAATCTTCAGCATAAGAAAGGAAACCATCAACAAAATAAATAGGCAACCTCTGGAATGGGAGAAAAATATTTGCAAATCATATTATCTGACAAAGGGTCAATATTCAAAATATATGAAGAACTCATAGAACTCAATAGCAAAATAACAGTTCAATTAAGAAACGGGCATAGGACATAAAGGGACATTTTCCCAAAGAGATGTACAGATGGCCAACAGGTACATGAAAAGGTTCAACAGCAGTAATCATCTGGGAGATGCAAATCAAAAGCCATGAGATACCACATCACACCTGTTAGAATGGCTACAGTCGAAAAACTGAGAAATAATAAGTGTTGGGAGGATGTGGAGGAAAAGGAACCCTGGTGCACTGTGGATGGGAATGTACATTGATACATACATGGTGGAAAACCATACAGAGGTTCTTAAGATTAAAAATGGCACTACCATATGATCCAGTAATTCTGCTTCTGGATATTTATTGGAAGAAATCACACACACTAACTCGAAAAGATATCTCATCCCCATGATTATTGCAATGTTATTTACAATAAACAATAGATGGAAACAACTTGTGTCCATTGGTAGATGAGTGGATAAAGAAAATGGTAAATATAGACAGTGGCATATATTATTCAGGTATAAAAAAGGATATTCTGTAATTTGTATCACCTGGATAGACTTTGAGGGCATCATGCTAAGTGAAAAATAAGATAGAAGAGAATTCCATGTGATCTCACTTACATGTGCAGTCCCCCAAAATAAACAACACAAACCCAAAAAAACCTGAACTGAATATAGAGAATGGATAGTGGTTGTTAGAGGCCAGGATTTGGGGATGGGCAAAATGCATGAGGTTGGTAAGAAGGCACAAACTTCCAGTCAAAACATAAATAAGTTATGAGGATGTAATGTATAGCATGGTGACTGTAGTTAATAATATTCTACTGTATATTTGAAAGTTTCTGAGAATAGATGTTAAAAATTCTGGTCTTAAGAAAAAACTTTGTAACTACATGTGGTTATAGATGTTAACTTAGACCTACTGTGTCATCATTCTGTGAATACACATATATGGTATCGTTTTGTTGCACACCTAAAACTGTTATGCCTAATGTTATTTGTCACTTATATCTCAGTTTAACAAAGTAGTAATACAGCTTTATTGGGTGATTGTGAAGATTAAATTAAATGCCAGTACAGTATTGCTGCTGCCTTTTATTTCTCTAGTTCCTTTTGGTACATCTACACTCTGACCTTTTGCCTTACAGAGATCTGTATCAGATCTCTGATTTTTCCAGTGTCTCACAGACCCACATTCTCTTTCCTTGACCACCTGATTTTTACTTCCTCCCGCTCTGCAGTGGTATAGTCATTTTTAACAATGTTAAACTGTCTCATTTTGAACCTGTATGTATTTCGTTCTTAGCTATCCCGTTTTCTTATCTCAAAAGTTACAAGCTTCTTATAGAGTGTCTTTCATATTGTGGGCCCACAAAGTATATGTAGACTTGATAGGATATCTTGAAAAGGCAAACCATTAATGAGAACAGATTTTGGATTGAAGAAAACCCAATTTTAGAAACTTTAAAGTGAATAAATGCAAAGTACATTAAACAAGGCAAAAGTGTAGGCAGGAAAAATAAAACAGAGTGTGTCTGCAAATGGAGTATTAAGGTTGGACTTTGCAGGAAAAAATGAAAAAAAAGAAAAAGAATGGATGTGTCTTACTGGTGAGCTCCATCCTGCTTCAGACTATGCTAGACTTAGCTTGTTGACAATTGCCATGACCTTCAGTTCAGTTCAGTTCAGAAAAAGAATGGATTTGTCTTACAGGTGAGCTCCATCCTGCTTCAGACTATGCTAGACTTATTGTTGACAATTGCCATGACCTTAGAGTGTATTTAATGTTGCTATTTATAATCATTTCTAAATGTTTGCTTACCAGAGTTTGGAATATAATCATCTGGTTCTTTTAGTTCATTTATAAATGACTAAAGGGAAGTAATAATATCTGTATTATCCATTTGGAGAAGGGATGAGAATTTAGAATTTGGAAATTTTTTCTTACAGTATGTAAGTAACAGACGTTGTGTAAGAAACCATTAAGACTGTTTAGATTCCAGTTCAAGTAGTGAAGAGTTTTGGTAAGCTAACTAAACAGTTTAGAGTCTCCTAAGTTACGTGAAATTAGATTTTAAAGAAAAATGTCAGATAGTTAGATTTCAACTGTCTGTAATGGTGGTTTAGACCTAGATTTTCACTTTTCGCTAACTTCGTAACTACTTAGTAACAGTGAAGGAAATACTAAGCCCAGAGGTGTCATAAGAAGCCCATTCTCCCGGTGTTTTGTACCAAGGAATTCATGCGCCGTTTGGCCCACCTGGCTCACGGCTCCGTGGGTTTTTCTGTGGTCTGCTGACTGATCACACTTGACTGGCAAAGAGAGCTTGGTGCTTTTAGAAAGCACGAAAAGAGGAGTAAACATTAAAGAGATAGTGATTTAAAAAGCGTCTAGGTCATGGATTCAACTAAAAATCTACCTCACATACCTCATGGTTTCAACGTAGATTATCATTTAATCCTGCTGTTGTCAAACTGCAACATAAGAATTGTGGCAAAAACTCGGAACCACCACAAATTGTGAAATTTATCTAGATTGTTCAGGATGAGACCAAGGAGAAGTGAGAAGTAACCACATGACTTCTGATGAATGCTTTTATCCATTCTCAGTGTGTTCAAGGCATGCAAAGTCTGAATGAAGCCTCAGAGGCTCCTGTGGGTCCTGCTTTAGCAAGACATTTGAAACTGGGTCAGACACCACTTCTCCTAAGTCTGACCTCCCTGAAAATAACCTGTCTGACAAAATATTAAACATTTTTTGGTCAAATCTGATTTACAAAAATAACTGGAATTTTAAAAAATCACCCTTGGTGTTGTATATGCATTCTCCTTTCTTCACAGTTGGACTGTGAAGAAGGCTGATCGCCGAAGAATTGATGCTTTTGAACTGTGGTGTTGGAGAAGACTCTTGAGTCCCTTGGACTGCAAGGAGATCCAACCAGTCCATTCTGAAGGAGATCAGCCCTGGGTGTTCTTTGGAAGGAATGATGCTAAAGCTGAAACTCCAGTACTTTTGGCCACCTCATGCGAAGAGTTGACTCATTGGAAAAGACTCTGATGCTGGGAGGGATTGGGGGCAGGAGGAGAAGGGGACGACAGAGGATGAGATGGCTGGATGGCATCACTGACTCGATGGACATGAGTCTGGGTGAACTCCGGGAGTTGGTGATGGACAGGGAGGCCTGGCGAGCTGCAATTCATGGGGTCGCAAAGAGTTGGACACGACTGAGCGACTGATCTGATCTGATCTGAATATTTGACAAGGGAGCTGAGAATACTCATTGGGAAGGTAGACTCACTTCAATAAACTGTGTCGGAAA
>NW_011494787.1:730854-731283 GCF_000754665.1 Bison bison bison
CCCAACCCAGGGATCGAATCTAGGTCTATTGCATTGTAGGCAGATTCTTTACTGTCTGAACCACCAGGGAAGCCCCATGCTGTACATCAAATCCCCAGAACTCATTCATCTTAAATCTGAAAGTCTTTATCCTTTGACCAATATCTGCCCATTTCCATCAGCCTCTGCCCTGGCAGTCACCATTCTAGTCTCTATTTCTATGAGTTTGGCTTTTTAAGATTATATGTTTATTTTTTCTTCACCCACTTAACTGCCAATAGACACTTCAGTTGTCTCCATGTCTTGGCTATTGTGAATGATGCTGCCAGGAACATGGGGTTACCCTTCAAGAGAGTGATTTCATTTCCTGAAAATACACATTCAGAAGTGGAATTACTGGACTGTATGGTAGTTCTGTTTTGAATTTTTTGAGGAACCACCATACTATTT
>NW_011494787.1:731498-736792 GCF_000754665.1 Bison bison bison
CAGGAAATGAAATCACTCTCTTGAAGGGTAACCCCATGTTCCTGGCAGCATCATTCACAATAGCCAAGACATGGAGACAACTGAAGTGTCTATTGGCAGTTAAGTGGGTGAAGAAAAAATAAACATATAATCTTAAAAAGCCAAACTCATAGAAATAGAGACTAGAATGGTGACTGCCAGGGCAGAGGCTGATGGAAATGGGCAGATATTGGTCAAAGGATAAAGACTTTCAGATTTAAGATGAATGAGTTCTGGGGATTTGATGTACAGCATGGGGCTTCCCTGGTGGTTCAGACAGTAAAGAATCTGCCTACAATGCAATAGACCTAGATTCGATCCCTGGGTTGGGGAAAAAAAAATAACTGGAATTTTAAAAAATCGCCCTTGGTGTTGTATATGCATTCTCCTTTTTTCAGAGATCATGAATAGAAACTACTCGGTTAAAATCTGTTGTCCACCTTGCCCAATACACGGGAGAAACAGTGATTATAGTGCACACTTTATTACACGTGAACATGCAACAAAACGGGTCATACATTAGCTGGGAACGTAATCCATTTTATGGGGTCAAATTTTCGGTTTTCACTGTATTTCGTTAACTATTTATGTTAGGTATAAATTCACTTAAAGATGTTTCTCACACAGTTTTAAGAGTCACTAAATTTACTGAAGTCACCTAAATTTTATTATCTGTTGTATATTAAGTAGGGCTTCCCAGGTGATGCTAGTGGTGAAGAACCTGCTTGCCAATGCAGGAGATTTGAAAGAGATGTGGGTTCGATCCCTGGTAAAATCCCCTGAAGGAGGAAATGGCAGCTCACTCCAATATTCTTGCCTGGAGAATCCCATGGACAGAGGAGCCTGTTGGGCTACAGTCCATAGGGTCACAAAGAATTGGATACAGCTGAAGCGACTTAGCACACATGTATATTAAGTACAAAGAATGGATAATTTTCTATTTGAAATATTGTGTTTATAATACCAAACTTAACTCCATGGAGAAGGGAAACTCTCCGCTTCCTACCCAGCTTCCTCCTGGTTAAAATGGACATTCACGAAGACTAGAACCATCTTTAAGCCATAAATGTCTTTGATATCATCCAATTTGGTGGATCCCCCTAAGGTGGGGGTATTATATTATCCCCCTGGAGGAGGAAATGGCAGCCTACTCCAGTGTTCTTGTCTGAAAAATCCTATGAACAGAGGGGCCTGGCAGGCTACAGTCAATGGGGTCACTAAGAATCGGACACAACCGTGTGAATGAGCACACATATCATTTTTACTATAGGTGGTTTTTTTAGCACACTTTCAATGTTATAAATAGGTTATATGTCATGCATCTCATATTATATAAATTCAGTAGTTTTACATGAATTGACAGAGTTCTCTATCAACTGACCAACTCCCTGTCAGTCATTTTTTGGCTGAAATGTCTCAGCCTTTTATGTCATCCACAGCACTAATAAGCTCCCACCCCTCAGTACCAGGTTAATATCTGAAGTTTTCAATAACTCTCCATTTTCTTTTTGCTGCTATCAATAGAAAGTGTCACTTTTTATAAACTTCAAGATTAATTAAACTCATCTTAAAAACTCATTGATTGCCTCTGACCCCTTCACTCCCTCACTTGGTTATGTTTACCAGGATCAAAGAGAATACACAGCTTGCTGGGCACATTAAGTTTCACAGGCAACTATTATAGCAAATAAAACATTTTTATGTGACTCTTTCTCTAAATTTCCTCCCAATTATGAAAAACGACACACCCGATTCCTCTCTTCAAATTATAGAAAGACATAAACACAGAATTACCCACCAGGACCGCTGTTCTTGGTATAGTGTGGACACTTTCTAAATTTAACATTTCATGCCTTTCTTCTGTTTTACAACTCAAGAGAAAAGATGAATACATTCCTAGATTGAAGTAAGACTCTCCACAAGAGTTAATAATAGCCCACTCCTGCCAGTTTCTTTGGTACACCTGAGACATCAGTTTTATTACCTTCATTAAGTAAGTGAGCCTAGTCCCCCTGAGTAACAGCTGCTGAGGATCTCTACAGCAAATATATTTGAAGCTCCCTCTGTGACCCTTTCTTCAAAGGGCGCTTCTAGTCAAGGATTCCTAACCATTTAATGACTAAACGGTAGATTGATTATTTTA
Source organism: Bison bison bison (assembly GCF_000754665.1). Classification (NCBI taxonomy): domain Eukaryota; kingdom Metazoa; phylum Chordata; class Mammalia; order Artiodactyla; family Bovidae; genus Bison; species Bison bison. Next base: position 733,660 of record NW_011494787.1, read on the forward strand.
TTGCTTCCTGGTGCTGCTAAGTCGCTTCAGTCGTGTCCGACTCTGTGCGACCCCATAGACGGCAGCCCACCAGGCTCCCCCGTCCCTGGGATTCTCCAGGCAAGAACACTGGGGTGGGTTGCCATTTCCTTCTCCAATGCATGAATGTGAAAAGTGAAAGTGAAGTCGCTTAGTCGTGTCTGACTCCTAGTGACCCCATGGACTTCAGCCCACCAGGCTCCTCCATCAATGGGATTTTCCAGGCAAGAGTACTGGAGTGGGTTGCCATTGCCTTCTCCGTATTGCTTCCTACTGTATCTAAATCATGGAAGGTTTCATAGCAGCTTTCTTTCCTGTGTTGTTGTATCTATTACAAAATATCTAAGGCCAGAGAAGATGTTTCACTATTTTTAACAATGTATTTCTGTGATAAGCACATCCCATGAAAGCATATGAAAATACCCCATATTGCCTTTCTTAGCCTTCCATCAGCCAGTTCCACCAAAGGCATGTAATAGGGAGACTTCTTAGGAGGCCCTGGGAAGGATTTTCTTCCTTAATAAAATAGGTTCATGAAGGGACAATGCCATTCCTTTCCTACTTTGGGACATTATTGTGAGAACACATCATACTTGGAGCTGCTGCAACCATCTTGCATCCAAGAGGATGGCCAAATAGAACTGTGAGAGACTGGTTTCTGAACCAGGCTTGGGGCCAGACTTGACTTGACATGAGACACGTACACCCACGGTGTAAGACCTCTGGATTGGTATCTGTTATTTAACACAGCCCAGAGCATCCTGATACAACTTCTTTCCCACATTTCACCAATGTATACAGAGAAGTATCCAACAGTTGATTTACTCATTCAGTAAATTTTATTAAATGTTTATAATGAATTAAAATTTATATGAAAACTGTCAGAAGAAATAGGTATATTAAAATATTTTACTTCTTTGGCTGGATATCATATACAGCTGTATTTTCAGATACATAACCCAGACCATTTTCATCTTAGCTGTTCTACTACTAGTTGAAAAATAAGTTTTTGTAGTTTCAGTTGCCAGACTTCCGTGGCTGAGACTGAGTTTTGATGTGTTTTTTTTTTTTTTTTTTTTCAAAAAGGCAGGGAAACCCATTGGGAACAAAGGTTTAATAAATTTAGTTAAGTCATCTGCCAGGCAGTATACCAGAATTACATTGAGAACTAAGTAATTTTTTTAGGGTTGCATTGAGATGTGTGCGTGTGTGTATGTGTGGCCCCATGGGCTGCATCCCACCAGGCTCCTCTGTCAATGAAATTATCCGGGCAAGAATACTGGAGTGGGGTGCCATTTCTTATTCCAGGGGATCTTCATAGCCCAGGAATAGAACACCATGCAGGTCACTTGAGTCTCCTGCATTGGCAGGCAGATTCTTTACCACTCACACCACCTGGGAAGTTAAATGAAGCTCTTGTTTTGACTGTGTTCACTGACTTCCTAACAAAGCTCAAGCTCTGAGCTGTGTGGAAGTTGACAGATTCTTTGGTTGGGAGAAATGGTTTTGGGCTTTAAGATTATTCAGTCAGTCACTTACTGGTGTTACTATGGTAAAAGTGCAAGAAAAAGTAAAAGTTGCTCAGTCATGTATGACTCTTTGTGACCCCATGGACTATACAGCCCATGAAATTCTCCAGGCTAGAATACTGGAGTGGGTAGCCTTTCCCTTCTCCAGGGGATCTTCCCAACCCAGGGATCGAACCCAGGTCTCCCACATTGCAGGCAGAGTCTTTACCAGCTGAGCCACAAGGGAAGCCCTTACCACAGTTCAGTTCAGTTCAGTCGCTCAGTCGTGTCTGACTCTTTGCAGCCCTATGAATCACAGCACGCCAGGCCTCCCTGTCCACTGCCAACTCCCGGAGTCCACCCAAACCCATGTCCATCGAGTCAGTGATGCCATCCAGCCATCTCATCCTCTGTCGTCCCCTTCTGCTCCTGCCGCCAATCCCTCCCAGCATCAGGGTCTTTTCCAGTGAGTCAGCTCTTCTCATGAGGTGGCCAAAGTACTGGAGTTTCAGCTTCAGTATCAGTCCTTCCACTGAACACCCAGGACTGATCTCCTTTAGGATGGACTGGCTGGATCTCCTTGCAGGCCAAGGGACTCTCAAGAGTCTTCTCCAACACCACAGTTCAAAAGCATCAATTCTTCTGCATTCAGCTTTCTTCACCATCCAACTCTCACATCCATACATGACTACTGGAAAAACCATAGCCTTCACTAGATGGACCTTTGTTGGCAAAGTAATATCTCTGCTTTTAAATATGCTATCTAGGTTGGTCATAACTTTCCTTCCAAGGAGTAAGTGTCTTTTAATTTCATGGCTGCAGTCACCATCTGGGTGATTTTGGAACCCCCAAAAAATAAAGTCTGACACTATTTCCACTGTTTCCCCATCTATTTCCCATGAAGTGATGGGACCAGATGCCATGATCTTCATTTTCTGAATGTTGAGCTTTAAGCCAAGTTTTTCACTGTCCTCCTTCACTTTCATCAAGAGGCTTTTTAGTTAGTGAAAAGCACTTTCTGCCATAAGGGTGGTGTCATCTGCATATCTGAGGTTATTGATATTTCTCCTGGCAATCTTGATTCCAGCTTGTGCTTCTTACAGCCCAGCGTTTCTCATGATGTACTCTGCATATAAGTTAAATAAGCAGGGTGACAATATACAGCCTTGATGTACTCCTTTTCCTGTTTGGAACCAGTCTGTTGTTCCATGTCCAGTTCTAACTGTTGCTTCCTGACCTGCATACAGGTTTCCCAAGAGACAGGTCAGATGGTCTCATATTCCCATCTCTTTAAGAATTTTCCACAGAAAATGACATTTTCTCAGGATTAGTTGGGGGTTATGGGTTTTGGGGAAAAGCCCCACAAATGTGAACTGACTCATTTCATGGGGAGGGTTCATTATATCAACCTAGCTTATCACGGTGATATTAATTATAATCATTTGGTTAAGGTGCTGTCTGCCAGAATTCTGCACCACAAAATTAATGTTTTCTCCTCTATTTTATTCAGTAAGAGCAGTCCACATACAAGTGCTGGTTGTGGATAGCAGAATTAAACTTCACCTCCTAGAGTGGGGAGTATCTACGTATTTTATTTGTAATTGTGT
>NW_011494787.1:736892-773486 GCF_000754665.1 Bison bison bison
ATTGTGTGAAGGAGATTTGTCCCTTCTCCTCAGTTGTTTAATTATCCAATATGAATTATCAATTTTTTATTTATCAATTTAATTATAAATTATTTTTATAATAATTTATATTTAATTATCAATATTTACTTTAATTTTTAAATTTAAATTTAATTTAATATTTAGTTTAATTATCAATATTTTATTCTTTGGGTTATAATCTAATAGTACTGTTGTTTATTTTGTAAATTCTGAGAAATAGAACTTACTCTCCTGGATTTATTTGTATAACCATTGTTATGCACAACCACAGTCAGTAAATAGTATTTGCTCATGATTGTTGTGATATGAGTTGATATAAAATTTGCATCTGTTCATATTATCACTCATTCTCATTTAAGAGAGGCCTGTGGGTAACATTTCCTTGGTGCATCCATACCCTATATTCAGGATTAAAAATTTGTGGAAGAGAACAGTTTGTCATCTCTTGCACATTGCTTTTTTGTTTCTGGCATTGCATCCATGGTCTCATAGTAGATACTGTAATGAATTAATAAAAACTTGGACAATAGTGATAAATTAATCTATCTTTGAAGTTCAGTTTTTAGCACATTAGGTATAGATATAGTATAGATATTTCTGTGGTTCTCGTAACTACAATTTATCCTTGAACACCACTGGTTTCAACTGCATGTGAATTTAATCCACTTGAGGTATTTTTCCCCTAATAAATATGTACTGTAGTACTATACAATGTGTGGTTGGTTGAATCCATGGATGTGTAACTATGGATATGGAGGGAATAACAGTAAAGTTATAAGTGGATTTTCAACTGTGCTCGAGGGCAGGAACCCCTAACCCCCACGCTGATCAAGGGTTAACTGTATATTCATCTACACTAAAATGAAAAAAGGAAAAATAAAATGCTGTGGAAGGCTTACTTTTTATGGAAAAAGAATGCATAATGTTAAAAATACACTCAAATATTTGTTTTTTTTCCCCCCTAGCCAACTCTAAAACTTGATAAAAGAAAATTTAAGCCAAGGAACACCAGGTTCTAAACTTATGGAATATCTTTAGACTATAGAGTATGGTCAGAGATTATGCCTGTCTGTTTTGAGAAGGCAGTACTGATAATGTAAATGGGGTTTTTGAAAAAAAGATGGTTGTAGCAGAGCCATGCCAGCAACCACAGAATCTATCTTTATAAACCTGCTAGACTCTCCATCCTTGTCTGAGAAATTCAGGTGATAAGACGAAATGTCCTCCAATGGAAAAAGTATGAGACAGGCAGGTTATATAGACTAATTCCAAACTACATGATTAGTTGCACTGTTATTTATCAGTCCATAAAATTATGAAATAATATATGATAACCTCAAGATTACTAAGAAAACTGTTAAGAAAAATCTGGGTATTGCTTTTTAAGAAAAATAGGGATATTGCTTTAAACATAAATAACATGTAGAATTGGTAATGAAATGGGGAGAAAAAGACTCACAAGGCTTTGTGATTTTTATGAAAGAGAGAAGAACATTTAAGTTGAAGAGAATAAAAAAGATTGAAAAGCATTAGTGATGTATAAATGGAACATGAGAAGGCAAAGCACAAAGAATCATCATATCTTCAGAGGAGAGTTCTAAGAAGCTGACGATTCAGTCATTTTACTTGCCATTCTGGGATTTCTGAAACATATATAAAATATTAGAAAAGTTTTATGACAGTGCCGTGGGTCTTCCTATAGCTGTCTCACTGGGAATGGAGAAATACACTCAACCTGTCAGTGTGTTCAGTCTAGAACAATTGTGAAGACAATGCAGAATTCACATTTGAGGAAAGTCACAGCTTTAAAGAAAGTCTGAGAATAGACTCTCTGAAGAACAGGTATTTCTCTGAGGAGAACATCAACTGTGTTTAACTAACCCTTAGAGAGATTCAAGTACATATTGCAAAGAGGCTGTTTAGTACAGTGGTAAAAAACATCAGCTTTAGAGCCAGACTGCCTGCATTTGAAACCTGGTTTTACCACATACTAGTTCTTTGAGTCTCAATGTACCTTAGTTTCCTCATCCATAAAATCGGAATAATTTTACCTAATTTATATAGTTGTCTTGATAATTAAATGAATTAATTCAGTCAACATTTTTATTAAAACTACTTCTGTCTATATGTGTCATAGCTTATTATAGTTTTTGCTCCTTTTCCGTAAAAAATTGGCTTCTGTGATACAGAACCAGTTGTAAATTTTGAAAATTAAAGATTTGCTTGCTGAAATGATCAATTAGTAGACCAGACACCACAGAAGAACAAATTAATGAGTCAGATGACCAAGCTAAAAGATTTTCCTTAAATGATAGGAGATGAAAATCATGAGAGGAAAAATCCAGAACTTTTAACATCTATCTAAGAGATGTTCCAAATAGAAAGTCTAAAGGAATGAAGAAGAGAAAAAAATAATGTTTTCTTAAATAATGGAAGGAATATTCCCAATTTTAGAGACATTCATGTTAGAAGAGTATCCTCACTGCTGAGCAGAATTAGTGAAAAAGTTGCATACCTGTATTCATATTGGTAAAGTTTCACAAAACCAGGGATACAGAGAAAATCAATAAAGCTTTCAGAGGGGGAAAATTAGGTGATCTACAGAAATAAGATTGATATCAGACTTCTTATTAGCTATATCAAGTTAAAGAAGACTGTGGACAAAATAGCTTTGAAATTTTGAGGGGAAAATTATTTGGTAGTCTCAAGTTCTGTTTTAAGCAAAACTAGCCTCCAAAATTGAGAACAACAACAAAAAAAATTACATTTCAGAAATATGAAGACTCAAACATTTTTTGACAGAAATTCCTTGAGGAGGACTAACAGAAGGATGTGAGATATAAGAAACAAATGATACGAGAAGCCAAGACAGACTTACTGAGTCAAGTCTAAATATTTAGAAATATTTCTGTGACACATAAGGAATAGTAGTAGTAATAATAATGGCAGTTTGGGGGAACTATTGGATGATTTGTTTGAATTTTGGAAGAGAGACAAGAGGAAAGCATAATTTTTTGTTTAGGGGAAGATTGTTTATTAACTCAGTGTTGACAGTTATTAAAATGTTTGTTAGAAATAGAAAAGTGAAGTTATTTAAATTTAAATCTTTGTTAGAAATAGAAAAGTAAAGTAAAGCATGACCTTTAAAATAATAGAGTTTATAATTTCCAAGTCACTAGAAGAGGGGTGAGCAATTGTGAGTGGGAAAATTTTTTGTTATATTTTTATGTTCCTTGACGCAATATCCTTGGTACTTTTGTAACTTAACCATATTAATGATAATAGTGATTACTTATTGAATACTTTGTGCTAAATAATCTTATTTATTTCTTACAATTCCTATCAGGTAAAATACTATTGTGACATTATGCTTATTATTACATTTGGGATCAATGAGGGACAATGGCTTAAGGCTGACCAGCTGGTTTGTGGTGGCTCCCTGATTCTAACCTACACAGTCTCACTCCAGAGTTACACAAAGCCTACCGACTGCACTGTGGGTGTAGGTGTCCTCAGGTGAAAGAGGAGAGACATGTAGGTGTCTATCCGGTGGCTGTCACTGACAATAAATACAGTGGGTGAGCAGCAGTTGAACACGTGTCAGCAAGACCTATGCCAAACTTATTTATATTTGTAGACTATAGTATTCTAGTTTGAACTTGCTTGTGCTTAGTCACTCAGTCATGTCCAACTCTTCGAGACCCCATGGAATGGAGCCCACCAGGGTCCTCTGTCCATGGGGATTCTCCAGGCAAGAAAACTAGAGTTGGTTGCCATGCCCTCCTCCAGGGGATCTTCCCAACCCAGGGATACCACATTGCAGGTGGATTCTTTACCATCTGAGACACCAGAGGAAGCCTAAGAATACTGGAATTAGTAGACTATCACTTCTCTGAGGGAACTTCCTGACCCTGGAATTGAACTGGGTTCTCCTGCACTGCAAACAATTCTTTACCAGCTGAGCTACCAGGGAAGCCCCAGTTTGACTTACTCAAACCAAATAATATGGTCAAAATCCTTCAAGCTAGGCTTCAGCAGTATGTGAACCAAGAACTTCCGAATATACAAGCTGGATTTAGAAAAGATAGAGGAACCAGAGATCAAATGGCCAACATTCATTGGATCATAAGAAAAGCAGGAGAATTCCAAAAAAACATCTGCTTCATTGACTACAATAACGCCTTTGACTGTGTGGATCACAACAAACTGTAGAAAATTCTTGAAGACACCACCATACCTGTCTCCTGAGAAACCTGTATGCAGGTCAAGAAGCAACCGTTGGAACCAGACGTGGAACCGTAGACTGGTTCAAAATTGGGAAAGGCATATGACAAGGCGTATGTATGCTGTCCTCCCCCTGCATATTTAACTCCTATGAAGAGTACATCATGTGAAATGTGAGGCTGGATGACTCACAAGCTGACATCAAGATTTCAGCTAGGAGAAATATCTTCAACTTCAGATATGCAGATGGTACCACTCTAATGGCAGAAAGTAAAGAGGAACTTAAGAGCCTGTTGATGAGCGTGAAAGAGGAGAGTGAAAGAGCTGGCTTAAAACTTAACATTCAAAAAACTAAGATCATGACATCTGCTCCCATCACTTCATGGCAAATAGATGGTGAAACAATGGAAACAGTGACAGTTTATTTTCTTGGGCTCCAAAATCACTGTGGACAGTGACTTCAGCCATGAAATAACCAAAAATAAATCCAAATAAAGTCCTACAACTTTACTAAATAACCAAGTAAAGTCAAAAAAACCCCAAAAAACAAAACCCTACAGTCTTTAAAGTCACTGATTAAATGATGTAATGATAGTTCTGTATGTTTTCAGGGTCCTACCGTATCTACCTAATGACAGTAACTATTGTTTTAGTTGTGTTTGATTGCAAGAAACTACCACTCACCCCCTCTAGCCAAAATAAGAAAAGCATGTTGTAAAGATACACATGGCAGTAAGGGAGATGGAGTCTTGTGGATATTCAAGAGGTGAAACCAAAGACTGACCAGCCCTTGTGGAAAACTGCCTGTTGTTCTGGATCGCAGTCAGCTTTAGGGGCCTCAATAGCAGAAGTTGTTTAGGTCTTCACTACAGTGGGCCCCCTTTATTTTGCCTCGGGTACTACTGTCTCTGTTATCTGCTTTTTTGTCCTCCGTTTGTCTGACATACCAACTTGTTTTCTCCATGGTCCCAGGTAAAATTCCTGAGAGAAAACATTTGATTGGCCAGATAGTTACTGTGCATGGCCCGGGGTTTTCATGCTTTGTGGACTGTCAGATAAGACTACTGATTATCAGTACAGTTCAGTCACTCAGTCGTGTCCGACTCTTTGTGACTCCATGGACTGCAGCACTCCAGGCTTCCCTGTCCATCACCAACTCCCGGAGTTTATCCAAAACTCATGTTCATTGAGTCGGTGATGCCATCCAGCCATTTCATCCTCTGTCATCTGCTTCTCCTCCTGCCCTCAATCTTTCCCACCATCAGGGTCCTTTCAAATGAGTCAGCTGTTCGCAAGAGGTGGCCAAAGTATTGGAGTTTCAGCTTCAACATCAGTCCTTCCAATAAATATTCAGGACTGATTTCCTTTAGGTTGGCCTGGTTGGATCTCCTTGCAGTCCAAGGGACTCTCAAGAGTCTTCTCCAACACCACACACAGTTCAAAAGTATCAATTCTTCAGTGCTCACCTTTCTTTATAGTCCAACTCTCACATCCGTACATGACTACTGGAAAACCCATAGCTTTGACTAGATAGACCTTTGTTGACAAAGTAATATCTCTGCTTTTGAATATTCTGTCTAGGTTGGTCATCACTTTCCTTCCAAGGAGTAAGCGTCTGTTAATTTCATGGCTGCAGTCACCATCTGCAGTGATTTTGGAGCCCAGAAAAATAAAGTCTGACACTGTTTCCCCATCTATTTCCCATGAAGTGGTGGGACCGGATGCCATGATCTTCGTTTTCTGAATGTTGAGCTTTAAGCCAACTTTTTCACTCTCCACTTTTACTTTTGATTGAGTAGTACCGAAAGGGAAATACTAAAGACTTTGTACACGTGGCTTGAGAACAGATCCTTTGCTTACTGCTTTTGTAAGCCTGATAACACATAGTAACTTGGTTAAAATGTCTGTTTAATTTGGGATTTTAACTTTGGATGAGTTACTAATAAATATTAAGGCAGTTCTTCTTTGTATTTCAATAGCTAGGTTTGGCTTGAAAAGAGGCTTTGGAGAATTTTGAAAATCTTACAATTTAGCTAACTCCTTTAAGAATATCATCTGGTGTATCTGTTATTTAATCCAAGGTCAGTGCCAAATTTAAGGTATGTCATGAGATGCTCATTATGAAAGTAATTTATAGTAAAACCCCAAAACTCTAAAATATATATTTTAAATGTGGATATTGGTTAAAATTATATGTAAATACTTGTTAAATTGATTCTAGGTTGGGCTATGCAGGCTGCTGCCTATATCTTCATTCATAGGAAATGGAAGGATGACAAGAGCCATTTTGAAGACATGATTGATTATTTTTGTGATATCTGTGAACCACTTCAACTCCTCCTATTCCCTGAGGGGACTGATCTCACAGGTAAGGTGGCCTGGGCTTGGATCACAGAACTTCACAACATGAAAGGAAAGTGAAAGTGAAGTCGTTCACTTGTGTCCGACTCCTTGACTCTTTGCCACCCCATGGACTGTAGCCTACCAGGCTCCTCTGTCCATGGGGTTTTCCAGGCAATAGTACTGGAGTGGATTGCCATTTCCTTCTTTAACATGAAGGTACTCTGAAATCAGCTATCTAGTCTAAATTTCTCAGTCCTCAGGCAACTGAACACTAGTGAGATTAATGGCCCATCCCTGGAGTCATTCAGTTGGCACATCAGAACCCAGAACTCCTGATGTTCAGCCCATAGAATTTATAATTGGCAACTCCAAGAAATAGTGTTTTTATATATTAGTATTATATACTAAATTATGTACTTAGTATGTTTATATAACTAATATATATTATATATGTTTATATTATATAACTATATATTAGTATGTTTGATTTTTATAGTTTAAATTCTATAGTAGTTAGATCACAGAGGGTAATACTGAGCATAATATTGGCTGCATATTGTTTAACCTTGAAATTATATTGTAAGTTCATTAATTCCCAGAGCTGAATTATCATTGGGAAGTTTTAATGGCAGACTGCCATATTTACATTTTTTAATATTTAGAATGTGTAACAGTTAAAATTTGGGTATTGAAATCAGCTGTATTAGAGTATAGAACGTCATTTTCGGAAGTGATAGATTTATATTTGTGAATGCCAAAATGTACACCGAAGAGTGGCAACTTTGGAAGTTATTTAGTTATTAAAAAGATAATTGGGTAAAAGCTCATGGGTTGCTGTTACTTTGGTATATCAGTATAAAAATGTTCATACATTAGATATTCAGAAGTTATAAGGTAGATATTTTAAACTTTTTTCACTCTATTTTTTCTCAAGTATCGTTTTTAAGTGATGAAGTTAACATCTATTTGAGTATTTTCAGGGTCCAGAATACTCATTATTCCATGATGTAGTTGCATGTTTTTAAAGTTAGAACAGTATTTGCCAGATAGAGGAAACAGACTGATCTTAAAGCTTAAAAAATTTTTTTAAACAGTGTTTTACAAATAGTTTTGAGTTGGGATGTGATTTTTTTTTTTTCTAAGTAAGCTAGCAAATTACCTTTGGTGTGAAAAAATATTTGTTAAAGGTGTTTTTTACCTTCCATGATTAACTTTAAACTTGGGTTTTTAAGCCCAAAGAGAATGTTTTATGATCCTCTTTAGGTTCTGAATCCAAATTGTTGGCACATTTTTTAATTAGTGCATTTAAATGTAACTTTAAATATATTTCTATTTTTATATGTTATCATTGTTTATAAACTTTTTTTTTTTTTGCTTATGCAAGTAATATACACAATACTACACAAGTTAATTTGGGGAAATTTATACTTTTTGTACTTAATGTTATATTGTAATATCACACATTGTTAGTCATGGTTCTTCAGAAAAATAGAACCACCTCTGTATGTGTGTGTATGTGTGTAGAAAGAGAGGAAAAGAGAGAGAAGGGGTGGGTCAAATTAGGAATTGGCTCACATGATTGTGGAGGGTGGTAAATTAAAAATAGATAGGGTATGTCAGGTGGAGACTAGGGGAGAGTTGCAGTTTGAGTCCAAAAGCAGTCTGCTGGCAGAACTCTTTTTTTCATTTGAGGAGTGAAAGTGAAAGTCGCAGAGTCATGTCTGACTCTTTGTGACCCCATAGACTATACATTTTCTCCAGGCCAGAATAAGTGGGTAGCTGTTCTCCTCTCTAGGGGATCTTCCCAACCCAGGGATCAAACCCAGGTCTCCCATATTGCAGGCAGATTCTTTACCAGCTGAGCCATCAGGGAAGCCCAAGAACACTGGAGTTGGTGGCCTTTCCCTCCTCCAGTGGATCTTCCCAATCCAGGAATCGAACTAGGGTCTCCTGCATTGCAGGCAGATTTTTTATGCAGCTGAGTTACCAGGTAAGCCCTTGTTTAAGGAGATTAGTCCTTTTCTCTGAAGGCCTTCAACTGATTGGATGAAGCCCGCTCACATAATGCAAAGTCTATTGGTTTAAATATTAATCTCATCAAAAACACCTTCACAGACACAGCTCAAATAATGTTTGACCAATATCTGGGTACTTTGACCTAGCTGATTTGCCACACAAAATTAACCATCACAGTTGGTATACTATGATTTTGTGTTTTGTTTTCCTGATTTGGAAAGGAAAGCTTTTCTTGGTATTTAACAACTATAATATTACATGCAGTTCAACACCCTTGTATATTTAGTAAACTTCTTCATTTAATAAATATATGAGTGCCTGGAGCCTCATATACCAAAAAATCTCTACTTTCATGAAACTTATATTCTAAGAGGAAAGACAGATAAAAAAACAATAAAAATATGCCAGGTATTCTGCATGCCTTACAGGAAAAGCAAGATAAGGAGAGAGTAATTAAAGATGGGGGCATAGGGTGCTGTTTAAGTAAGGTGGTTTGAGAGGGCCCCTTGAGTGATAGTTGCTCAGTCATGGCTGACTCTTTGCAACCCCATGGACTGTAGCCTGCTAGGCCCCTCTGTCCATGAAATTCTCCAGGCAAGATTACTGGAGTGGGTTGCCATTTCCTTCTCCAGAAAAGACCCCTTAACTTTTCATTTAAGTAGAGACTAAATGAACAAAGTAGAAGATCATGCAGATGTCTGAGTAGAAGGCATTCTGGCTAGCAGGAAGAATCTGAGGTGGAACATGACTGGCTGGTTTGAGAACATCTGAGCAGATAGTATCACTGGAGTGGCAGGGCATGCTGGTGTTAGAGTGTTAAGAGGGAGCCAGCTGATGAGACAGGAGGCTGTGGTGAGAAAGTGAGGTGCTAGTCCATTAGTCCTAATAATCACAGAGTCTGGGGGTAGGCAGATGAAGTGGGCAAGGAGGAGAAAATCTGCAGCTCTGATCTATGTCTGATTATTTCTGTCTTCCCACGTCGTGCCCATGCTTTTTAGAACTACTTCCACCTGTATTCACATTTTACATCAGAGTTCAGTTTTGGTCTTCAGATCCCCAAGTCTATGACCAGCTGCAAGAGAGAACTGAAGAGTAGTTACCTACTCATCTTTGTGGTGACTCTGGGATTCCCCATCCCATGTAAGATCCTGCCAGTTGTCTATAAAATACTGTTCTGTAGTCCCATGCCCACAATACCCCCAGAATAAGAGAGGAGCTTATTCCTTTTCTTGTTTAGGGCTTTTACTTTTGACCTGCTAGAGATCTGTTTAATCTTTTGACTCAGTTTACAGGAGTGTTCTTTTAGTGTTTTAGTGTTGTGGAATCCATCTATACTTTTTTGAGATTTTGAGAACTCCATGGTCTTAAATGTACTCCTCAGAAAGTAGTATTTATTTATATAGGTTTTTTTTTTTTTCCACCCCCTGGTGACTTGGAATGGTCTAAATTTCAGGATGCAGCTGAGAATTGCAGGTTCTAACATCTGTTGTCATCAGAAAGTATTTCATGATCTCCACCAGCAGCTGAGGCCAAATTTCTAAACACTTTACTTTTTCCAAATATAATTGCTGAATAATGGGCTTGGTTCTTCTTGGAACTTATAAAGTTACCTCATGGAATGGAAAAAGTTTTTGCCAACAGTTGGAACATATACTTGACTCAGTAACTATATTCAGCCAAACCATGTTCAGATGTTTGTACATGATGTGCTAATCATGTGCCCATTCTGTTGTGGAGTGGTTTTAGTTAGTAGTATTAGTGTGCTGTGCGCCTGAGCAAGGCAGATACTTCACATTGCACTGAAGCCCTAAATTATGGGGTTAAAACAGTGTTGATCTGTTTGGCAAATTGTTGGTAATTTCTTCTGGATGTCCAGATCCTTGTGTTTTATTACTATTTTATTTCATCTTTATATTCTAGCATTTCAATTTTTATTATGTTATGAAAATTTTAGTTATTAGTATTTTATTTATATTTCAGTTTTCATTGTGTATTGACTATTTTATAAAATCTCTTAAAGAATTTTAAGGATTTGAATATGTTATAAAACATCTTTGATACCTTATTATAAGAATTTTCAAAATTCCAGTAAGTAGGTAACTCTAGGATTATTGTTAGGGATTTAATAAAGTATTTCTACCATTTGATTCAGCATGTTATATTGAATAATTACAGAAAAATTAATTGCCATTTTTATAAAAAATTTATACCATTTCCTTTCTTTACTTATCATTCTTTATTTTATGGCTTCTACTATCATTTTGTTTAGAAAATAGCATGACTCGAAGTAATGAATTTGCTGAAAAGAATGGACTTCAGAAATACAAATATGTCTTACATCCAAGAACTACAGGCTTTACTTTTGTAGTTGACCGTCTAAGAAAAGGTAAGTCTCAAAATGCACTTTTTTTATGTAAGTGGCAAAAATTGGTGAACTTCACATGTAGCTCTTTTGAATTTACAAAGCACTTTTTTATACTTTATTTCAAGAAATAAGAATAGTACTGTATTTTTATACTGACTTTACTCCATGCACTAAAATGTTTTAAAACAATCAAAAGAAAACATTTTTTCTCCTTTTTTGGAATAGAAAATAATAAAATAATGCATACAGTTAGACTATCATTCCATTTTTAAATGTTTCTTAAAAGTCGTGAAACTGTCTTGAGAGTATCTTATCACCTATAGTTATTTATAGCTTAAAAAATATTTTTATATTCATTATTCCACTAAGTGCAACAAATGATTCTGGTTGGTAGAAGGGAAGTACTGCTACCTCCATTTTATTGTTAAATAGAAGTTGCATCCAAGGTGGTTAGTAAATTTCCATAGGTCATGGATAGAACCTCATTCTTCTGCTTCCTACTCTGTGGCTTGTACTACCCTCTGCCCCTCATGTCCTCTAGAACCATGTCTATCGAAGGGCATCTAGAGATAAGGTTGATTCCATTGACCATGTCACACTCATTTAAATGTTTACATTTTGATATTTTTATGGGGAAAGAAACAACTGTACATTTTGTTCTAGCTGCATATTTAAGTATTTATATCTTCATACACATATGTACATACAAATAAATAATAGACATATGGATATATATGGAAAAGGAACTATCCAGAATCACCCTAATTGGCATCACTGTTGTTCCTTTAGGGTTTAATGTACTTTAAGATGGAATGTATAACCTCATTTAGTGAACCCTGCCAAAAGAAGTATCTTTACAACTAAGTACTCATGAGTTAAAAGAAATGTATAAGAAGTCCAAAATCACATTAGTATAGTAAACTAAAGATGTTGCCCCTATTAGTTTGGCTTGCCTTTGGAATTCAGTGGTTATAACTAAAATGAAATGGAAACACGGGCTTGATGGTCATATTGTATATGACCGTCTACCCATAGAAACTCATGGAGAACACAGTTCTTTATGCCCATGGAATAGGACAGGGAGCCCCAAGACATTAAAGCAGTGATCCTGCTATTTTTTTTTCTTCCCCAAAACATGGTACCACTTACTGTGGCATTCAGTTTAGGCTCACCCTTCTCATTCCATAATATGTTTTTTATTTTCTAATTGTCTACTATTTTATAGTATTCAATGATTACTTTTAAAGTATTTCTGACATCATGGAACATTCTGTTGGAACACATCTTTTGCTAATAAAGATCTTTTTAATTGTAGGCAGGATAATGGAGAAATTATTTTACAGTGGATAAGGATATATCTATAGAACTATCTGTTCTGAAATCTGGAAAATATTTTAGTAGCACACTGATTTATAACTTTGGGGAACGTGTATTGCTTAGTCATCACTCAGAGTACTAGTTAACAACCACAGTATATAATTTTTCCTGCCCAAACTGGCAACTGTACCCCCTTCAATGTACCAGTCAAAAAAAAAAAAAAAGGTAATACACACGGCTCCATTTGCTTCAGTTAAAAAAAGTTGATGAGTCTCTTTACTTCAGTTAGAAAAGTAGAATGGGTCCTATATACTATGATAATAATAGAAGCAAGAAATGTGATGGCTATAATTATAATAGTAATCTAATTAGAACAGTAGCTAACATTTATTGAACATTTACTAAGTACCAGGCATTATGCTAAGTGCTTTGTGTGAGTAAAGTCAGTTAACCCTCACAACAACCGATATTTAACTTATAGAGCAGAAATTGAGGGGAAGAATCAGTTCAGAGTTATTGGAATATAGTTTGTCTGACTGAGTAGGCTGTGCTCCTTCTACTGTAATATGGTGCCTCTTGTATTTATAGTGTGATTTCAGTTGAAGCACCTTTGTAATAGTGAGCTGGCTGGTTTCTTCAAGGAAAGTATTTAAAAGAAAAAAGAGGCTAAATGGCCAGATAATGGAGAGATGGTAGTCACAAGTTGAAGTGGTTATGATGCTACCTGAGATGACAAGGGGAGCAGGCACAGTCTGGTTGGGGTGAGGAGGTGGCAAGTGGACAGAAGGAGAATAGGTTTCATCAAGAATCAGAGGTAAAGTGGTTCTTAGACCACCATCTAGTCAGAGTGTCCTTTTAGAAAAGCAGTCTAATACTCAAAAAGGGCCCAGCACAACTGTCTTTTTGAGATCTGCTTTTAGTAGTCAATTAAGTGAAAAAGCAGCTTGTGTTAAACAAATGACCATCATAAATAAACATTCCAGTGGCAACCTGGAGACCACATATTAAAACAAATTACTGAAGAAATCTATGAAGACAAGATGGCAGAGTAGAAGGACTCAGACCTACCTCCTCTCACTAAAACACCCAAATCACAACTGCTGAATAACCATCAACAAAAAAGACACAAACCTACCAAAAAAGATACTTTACCCACAAAGACAAAGCAGAAGCCACAAAAAGATGGTAGGAGGAGCACTTTCATGATATGATGAAATCCCATCCCTCTGAGTGGGCGACCCACAAACTAGAAAATAATCATATCACAGAGGTTCTCGCACAGGAGTGAGAACTGAGAGCCCTGTTTCAGACTCCCCAGCCTGCAGGTCTGGCATCAGGAGAAGGAGCCCCCAGAGCAATTTGGCTTTGAAGGCCAGTGGAGCTTGAGTAGAGGGGCTCCACAGGACTGGGGGAAACAGATTCCATTCTAAGAGAGCACAAACAAGGTTTCATGTGCATAGGGACCAAGAGCACACCAATGACTCCGTAAGAACGTGGGCCAGACCTGCTTGTGGGTCTTGGAGGGCCTCCTGAGGGAGACAGAGGTAGTCTGTGGCTCACTCTGGGGACAAGGACACTGATGGTTGACACCCAGGGGATTCTCTTGAGTGTGAGCTTTCCTGGAGGTTGCCATTTTGGCACCAAGATCTTGCCCCACCCAACAGCCCGCAGGTTCCAGTGATGGAACGCTTCAGGCCAAACAACCAACAAGGTGAGAACACAGCCCCACCAATCAGGGGACAAGCTGACTAAAGCTGTCCTGAGCCAACAGCCATCTATAAACACACCCTTTGACACAGCCCTGCCCTCCAGAGAGCTGGAATCCAGCTCTACCCACCAGGAAGCAGGCACAAGCCTCCTTGGACCAGCCTTACTTACTGGGGGACAGAAACCACAACCAAGAAGAATTATAATCCTACAGCCTAAGAAACAGAGACCATGAATATAGAAAGTTACGCAAAATGAGATGGCAGAAAAATATGTTCCAGAGAAAGGAATAAGATAAAACTCCAGAAGAACAGGTAAGCAAACTAGAGATAGGTAATGTATCTGACAAAGAATTCAGAGTTTTGATAGGAAAGATGATCTAAGATCTCAGAAAAAGAATGGAGGCACAGACCATAAGGATACAAAAATGTTTAATAAAGAGCTAGAAGCTTTGAAGAACAAACAGATGAACAATACATTAACTGAAAAAATACACTGGACAGAATCAATATCAGAATAAATGAGGCAGAAGAATAATTGAGCTGGAAGACAGATTGGTGGAAACCCCTGCTGCAGTACAGAATAAAGAGTAAAAGAATGAAAAGAAATGAGGACAGTACCAGTGACCTCTGGGACAACATTAAACACACCTTGCATTCCAGGGGTCCCAAAAGAGAGAAAGGGCCTGAGAAAATGTTTGAAGAGATAATAACTGAAAACTTCCCTAACCTGGGAAAGGAAACAGTCACCTGAGTCGAGATGTACAGAGAGTCCCATACAGGAGAAACCTAAGGATAAACACACCAAGACAAACACTAATCAGATTGACCAAAATTAAAGGCACAGAGAAAATATTAAAAGCAACAAGGCAAAAGCAACAAATAGCATAACAGGAGCTCCCATAAAGTTATCAGCTGATTGTTCAGCAGAAACTCTGAAGGCCAGAAAGGAGTGGCATGATATATTAAAGTGATGAAAGGGCAAAAGCTACAACCAAGAATACTATAACCAGGAAGACTCTTACTCAGGTTCCATGGAAAGATCAAAACAGACAGGCAAAACCTGAGAGAATTCAGCACCACCAAAACAGCTTTGCAGCAAATGCTAAAGGAACTTCTCTAGATGGAAAAGAAAAGGCCACAACTACAAACAAAATTATGAATGAGAAAGCTTTGCCAGTAAAGGCAAACATACAGTAAAGCTAGAAATCACCCACTCACAAATGCAGGATCAAAATGAGCAGCTCTGACAAGAGGAAATTACAAATGAAAGATGTTGGAAATGCATTTGAAATTAAGAGTCCAGCAACTTAATTTGTGTGTGTCTGTGTATGTGTGTGTATTTTCATACACACACGTATAGACTGCTATATCAAATCCTCATGGCAACAGCAAACCAAAATTCTACAGTAGACACACACACACGATAAGCAACACAAACAAAACACTAAAGATAGCCATCAAATCACATGAGAGGAAAACAAAACAGGAAGGGAAGAAAAACAACCAAAAAAACAAAAGCAAAAAACACACCCCAAACAATTAACAGGATGGCAGTAAGAACATAAATATTGACAATTACTTTAAATGTAAATGGATTAAGTGCTTCAACCAAAAAACACAAAACGGGTGAACTGACACAAAAATCAGACCTGTATATATGCTGTCCACAAGAGACCCGCTTCAGTCTAGGACATATACAGACTGACAGTAAAGGAATGGACAAGATATTCCATGCAAATGGCATTCAAAGAAAGCTGGAGTAGTAGTCCTCATATCAGAAAAAACAGACATTAAAAAAGACTACTACAAGACACAGAGTAGGATACTACATAATGATCAAGTGATCGAGAAGATAAAACCACCGTTAATATATACGCACCCAGCATAAGAGCACCTCAATATATAAGGCAAATGCTAACAGCCACAAAAGGAGAAATTGACACAGTAATAGTGGGGGACTTCAACACCACACTTAGATCAGTGGACAGAATCATCTAGAAAGAAAATCAGGAAACACTGGCCTTAAATAGCAAATTAGATCAGATAGAGTTAATTGATACAAATTAACTTATTTAGGCTGCATGCTGTCACCCTGCTTATTTAACTTATATGCAGAGTACATCATGAGAAACGCTGGGCTGGAAGAAGCACAAGCTGGAATCAGGATCCCTGGGAGAAATATCAATAACCTCAGATATGCAGATGATACCACCCTTATGGCAGAAAGTGAAGAGGAACTAAAAAGCCTCTTGATGAAAGTGAAAGAGGAGAGCGAAAATGTTGGCTTAAAGCTCAACATTCAGAAAACGAAGATCATGGCATCTGGTCCCATCACTTTATGGGAAATAGATGGGGAAACAGTGGAAACAGTGTCAGACTTTATTTTGGGGGGCTCCAAAATCACTGCAGATGGTGACTGCAGCCATGAAATTAAAAGACGCTTACTCCTTGGAAGGAAAGTTATGACCAACCTAGATAGCATACTCAAAAGCAGAGACATTACTTTGCTAACAAAGGTCTGTCTAGTCAAGGCTATGGTTTTTCCTGTGGTCATGTATGGATGTGAGAGTTGGACTGTGAAGAAAGCTGAGCGCCGAAGAATTGATGTTTTTGAACTGTGGTGTTGGAGAAGACTCTTGAGAGTCCCTTGGACTGCAAGGAGATCTAACCAGTCCATTCTAAAGGAGATCAGCCCTGGGATTTCTTTGGAAGCAATGATGCTGAAGCTTAAACTCCAGTACTTTGGCCACCTCATGCGAAGAGTTGACTCATTGGAAAAGACTCTGATGCTGGGAGGAATTGAGGGCAGGAGGAAAAGGGGACAACAGAGGATGAGATAGCTGGATGGAATCACCAACTCGATGGATGTAAGTTTGAGTGAACTCCGGGAGTTGGTGATGGACAGGGAGGCCTGGTATGCTGCAATTCATGGGGTCACAAAGAGTCGGACACGACTGAGCAACTGAACTGAACTGAACTTATTTACAAAATAGAAATAAAACTCTGAAAACAAACTTACAATTACCAAAGGGCAAATGTGGGAGGAGGGATAAATTATGAGTTTGGCAGTAATATCTACATACTACTGTATATAGAATAGGTAATCAACAAGGACCTAATGTATAGCATAGGGGACCCTACTGAGTAATCTGTAACAACCTATACGGGAGAAGAACAGATATATGTATAACTAAATTATTTTGCTGTACACCTGAAGTTAACACAACATTGTAAATCAACTATACTCTAATATGAAGTAAAAATTAAATTAAAAGAACAATTATCATGAGGTAGCATATTAGGTTAAAGCGTCTGCCTCCAATGCGGGAGACCTGGGTTTGATCCCTGGGTCGGGAAGATCCCCTGGAGAGGGAAATGGTAACCCACTCCAGTATTCTTGCCTGGAGAGTCCCATGGACGGAGAAGCCTGGTAGGCTACAGTCCACAGGGTTGCAAAGAGTCAGACACAACTGAGCGACTTCACTTACTTACTTACTTAGCATATTAAAAAGCAGAGATTACTTTGCCAACAAAGGTCCATCTATGGTCAAGGCTATGGTTTTTCCAGTGGTCATGTATGGATGTGAGAGTTGGACTGTGAAGAAAGCTGAACACCGAAGAATTGATGCTTTTGAACTTTGGTGTTGGAGAAGACTCTTGAGAGTCCCTTGGACTGCAAGGAGGTCCAACCAGTCCATCCTAAAAGAGATTAGTCCTGGGTGTTCATTGGAAGGACTGATGCTAAACTCCAATACTTTGGCCACCTCATGTGAAGAGTTGACTCAATGGAAAAGACCCTGATGCTGGGAGGGATTGGGGGCAGGAGGAGAAGGGGATGACAGAAGATGAGATGGCTGGATGGTATCACTGACTTGATGGACATGAGTTTGCGTGGACTCCAGGAGTTGGTGATGGACAGGGAGGCCTGGCATGCTGCAATTCATGAGGTCGCAAAGAGTCGGACATGACTGAGCGACTGAACTGAATTGAACTGAACATCTTTACTGCTAACTCATGCATGTAACTGAATTCACTGTTTCTGACACCTAATAGCTAACACAAGGCAGGTGAGAAGTTTAAGACATAAAGAAGTTACGGTTAAGAAGTCTTAGCAGGAAATACTGAAGAAGAGAAAATGCTTAACAAAGAAAGTCGTTTCTGAGCCTGTGTTTACAATATATTTCACCAAGACTAAGAATATTTAGAAACACACACTTAACCTGAAATACAGCACCCATTATATAACATGATACAGATGTGTTGTTCTTGTAATCATAACGGTGAAAAGTTTTTCCTGAGTACCTTGATCTCCATCATTTTTGTACTTGATTCTATATTTTCACTAGATTATAACCTTCTTAAGGATATGTATTGTCTTTCACGTAATAAAGACTAAATCAGTATTAGGTGAGTTGAATGTTTTCTTTTGTCTGAATAGATAAGCACAGTGTACTACCATCTTCCTAGCACAGTGTGTGTTACACTGATCAGTATCTATCACAGATATTTTATTTTATATGTCCCCCCTCTAATCATGGGACAATTCAGTAAGTGATTATGTAACTCTTTTTGGTACTAGATTAACCCAGATCCAAAAGAAGTTGCTCACTTAGAAAAGAGCTTTTCCACGAGAAAGTTTTTGGTTTTGATTTTTAGTTACACAGTGTTAATAAATTTATCACACAACTCAATGCACTGAAATGTAGTTATACTCATTACTATCACTGCTGCTATACTATTTTTAACAATAGTAGCTTTATTCTTCTTTGATTTTAAACAAGTAAGGATTTCTTCCAACCATTGGTTTTGTTACATGTTTGGAAGCCATCACTGAGTTGTAACCATGCAGTAATTGCCTTCATCATTAGAGGGCACAAGTGTGCACATTTGAGGCAACTTAAAATCAAGTTAAAGTAGTTGGGAGTGAGTCAAACACTCCCAAGTCAAACACTCCATTGAACAAAACCCTGCCTTTAAAAAGTTTATAATCTTCCTGGATAGATAAGAACAGTGTTCATGGAAATATAAAAAAAATAATATGACTTTAATTATGTGCTGGGTTGTGTGGTATATAGTATACACTATTATGCTGAATTACACAATCACTTCATGGCAAAAAGTTGGGGAAACAATGGAAACAGTGACAGGCTTTATTTTCTTGGGCTCCAAAATCACTTCAGTTGGTGACTATAGTCATGAAATTAAAAGACACTTGCTCCTTGAAAGAAAAGCTGTGACCACCCTAGACAGCATTTTAAAAAGCAGAGACATTACTTTGCCAACAAAGGTCCATCTAGTCAAAGCTATGGTTTTCCTGTAATCACATTTGGATGTGAAAGTTGGACTATAAAGAAAGCTGAGCACCGAAGAATTGATGCTTTTGAGCTGTGACATTGCAGAAGACTCTTGAGAGTCCCTTGGACTGCAAGGAGATCCAACCAGTCAATCCTAAACGAAATCAGTCTTGAATATTCATTGGAAGAACTGATGCTGAAGCTGAAGCTCCAATTCTTTGGCCACCAGATGTGAAGAACTGACTCATTGGAAAAGACCCTGATGCTGGGTAAGATTGAAGGCAGGAGGATAAGGGGACGACAGAGGATGAAATGGTTGGATGGCATCACCGACTTGATGGACATGAGTTTGAGTAAGCTCCAGGAGTTGGTGACGGACAGGGAAGCCTGGCTTGCTACAGTCCATGAGGTCACAAATAGTCGGAAATGACTGAGCAACTGGACTGACTGACACAATTACAGATATGTTCAGTGAAGAGAGCTCATGTTGAAATACTCAGGTAAGGCTTCTTCAAGAAGCTGCATTTCCCTTGGAGCTTAGAGACCTTATGTAATTAGGATAGGCATAAAAAAAATAAGGATGGCTGAGGACAAGAAAGAGAGAGTACAAGAATGGGCACCGAGTTTGGGCCAGGTGGAGCTGAGTGGTCAGCTAGGGGAAAACCAATCTGATTGAGCTGAAGCCCTGTGCCGTAAACTAACAGATAGTACTTAAGAAGGCTGTGTGGAGCCATTATTGTTGAAAAACTTAATTCCTGCGCCCAAAGAGTCGTGTTTTTATTTTTTTCCATTTCTAGATCAAGTCACTCAAGCAAACAGCTCATGTGTTAAGACTCTAAAACATATGGATATATTTAAGTTTCAGATTTGAAATAAAATATTTTTTAAGTCAAAGTAAAACAATCCATATTTTAGCTCATATTTAGTTCATATGCCTAAATTCTGAATATGAAGAAGAATACTGTCTTGCCACTAATCTAGGGGATATACACTTAACAGGTAAAGATTAAGTAAATTCCCACTAGGCATTTTGGATCAGCACACCTGACCAAAATTCCTCAGTTTATATTCAGGGAGAGAGAAGCATTAACTGAACACCCAGATTACACTTACAGTATCTGATAGTCCTGAGTTGGGCTCCCTCATTTTGGTCTGTGGTAGTTCTTATTTGTTCTGAGAAAGCTGGTGGTTTTCTAGGAAGTAATAACCATATATTGATCATAGAGAGCTCAGTCTTCAGTGGCGTTTTTAGACCATTTTTATGTCTTGGGCTTTTTGCTACCTGCTGATAACCCATAGTGGCTGTGTGAATGGGGGATGAACAGTGGCCAGCAGGAGCCATAACACTACATTTATCTTAATTGGTGAACCTCCCCCAGGATTGCATTTTGATGACCCTTCCTACCCAACAGCGTGTTCGAGGAGGCCAGGAAGAAAAGGCAGACCAACTGTTGGAATATTCTGTACATTAAGTGTCATTGCACTCTGACCTTTCTATGTGACTTTTTTTATTGCTGGAAACTATTTATAAAATACAATAAGAACTTTCCCTTATGTTAAAAAAAATGTAATTCTGGAAGTAGATCTTTGAGATTTATTAGAATATTTCCTGAGACCTAAATTTTCATCTTTCCCCAAATTTGCAGATATCTTTGTAGACTCTCTTTTGAGGCCATTTTAAAAAGCTTTTAAAAGCTTTTATCTATGGTGATGAATAAAATACAACAAAACCTAAAGGAAATTTGGATATTGATCAGTGGGAAATCACACAGATCAACTAAATAACTTGGTCTTAATACATCATGAAGCAGAAATGATCCACACTCGCCTGAGCAAAATTATATATGACCATATGTTAAAGACCTTTGGAGTCACTCATTTCAAATCTTTGAATGCCATGGTACTGCTTTAGATCATAAATGGCATTTATATTGTTCATTTTCATTTTCTCTCTCTTTGTCATAGCAGAACATCTGAGATGCTCACTTCGGACAGAACTTGCCATTGTGTTCAGTGAAGAAAGTCATGACAGTCTTAATTAAAAATGGTAGAAACCCTATTAGGTCCATAAAAACAACCAGGTCACATTGATCAAGTACTTGCCAGGTTCCATGCACTGAACTGTTCACATGTTGCTGTCATGCAGTAGAATTGCCCAGGGAGCTTTTTAAGACATACATACTTGGGTTTAGGCTCAGATCTGCTGAGTCAGAGTCTGGTGGTACACTCCCGGGCTCAGCTACCTCACTAGCTGCTTTCTTACGAATCACTTAGTTTTCAAAACTGTGCTTCCTGGTGGTTGGCCTTGTGCTACACCAAAGGAGACTGGCTCAGTTAGCAGCGTGCCCAGGTCTCAATGGCTGCTGAGTGGAGTACCATGAACTCAGGTCTCTTTGATGGCAAAGCCTATGTTTCCTCCTGCTATGCAATAAGTTAACAGTTTTTCTATTCCAGATGCTACAAAAATACCATCATCATTGTGTAGAGGTTTTTTTCTCTGTTACCCAGATTGCTGTCTGATATCCTTGGCTATACTATTGAGTTTTGTTTAAATGGAAAAATACATCAAGGATTTCCTTTTTGTAAGCACCTTTTTTTTTTTCTGGTTCCTTTATTTACCAGCTCTTCCTTTATTTTTCTGATCCTTAAAGCTTAAACTATCTTTTTCTTTCTTTTTGCCACCAACTCTCAAATAGCTTGATGACTTGATATTCTCCATATTAGCTCTTTTCATATATATGTGTGTATACACACACACACCTATATATGTAGGATGTGTATGTGTGTGCTAAGTTGCTTTAGTCATGTCCAACTCTTTGAGACCTTATAGACCATAGTTCACAGGCTTCTCTGTCCATGGGATTCTCCCAGGCAAGAATACTGGAGTGGGTTGCCATTTTCTTCTCCAGGGGATTTTCCCAAACCAGGGATCCAACCGCCATCTCTTATGTCTCCTGCGTTGGCAGAAGGGTTCTTTACCCACTAGTGCCACCTGGGAAGCCCCATATATAATGATATATATCTTTTTATTTATTGTAAAAAAAAAAAAATAGTTGGAAAATTAATTACAAAAAAGAAAATCGCACCCATAGTCTTGGCAGGCACTTCTCAGAAACATCCAGTGCCTTATGACATAGTCTTCTTGTGTTTCTCCACGTTTTATTTTTAAAATCTGGGTAAATTCTGTTTTGTTAGTAAAGTTTTTCTTTTGTTATTTACTATAATGTGCACATTTTCACCATTCTTACATAATTTTTTATAAGTATGCTGTGTTAATATATGCATGGGGCTTCATCAGATAGAGGTACCACTTTATTTAATGAGGCCTCTGTTATTCAGTTAAAATGGTTTCCAGTTTTCCACTCTTATAGATAATGCCAAAGTGTGTGTACATCTCTAATTATTAGGATATATTTCCAAATCTAATTACTGAGTCCAGGGAATGTTTTTTTTAAGTTAAAAAAAAAAATATTTGTCTTATGCTCTGCTGCATTTCATTCAGTCACCAAATTCTATGATATTGCCTTGGAAGCATCTCTTAGAGAAACTTCCTGCATTTCCAACAGTGGCCCCATTCAGTGGGGTCCCATTACCTCTTTGCACTCCTCCTGGCTTTCTCACTGGTCTGCCTCTGGTGTCTTCTTTGCTAATCCGTATTGCACACAGCTAACAGTTGGTCTTCATAAAGTACCACTCTAATGTAATTGTGTGTGTTTCCGTTTGTTCAGAAAATATTTCTTGGGCACATATGTTACATGACTTTCTGAGACACCAAGACATCAGGTTAGGAAACATTAAAATGCATTATCATTCAAGAGATATGAATAAAAAGTAACTTAAGCACATACAGAAAAGTTAGTCTTTTTTGATATGGAATAGGTGGCATGTGAACCGAGAAAGAATAATGAGGCATTTTCCAGGGAGAAAGAACATTTAAATATTTGCCTTAGTTCCATATTCCTTAGTCAGGACTTTTTATAATGTGGTTCCAATCTATTTTTTAAATTTTATGCAGTGTGAGCCAACCTATTTGAATTAATGGACTGTTCCTGACTGTGCCTTATGCTTTGTGACTTTTGCCTCTGGTTATATCTGTCCAGGCTGAAACCCTCCCGGTTTTGCTCTTATCTTTAACCTCCAAATGCTATTCTTCCTTTAATGATCTTCATCTAAGGGTCCGTTCTCATTTCCCCTGCCTGGCAGACATCTGGACTGAATATCCTTTTCCTCTCTAATAGGACTTAGCACTTCCCTTAATAGCCACTTTAATACATTTTACCTCTTACCTTCCTAAAAGGACAGCAACGGCTATGTCACTTAAACCATTAAGGGCAAAGATTTTATTTCTAAATTTAATGAATACCTTCATGCTTTTATATTACGTTCCTCTTAGCAACATTTGGCACTGTTAATTCTTCTTGATATATGCTCTCCCTTTGGCTTTTACATTTTTTCTCCTACTTCTCTGGCCTCCTCTCAAGACTTCTGCAGGTTCTTCGTTCCTTTCTGTGTTCCTCATAAGGGTCTCCCAGACTCCTTTGTTCTATGCCACACATTCTCCCTGGGACGTGTCATTCGGGGTGGTGGCTCAGATAATCATCCATGTGCTCGCGACTCCTAATTCTAAATCTTTAGTCCAAAACCACTCTTAGTTCAGAGCCATATCTGTGCCCTTTGCCACATGGAGTTTCTGCAGGCATTTCAATATGCTCATAATTGAGTTTATCATTTGCCCTAAACTGCATTTCCTCCTCTAGTCCTCACACTGTGGCATCATTATCATCACTGTCAATCAGGCCACTTCTAGATGAATGTGACAGCACACTACATTAGGCACTTGGGGCCTGGTGTCAAAAGACCTGGCCTCGAATCCTGGTTTCCTTGGGACCAGGAAGTATGTGGCTGGTCAGATCCGTTTCTCTCATCAAGCTTCATTTTCATTTTCTGTAAAATAGGTGTAATAACAGTGCTTACTTCCTGTGATTTTGTAGGACTCTGGAGGATTCAGTAAAGCCAGGCACGTAAAGCACTTAGCCCGTGCACGTGTTTGTGTGTGCACGTAGTTGCTCAGCTGTGTTTGACTCTGCAACTCTATGGACTGTAGCCCACCAGGCTCCTCTGTCCATGGGATTCTCCAGGCAATAATACTGGGCCTGGGTTGCTGTTTCCTCCTCTAGGGGATCCTCCCAACCCAAAGATCGAACCCACATCTCTTGCATTGGTAAGTGGATTCTTTACAACAGTGCCATCTGAAGCAGCCAAGAGCACTTAGCACAGTGCCTGAAAAATAGCAAGCACTCAATAAATGTTACAGCGCAAATTGGATTCTGTCAGCTCCCAGCGAACGGTTTTGGGTTTCACCGTGTTCCAAGGTTAAATCTACTCCTTTGACTATTTGCCAGGCCCCGTGTGACCTGGTCCTTGCTTGCCTTTCTGGGCAGCTGCCATCTCTGATTGTCCCACTGTCCTAGCCATGCTGATCTCCTCTCCTCTCCCAGGGTGCACAACACTCTGAGCCTTCCCCTAGAGCAGAGCTTCTCCTGCTCAGCCTGGAGGTTACAGCTTAGATGACAGTTCATTTGGGAAGCCTTCCCAGCTATTTTAAGACTTCTTTGTTCTCTATGTGAATGCTTTTCCTACTATATTTGCCCTATATAAACATTCTTTTCCTGTGATATTGTCACTTATTTAATTATCCATTTTGTCCATTAACTCTCAGTTTCCTGACCATAAGGATCAGGTCAGGTCCATTGACAGCTTTTATCCTAGACTTCAGCACAGGCCTGGCGTATTAAAGATGCTCTTCAGATTTTTTCAACTAATCCCTATTTGGTTGAGGTAATTTATACTCTGCCATGGTTCAACACTGATTTAAAGTGGCAAACATAAATATGTATATTATGATAACAGCAGCAGCACAACATAAGAAGAAAAATTAAGGTAAAGGGACAATAAAGGTATGAATTTAATAGACAAAGTATGTCTTACAAGGTTATTGTATATGTAAAATATATTATAAGCTCTATATTCCTATAAAATATGGATCTATAAATTGGCCCTGAGCTTTCTGGCACCTTCTATAAATAAAGGAACCGAATGGTATCATTGACAAGGGGCCATAAGATTACAGCAAATCACATGCCTCGGAAGCAGAAAGACACATAGAGAGAGGAGGTAGGGTAGCAAAGGCCAAGAAACAGCAGAGGTCATGAGTTGATAGAAGACATAATTAAAAGCTGTAGAAGAACCAGAAGATATTAGAAGGCAGAAGCCATTAAAGAAGGAAAGGGAACTTCTCTGGTGGGAAGGAGTGGTTGGGAGTCTGTCTGCCTCTTCAGGGGACATGAGTTCGGTCCCTGGTCCAGGAGGATCCCACATCCTGTGAAGCGGCTAAGCCCCTGCCATGACTGCTAGGACTGTGCTTGGAACCCACAAGCCACAGCTACTGAAGCCTGTGTGCCCCAGAGCCCATGCTCTGCAAAAAGAGAAAACCACCACAATGACAAACCTGTGCATCGCAGTAAAGAGTGGCTCCTGCTCGTCGTCATATCTAGAGAAAGCCCGCGCCCAGCAACAAAGACCTAGTATAGCCAATAAACAAACAAAGTAAACATTGTTTAAAAAAGAAGAAAAAGGAGGATGCAGTGGTGGTGGGGAGGAGGAGGAAGAGAAGATGACGAGAACAAGAACTAAGAGGACCCTTGAGTAAAAGAAGCTAAAGGATATTAACATTGAAGAGGAAGATGATTGTTTGGAGGATAAATATCAAAGAGCTGAGCCCCTCCAATTGCAGAGGACCTCAGTTGGGACTGTCAACTCCAGCTGCTTGGGGGATGTGTGACCCAGCCACTGGACCCCAGTGATCTCCTTGTTCACCAACCCTGTTCCCTCCTGTGCCTCTGAGGCCTGAGTGAACAACTATTCCTGAGTTCCCATGAGGCTTGGCCCTGGGGCTAATGGTCCAGTCTACTTATGCCCAAGGGTATCCTCATGATAAATCTATTGTTTTGGTTTTTTTTTTGGAAAAAATAAAGCAAACCACATGCTCGGAAAAAGCATGCCCATTTATGAAACTAAAGCTCTTTGGTTCCTCACCAAGGACATTGTGTACCGTGGTGTCCAGCAGCCTTCATGTTCAGTGTTCCACATAGCCTCAGAGTGCTTGCCCACATTGGCTAATGGCAGAATGAGAAAGAGCAGTTCAGTAAAAGCAGCCTCATAAGAGGTCAAGACATTGTTTTAACTAAAGGTATGGAGAGGCTGCATGTCCTTTAAACCATTCTCCATAATTGGTATTTCACTCATGAGCTTTGGATGAGAATTAGTTTGTACAGATTTTGGTGACTCTTCATAAGGCATATTTTGTATCATAAGTAAGTTCTAGTCCAAGGGCTTTAGTTGTAGGTGGAGCTGGAAGTAGGCTTCTCTACTGAGATTTTACGCAGTGACTGTACCTCTGAACTGAGGGTGGCCAGTGTGGTCTGCAGAAAACAATTGGATTTATGTGATACTGCTGGCAATGTTTAACAGAATGGTGCCTTGCACAGAGAGAAGACCATTGCCCAAAGCTCAGTCCCTGTCTGTATGGCCTTTCTGGTCTTGTTTCTTGCTGTAAGAGCATGCCCTGTCTTCATTTTAGACAGGTGGAACATGCTTTTCTCATGCTATTCCTTTTCCTGAACTGGTCCCAGTCATATGGGTAGCTCTTCTTGGTCCTTCAAAACAATTCAAATGTCTTTTCCTTTTCAGACAATCTCCTGATCAGGTTCTGTCCTCTTAACTCTCATCATACTCTATGCATTTGTCTTAATCATTTTTCTATATTTTTTTAATCAGTGATTTTTTTTTTTTTTACTCTCTTGGGCCGTCTATGGGGTCGCACAGAGTCGGACACGACTGAAGTGACTTAGCAGCAGCAGCAGCAGCTTGGACCCTGAGCTCCTTTAGGGTAGATACTGTCCTGTTTTTATGTCTGAGGTCCTTGTGTCATGAATATTACCGGTACTCAGTGTAGATTTGTACAGACTTTTGTAGATACTGTTTTCAGCATCTCACAGATACACAGATGGACCTCACTTGCTTGTTAATGCACTTGTGATTAGTAATGCCTTCTATCACGTTCAGTCTAGAGATCAGACACTCCACATAGACCCCTTCATTTTAGTGGAGGTGAGATTTATGGCAGTGCTTCAGGGCCACATAAGGCAGGTGCACAGTTGATTTTTTTTTTAAAAGCCATCTTAAGACAGTTTGCCTGTTTTGTTTTGTTTTGTTTTGTACTACTACAGGATACATGTAAGGCTCTTTTTTTCCAGATTATTTATACTATTAGAAGGGACATACAGAAGAATATTATTTGTAACTTAGATGACCAGCTCTTGGCATTTGATCATGTAAAAATCAGTATAGAATTGGAGTTCTTAAATGTTTGCCTGGTTTATTAGTATTTCTACTCAACCAGTTTCAGCTTCTGAGATAGCCCTCACAAGACAGTCACTGCAGACTTTTGCCTCTCTGTACCACTTGAATTCAGTAGGAGAGAAATCTTGTTCTTGGGTTATGTACTATTTCTCTAACACTAGCCATCTATGATAAATGTCAAGGTAGTTATTTATCATAGTGTGAAAGGTAGGCCTGGTGATGAGTTCATGTCTTATGACACCATTATTTAAAATTTTCAAAATACATATTTTCCTATTGGTTAGAAGATTATCATTTGCGTAAATGAGTGAAAATTATATACAAGTATTGGTACTCTGTGTAATGTTTATATTATTATCTTAAAAGTAGTACACTGAAAAATGCTGATAACTGACACTTATAAAATATGTTTATTTTAAAGTTTGGAATTGTGGAAGAAGCTTTGTAAGTAAAATTTGTGGAACTTCCTTTGCGTGATAATTTTCTGTACGCTGTATCTGATTGTAAAAAGTACTGTTACATACATTAAAATCTTTCAGTTTTTCACTCTGAACGTGTTAGGGAGAGAGATGAATCAAGAGCAGAGAATGCTAGCAGCTCTGCCCTCATGGTGTCATCTCACCAACTGGCACCTAAACACTCAATCTTCATGTCCTTATGATGAAGCAAAACAAGAGTTTCAGTGCATATGCACAATGTATGTAACAATATATTTTATCTTCCTGTTCATCTGAAAATCAAAGTTAATTCTCAGCGTGGAGATGTTGGCCTGAATCTAACTGCTGTAGACCTTTTCATACAGAAATTCTTTTGAACAGGAAATTATGTCTGCCTTTTTGGTTTTATATAGTGTATAATTTCATTGTGGATGTATCATTTTTCTTTTTGGGGCCTGTCCTTTTTTCTGAGCGCATGTCCATTTCAGTACTTTTAAAAGTACCTTTCTCTTTTAGCTTTGTAGATTTGCTTTATAGGCTTTTTCCTTCTTTATTTAAAATAATTAAATATAATTAAAAATAATTTTTTTATATATTTTGCAGTTGCCAGGACCTCTTCTCATTTTGTTTTTGTTTTTTTGTTTTTAAATGAACTGATGCTCATTTTGAGTATTGCAAAGGTATTTTTAAAACAATACTGACCTTTGCTGGTGGGTGTGTGTGTGCTTATGCGTGTGCACATGTAGGCCAAGTTCATGTGCCTTCACTTTTTAAACATAGATTCCAACCAGAAATCAGTTCCACAAGAACATGAAACTAAGTATAGAAATTATTTGCTTATTAATGCTGAAAATTACCTGAATGGCTTTCTAAATGAAAGAATTACTCCATTTTATTTCACATAATTATATTTCATATAAAATAAAATAATTAAATTTATATGTGCTATTATATATTTTACTATATAGGCATCCCCTACTTATCATCTGATTGCTAAGAGCACCCAAATGCACTTTGTCATAGATGGACTGAGCAAAACAAGTCCTGATGCAGTTATCCCAAGCTGGCCCCTCTGAACTTCATGAAATGTAAGATGTGAAAAGTGTGTTTGTAACTTTCTAATTCACCTGCTTTCTCATAATAGAGTTATATAGGAGGGGAAAGCACATGTGTCTCAATGGCTTGAATTATTAAGAAAACTAATATTGGAACCAACATATTAATGATATTTTTACAAATAAGAGAGGGTATTATTAATAATTTAACAAAATAATTCATTAACTATTTGGAAACTTCATTTAGATTACTGTTGTGAACCTATTGTCGTTGTTAAATGTCGTTGTTAAAATTCTGTTCTGGATGAAAGCAACTAAGTCCTCTGACCCAGAAAAGCATGTTCAAAGTATAATTTCCATGTACTCACACCAATAGTGCGGAGTCCCTCTCCTGACTAGAAGCATTATCAGGGCCAAATGGTAGATCTTTTATAATAATGATGTCTAAGTGCAGTCTGCAAAAACAGGAATAATTTGTTGTTCAGCTTTGAGGAGTGCTAGTTAACCAGATTCAGTCAGGTCTGCTCCCCAAGAGCAGTGATAACTGTGCCCAGAAAAGACACTGACTGACACTTCTTTTCTGCTATAAGCTAGCTCATCACCATGGTAAATCACCAAAAGCTTAATGCAGTGAGCAGAATCTAGGAAGACTATGCCTTGACTTCTGAGAAGGTCATTGTTAAGGTTTATGTTTGACTAGAGCAGTTTGTCTTAGCTTGTATAATAATATGCCTTTCCTGCAAGCCCTGTGCACACACATATTTTAATACCTGACTTTGGCACTGTGAGCCATGTTTTTCTTATTTTATCTTCTGTTAAAGGCCATTTTAAATCTATGAGGAAATGGGGAAGATGTAAATCATAAATAAACTATGAATACAGGATTTTAAAACTTTCGTACCACAGTCTCAAAAGTTCTATCAAAGTCTCCCACGTGGAACCCCAAACTGTTTTCTTTAAAAAACATAATCCTATATGATCAAGGCATGCTGCTGACAGCATGAGAATAAAAATTTATGATGAGCATCTTCTTGTGCTCACATTCATTAAGTTAGTGTATGGTCAGTTACCATGGAGACAGTACACCAGGCAGAAGAGAAGGGTGAATAACAGCTGGCAGAACAAGGGGAGAGTTTAGGGAACCAGACTTTGACTTAGATCCTGAGGAACAGTTGGCATTTGATTTGGTAAAGATATTGGGAGAGTACAGTTGGGGTTGGAGATCCAGTGATGGAGACTGGCCTGACTGGAACTCAGAGTTCATCTTTTTAAGTGGTAAGAGTTAGATAGTCTTCAGATCAGTTCAGTTGCTCAGTCGTGTCTGACTCTTTGCAACCCCATGAATCGCAGCACGCCAGGCCTCCCTGTCCATTGCCAACTCCCAGAGTTCAGTCAAACTCACGTCCATCGAGTCGGTAATGCCATCCAGCCATCGCATCCTCTGTCATCCCCTTCACCTCCTGCCCCCAATCCCTCCCAGCATCAGAGTCTTTTCCAATGAATCAACTCTTCGCATGAGGTGGCCAAAGTCCTGGAGTTTCAGCTTTAGCATCATTCCTTCCAAAGAACACCCAGGACTGATCTCCTTTAGAATAGACTGGTTGGATATCCTTGAAGTCCAAGGGACTCTCAAGAGTCTTCTCCAACACCACAGTTCAAAAGCATCAATTCTTCAGCGCTCAGCTTTCTTCACCGTCCAACTCTCACATCCATACATGACCACTGGAAAAACCATAGCCTTGACTGGACGGACCTTTGTTGGCAAAGTAATGTCTCTGCTTTTCAATATGCTATATAGGTTGATCATAACTTCCCTTCCAAGGAGTAAACATCTTTTAATTTCATGGCTGCAGTCACCATCTGCAGTGACTTTGGAGCCCCAAGAAATAAAGTCTGACACTGTTTCCACTGTTTCCCCATCTATTTCCTATGAAGTGATGGGACTGGATGCCATGATCTTGGTTTTCTGAATGGTGAGCTTTAAGCCAACTTTTTCACTCTCCACTTTCACTTTCATCAAGAGGCTCTTTAGTTCTTCACTTTCTGCCATAAGGATGGTGTCATCTGCATATCTGAGGTTATTGATATTTCTCCCGGCAGTCTTGATTCCAGCTTGTGCTTCTTCCAGCCCAGCGTTTCTCATAATGTAGTCTGCGTAGAAGTTAAATAAACAGGGTGACAGTATACAGCCTTGACGGACTCCTTTTACTATTTGGAACCAGTCTGTTGTTCCATGTCCCATTCTAACTATTGCCTCCTGACCTGCATACAGGTTTCTCAAGAGGCAGGTCAGGTGGTCTTGAAGAACTTTCCACAGTTTATTGTGATCCATAGATAGTCTTAGTTGTTGTGAAATCTCACTTCTAACAAGTGAAAAACAAAAGGAGTCAGAAATGGTGGAAGTTGTGAAGGTAGTTTTTGTTACTTTGTAAAAATTCTGGGCTTTTTTAGTAAATTGTTCCCTTCTTAGTATTCTAAGAGAGTTGATTATCTTCCTAAGCAATTTACTACTTGTTCTCAGATAAAATAAGATCTATTGGCTTTCCATCCTCATAGTCATCCCAAAATAGTCTTTTATTTTGAGATTTCTGCCTTAATTATGTTCATCTTAAAGGAAGACTCAGTAAAAGTGATTGCATCTCATGTTTTTTTTTTTAAACATCTTTTTTGATCTATGAGAGAGGTATTTGCAGACTGCATGATGGCATATAGTAGGGAAAAAAGTATGATTCATCCTAATTACAAAGCTGTTCCCTAAGAAAGAATCATTGGAGAAATGTCTTACTTGTGTTTTTACAAATACAGACTTAAAGAAAAATTTTTTGGCTCTTTCTGTATATGGCTGTAAATGGCCATGGTTTTATATTGCAATTTTTTGTGTGTGTGGGACCATTTACTTAGTGACTGCCACTCTAGTGACCTACAGAGTTAGCCATAAAACCTAATCCCTACTCCATAATACCCCAGTTCATACTTTTAATAGCTATGCCTTAAAGTGTGTTTTTGAAGTTGGAAACCCATGACCTGATAGGGAGTCCCTTAATAAATATCAGTAAATATTGATTTCATCTAAATCAATCTTCTTCAGCAATAGTTGGCTGATTTGCAGGGCTCAATATTCATTGACTTTGAGGGATTCATTTTCTAAAATAATATCAACTTATCTGAAATTCTAGGTGCCAATAGATTTTTTGGATGTAAAGTCAGAGAAGAACCCTTTGGGTGCAGCATTAGAATGCATTTGTTGACCTTAGAGTAGTTTCACGGGAGTTGGGGCTGCCAGAAACCAGATGTGTATGGAGTGAGTCAAGACAGCAAGTATAGGTGCTTCCTACAGGGAGTTTGCTGCAGTAATCAGCAGAAGAGGAAGCCATATCAAGTATTACTAGTGGAGCTGAGTGTTTTTAAAGGCTGAGGAAATTTAATAGTGGAAATGCTGAAAGAGAAATGGATTGATGATGGAGCAAGTTTTCTGAGAAATAGGAGTGATTAGGAACAGAAACAAAATTAAAGGGATTCCTCATTTCCTAAGGCAGGAAACATAGATGAGCTTGAATATATATATATATTGGTTTGGGGAGTAAGGGGTAAGAGAGAGGTGCTTTGATGAAAAACTGTTCTGTCAGGTCAGAGGTTAGGTGGTAATGTGATGTTTATGATGGAGAAAAATGGGGGCAGAGGTGAATGATGAGAGTTTGGAATAGTTGCTGTAGAAAATGAGAAAAGGAAGCTGATAAAAACAAGTAAAAGCATTGTTGAGCTCTCTGATCTCATGCTCCAGGCCCAGTCTGGCTTCCCACAATAACTGAAGCTTCAGCCAAAGTGGAGACTCACTTTGCCTGCACCCATCTCACTCCTTCCTTCCCGTCACCTTTCAACTGTCTTGTCTCTTCAGCCTTTCTGCAAAACTACCGTTCTTTTATACCCAGCTCAGGTAGATCATTTCTTGAATTCTTCAGCTGGCACCCTGTAGTCTTCTATAGTAGCTGAACCACTCTTAAGAATCATGTAATTTGCAAGTATGTTTTATCTTCTTTCCTAGATTGTAGGTTTTTGGGGGGCTAAGAATCATGGGTTTGCCAGTTGTCTTTGTTTCTGTTTCTCTGCCTAGGGCAGTGCTCTTCTATCGGTCAGTAAAAGTGAATGAATAAATTAGTGAATGAAGCAAATCCACCAAATTGTGTGAGAGTGGTGGATGGACCTCTTTATGAACCAGTTAATTCCATTTTGTACTTTAATTAGCTCCTCTTGAGGGGGAGGTGTTTTTAAAGTGTTGGCCTACACAAATTTAAGATATAGCTAAGTTACCTAAGAGATACAACTAGTCATTTATTGGGTATCAATTCAGAGGATATTATTTTGGCTTATTGATAAAGTAAAACTCTGTATTTAGATCTTAATTTGCATTACAGAATTTCATTTGGCATTATTCATTTGAGGAGCGAAAATAGAAGTTTCTCAGATGCTTCTAATTGCCTCTTTTGCCATATGGGCATAGAGGTACAAATAGCAATCATAATTCAACTCCAAGATCACAGACTTCATTATTTTCATTGAAATGCAGTAAAATGTTGACTTCTACATCACCATAGCAATAGAAGTATTCCCCATCACCATTGCCCATACCCAAAGCCCAGAGAACATACACTTGATTTTTTTCCTTATTTCAGTGATACTCGTCTATCCATTTGTATCCAGGTTTTCCCATCTCAACCCCAGCACAGTATCTGGTAAGATACTGTTAAAATGTCATACTCTCACCTTGAGAAGAAATGGTTACAACAGATAAAACCCTCAAAGTCTAGGTCTATCTCTTGACATGTCCAGAGTAGGCCAGTGTATTATCAAGTGAAGTAAATAAAATGCAGAGGAAAGAGGAAAAGCAATTTTGCCAAAACTGCCATCAATTCTGTGCTAGTTTCTGCCTATAATGTTAAATTTCCACTCATTGGATTTTTCAGGTTCCTATGTATTGATGTATGTATCATATAGGGTATTTTCTTTGGATAATCACTCAGTATTTTAGCTTTGTTTTGTTTTTCCTGCTGAAATTATTAAATAGAGATATTTGATATGGTCAAGAAGATGAGCTAAAGAGGATCATATTAGTTGTGGCCACCTCATCCATGCACCTTCCAGATTCTATCATCTAGAAGTAATCTCTTCTTTCCCTAAATTTCTATAGCCATTTAACAGTATTCATACTGAGACAACTCAGTTTTAACCAGATATGGATACAATCTATTAGCAGATGAGTGGATAAAGATTTAGTATATATAAATATATATACACATACACATTTATACACACAGTGGAATACTACTCAGCCATAAAATGAATTTTTGCTATTTGTATATCTGCACAAAAAGATATGTGAGCCACTGTGTTCACAGCAGCACCATTCACAATAGCCAAGACATGAAACAACCTAAATATCCACTGACAGATGGAAAGATAAATAAGATGTGGTATATATATACAGTGGAATGCTACTCAGTCATTTAAAAGCAGAAACATCATTTTGCCAATAAATGTCTATATGGTCACAGCTATGGTTTTTCCAGTAGTAATGTATGGATGTGAGAGTTAGACCATAAAGAAGAATGAGTGCCAAAAAATTGATGCTTTCAAATTGTGGTGCAGATGACTCTTGAGAGTCCCTTGGACAGCAGGGAGATAAACCAGTCAATCCTAAAGGAAATCAACCCTGAATAGTAATTGGAAGGACTGATGCTAAAGCTCCGGTACTTTGGCCACCTGATGCAAAGAGCTGACTCACTGAAAAAGACTGGGAAAAATTGAGGGCAAGAGAAGGGGGCTACAGAGGATGAGATAGTTGGATGGCATCACTGACTGAGTAGACATGAGTTTGAGCAAACTCCTGGAGATAGTGAAGGACAGGGAAGCCTGGTGTGCTGCAGTTCCTGGGGTCTCAAAGAGTCAGACATGACTTAGCAACTGAGTAACGGCAACAACTACTCATTCATAAAAAAGAATGAAATAATGGCATTTGCAGCAACATGAATGCAACTAGAGATTATCATGCTAAGAGAAAGATGAATACCATATGATACCACTTATATGTAGAATCTAAATTATGACACAAATGATACAGAAACAGAATCTATGAAACAGAAACAGAATCTCAGACATAGAGAACAGACTGGTGGTTGCCAAGGGGGAGAGGGTTGGAGGAGGGATGGAGGAGAGGTTGGGGTTAGCAGATGTAAGCCTTTATATATAAAATGGATATATACAAGGTCCTACTGTATAAGCACAGGGAACTATAGTTAATATCCTATGAGAAACCATAATGGAAAAGAGTATATAAAAAATGTATATGCATGTATAACTAAATCAGTTTGCTATATAGCAGTAATTTACACAACATTGTAAATCAACTATAATTCAATTTAAAAAAAGAAATTTTGCCATTTTCAGCAACACGGGTAGATCTAAAGGATATTATGCTTAGTAAAATAAGTCAGACAAAGAAAGACAAATACTGTATGTTTTCACTTATATGTGGAACCTAAAAAATGAATGAATATAACAAAATAGAAACAGATTCATAGATACAGAGAACAAACTAGTGGTTACCTGTGGGGAATGCGTAGAGGAAGGGAATGATAGAGGAAGGTTATTAAGAGACGTAACTTAGGTGTAAAATAAATAAGATAATATGGTGCACAACACAGGGAATATAGCCAAAATTCTATAATTTTAAATGAGTAAATCCATTAGATAACTATGTTGTATACCTAAAACTAATGTAACATTGTAAATCAACTATACTTCAATTTTTAAAAAAGACACCACTTTTTGTTGCAGTTGCATACATGAACCTCACTTTTCTACACTACTAACCTGTTGACTACCCTGCTTTTGATCCCTGTTTTTGCAGTCCTCAGTACATATAGCCAAAAATAGCTTCATTGTTTCAGTTAGGTTTTTTTTTCTGTTGTTAATTATTCTGGTGATCTGATTCACATCTCAGTTCAGTTCAGTTCAGTTCAGTCGCTCAGTTGTGTCCGACTCTTTGCGACCCCATGAATCGCAGCATGCCAGGCCTCCCTGTCCATCACCAACTCCCGGAGTTCACCCAGACCCACGTCCATCGAGTCAGTGATGCCATTCAGCCATCTCATCCTCTGTCGTCCCCTTCTCCTCCTGCCCCCAATCCCTCCCAGCATCAGAGTCTTTTCCAATGAGTCAACTCTTCACATGAGGTGGCCAAAGTACTGGAGTTTCAGCTTTAGCATCATTCCTTCCAAAGAAATCCCAGGGCTGATCTCCTTCAGAATGGACTGGTTGGATCTCCTTGCAGTCCAAGGGACTCTCAAGAGTCATCTCCAACACCACAGTTCAAAAGCATCAATTCTTTGGCGCTCA
>NW_011494787.1:773586-778734 GCF_000754665.1 Bison bison bison
ACAGGTTCAAAAGCATCAATTCTTTGGCGCTCAGCCTTCTTCACAGTCCAACTCTCACATCCATACATGACCACAGGAAAAACCATAGCCTTGACTAGACGGACCTTTGTTGGCAAAGTAATGTCTCTGCTTTTGAATATGCTATCTAGGTTGGTCATAACTTTCCTTCCAAGGAGTAAGCGTCTATTAATTTCATGGCTACAGTCACCACCTGCAATGATTTTGGAGCCCCCAAAACTAAAGTCTGACACTGTTTCCACTGTTTCCCCATCTATTTCCCATGAACTGATGGGACCGGATGCCATGATCTTAGTTTTCTGAATGTTGAGCTTTAAGCCAACTTTTTCACTCTCCACTTTCACTTTCATCAAAAGGCTTTTTAGTTCCTCTTCACTTTCATAGAATGGCTTTATTTTTTGCGAGGGGTGGGTGCTTCTTGGTGACTTGAATGAATACATTTAAGATATGTTTTGTAGGTACAGATGCCAGTCTTAAAGAAGGTTAAAGAAGATCATTGTTTTGTATAGTGTAGAGATTGATGGCATATGGCCACACTCTGACAGTATTCTGGAAGGTTCTTTGGATGTCTTCTTATAATTGTCATCTAAAATTGATCACAGTTGATAATGCAGCTTATAGAAAAAAAAAATCTTTCTGTAGTGACAATTAGTGTGACTTTTTTTCCACTTTTAGGTTACTAGACTTCCTTCATGATTAGAATACATAAGAACTGGTAAGCTATTCTAGACTGATATAAATCCTTATGTCTTCAGTGATGTCCTATGCTGCTCAAGCACACCATAAAGTATTAGTGATCTTTCTTTCCAACAATGTTCTTTGATGCTCATTGAAAAAGGAAGAACCAATCAATAAGCTACCAACATCACTGTGTTTAAAAACTCTAGGCTTCCTTAAAAGACATGAATAAAGGTAAAGTGTTAGATATTAGAGTAGCTTTGTACTAGCCAAGTTGCAATCTCTGTAAGAGAAATAGGAGTTAGATAAGAAAAATTCAGTCAGCAGCAGAGTAGGTTCTTCCCTGTTCTCCTCTCAAGGAAAAACTAGTCATTGTCACACCTTACTACCTTATGATCTTAATTCAACTCTAATGTAATGCAACTTGGAGTTCAAAAAAAAAAAAACTTGATTCTTTTCTGAGCCTTCTGTGTCCAAATATGGCAACTTTTACCATTCTCAGATATCAGTCAAACCCCTCCATCCTCTGCCTCAGCCCTGATTTCACTGGAGAGAAGAAACTTAGCACCTCTCTTAGCCTTCCACTCCACCCTGGTCCAAACATCCGCATACTTCATCTACACAGTAACACCTTTAGCTCAGTTTCTTCCTTTCATACACAAACTTCTTAGAAGAGCTGTGGACACTATTGCCAGAGCCTTACCCCTAGCAGCTGTACAAGCTTTGCAGTCAGTCTCCCACCCCTACATTCAACTGAACCATGACAGTCTCCCCAGTTTCATAAAACCCCAACCTTGTCCATTCTTGCCCTCCCCACCAACACTTGACTGTGGTAGATATTCCCTTCTAGAAACAGCCCCAGCCTTGAGAACTAGGGGAGAGGATAAAATAGAACTAGGAGACTTCTGCGATCTCTCCCAACTCTCAGTAAGGCTTGATGATTTTCTGAGATTTCAAGAATCTTCAGCTCTTTTTGTTTATAAAAATTCTCAGCAATTTTTGGCTATTTAAACATAGTAGTGCTTAAAAAAATGTTGAGACTACAGAATGCAGCATCTTTCTCATGCGGTTACTGTAATTTCAAAGAGATTATTCTTAGTAACTGTATTTGTTATTATACAATTTCTCAGAAATAGAAAACACATTAGGGGAACTTTAAATAGAAACAAACTGTACTGAATTTAAAATTCTGTGATTCAGAGATACAGATTTTGATGCATCAACTTATCATCTGAAGTTCTGAAGCCTGAAATGTTCTCTTGTAATATAAGGTTTTTACATCTATTAGAATAGACTTTTTATCTAATTTATTTTTTTCAGAGAGTAGGATGACAAATAATCTAAGAGAAAATGAAAACTAAATGGCATAAAAGAGTTAAAACTGAATAGTTTATAATTTCCTCCCTTTCCTAACAATATCTATAGTATGAACTCAGTTGTTTAAGGCAAATTTTTTGAACAGTTCTTCCTTTAGACAAATAATTTGTCTCTATTAGAAGATTTTTTAAAAATTATTATTTATTTATTTGGCTGTGTCGGGTCTCAGTTGTTGCAAGTGGGATCTAGTTCCCTGACCAGGGATTGAACTCAGGCCTCCTGCGTTGGGAGCTCAGAGTCTTAGTCACTGGACCACCAGGGAAATCCCTGATTTTTTTTTTTCTTTAAGCAACAGAAATTTATTTCTCCTAGAAATCTGAAATCGGGGTGTCAGCAGAGCCGTGGAGTAACTTGGTTTTAATTCAAGAACAATGTTTAAAAAGTATGTCGCCAAGTCTTCCTGGACCAAAGGTGCAGATGAGCTCAGAGTAATGTCAGAAAGTCCTATCTTGGAGCCCCCTCCAACCTGGCTGCTGAACCTTGTCATTTCTCCCCAATGTCCACCAAGAATTTCCAAGTATTGCTGTCTCATGAACTCTGACCTGCTGGGAGAAGTCTACTCTGCAGTCCACACAGGGAAGACACCATGACCAGGTCATCCCATGGCTGGCATGAGCGTGAGACACTGTGTCGCTGCCTAAGGCATGGCTCCATGTCTCTACAAGGGCCAGGCAGCCCTGTGTTCCCACATCCTGGCAAAAGTCCCTCCGGAAAGAGTTCCTTGAGCTTTTAGTCAGAATTTTCTCTTTCCTTGGGACTCAGTCCTTGGGGAAAAGCACCTTGCCTCCTTTTCACCAGTTTCTGCCCCGTGTCTAGGCCCCAGACATCCTCTTCAGAGGGTCTCTTTCCTCTGCCAGACCATACATTCACATAAGTGGCGGCAGAGAAGGGGCAGAAGAGTGGAAGCAAAGTCCCATCAGAGAGGCCAGCACAGCCGTTGGAACCAGAGGTCCACGATCCTGAGGCTTCAGACTCTCCCTTTACCTTTCAGTCTCTACCCCTTCCACCTCAATTTTGTCCAGCTGTAGCAAATTAATAAAATAGCCAGTGAAAGCCAATCAAAACCTCAGAAGTCGTCAAAAGTTATTTAAAAATAAAAGTTTTTTCCTTTCCAATATGAATTGCTACGAACTGCATAGTTAAACAAGATTTTGGTAAAGAGTACATTTTGTAAATTCTGCAAATTGGTTATTTGGCAAATCAAACCTCTAGCAAATTGGCCTGCTTTCCAGTTCATCAGATAGTAAATCTCAGGTTC
The DNA here is from genome assembly GCF_000754665.1 of Bison bison bison. Lineage (NCBI taxonomy): Eukaryota > Metazoa > Chordata > Mammalia > Artiodactyla > Bovidae > Bison > Bison bison. Next base: position 776,918 of record NW_011494787.1, read on the forward strand.
CCTTGGGATTTCCTACTGCCATAGCTCTTTCATGACAGTGTGCTTCAGAACATTTAAATATTATGTCTTCAAATTCCACATTTAGTTTTATTGAGAACAAAATGTTGTCATCTCTCTGGGGTTTTTGCGTGCAGCACAATAACACGAGTTCTAGGATATCATGTTAGAGTCCTCTGTAACAGAACTGGATGCTGACCTTGCTTCTATTTATTTTTAATTGGTTGAATTTAGGAAGGAGTGGTACTGGAATGTGTGTTTATTCTGAGCCTGGAGCACCACTACGAGGGGTGCCATGTTGAGAAAAAAGCAGAGAAAGGGGATAGTGTATTGCCATCTACTAAAGACTTAAATTAGACATAGAGCTGAGTAAGAATGTGTTTTTCTCCTGTTCCCCTAATTCCCAAATTATAAAACTATTGAAATTGGATGTATGTTCTTTAAGCACTAGTAATTATCAGAGTGAATCGAGTTTATGTATTACACTAGAAATCAAAGCAACAACACAAACCCAAGATTTGTATACCTGTAGATAGATAAACTCTAAATAAAAGCTATTTTATATTTGCTATATCAGAGTATCCTACTATAAAGGGATGAACTTTCACCCACTAGATTTGTATCAGTAGTGCCCTTTGGGTCTTCTGTTGCTCTTACAAGCTTCTGTGGCTCTTTTGCTGTCTTTGACGAATATTTAGCAACAGGGTAGGATTCTTTCTTGCTGTTTGTCCAGCATTTGAGAAAGATCCCTTGTAACCAGTTTCTCTAATATATGGCATTTTCTATTTTATCCTATTGAATTGTTTGTTTTAAAACAGAGGTGATATATTAAATATGTTTCTTCATGATTCAGAGTTCAAGGACATCTACCTTCAGCTCTGCCCTTCGGGTGTATTTGATTTCACTCATGCTGCTGCTGCTGCTGCTGCTAAGTCGCTTCAGTCGTGTCCGACTCTATGCGACCCCATAGACGGCAGCCCACCAGGCTCCCCCCTCCCTGGGATTCTCTAGGCAAGAACACTGGAGTGGGTTGCCATTTCGTTCTCCAATGCATGAAAGTGAAAAGTGAATGTGAAGTCGCTCAGTCATGTCCAACTCTTAGTGACTCCATGGACTGCAGCCTACCAGGCTCCTCTGTCCATGGGATTTTCCAGGCAAGAGTACTGGAGTGGGGTGCCATTGCCTTCTCCATGATTTCACTCATAGAATCATTCAATTCGTAGACAAATATCTAGACAAGATTCTTGGAACCTCCTGTGTAAGAGTTCTGGATCCTTCTGCTTAAAAAGGGGTTTCCTCCAAACTGTTCCTAATTCTAGAATATTTGTGGGTAAAGATGTGGCTTAAAACACCACTTAAAATAGTTCTTGTCAGCTATTCACTTTGAACCTCTCCCACTGATCTTAAAATACTCAAGGGGGCTTTTGAGAGACTGCCTTTTAGAGAAGAAAAAAGGCAGTTTGCTTAGCTATCCATTAGCTGAAACAGCTTTATAGGGGGCAAGGAAATCACTTGATTTTTTAAAAGAAGTGAAGAATGCATTAGAAAGGAGATTTGATTTGTTCTACCACGAGGTAATACACCTATTTGTTAGCCACTCTTAATGTGACGGTGGGTCCTCATATATATTCTGGGAGTGATGAAGCATGGCTCCCACATAGCAGAGAGAAATTAATAGACAAATTACAAACTTGGAATGGAAACTTGACATTAAAACAGATCATCATATGTGCTCACCGCTTGAAACTCAGGAAGAGTTTCAAGAACTAATTATCTAGCAGCAGGTAGTAACATGGAAATAATATTAAATATACATAGAA
>NW_011494787.1:778834-798510 GCF_000754665.1 Bison bison bison
ATACATAGAACACTCAGATCCTTGAGCCTGCAAAAGGATCAGGTCAATTTATTTTTACATAAATAAGTTCAAGTTTGCCAAAATCATATTAAAGCCAGAAAAAACAGTAAGGACCTGTAAACCAGCAAGGATATGCCTAGCCAAGGCTAATTAATGTGCCAGACATTACTTGTCCAGATACCACTAATGAAATACACTAATGTAACATCAAAGCATGCTGTGATGATACAGGTTTAATGTTCTAAATGTTCCCTTCTTTTCAGTCCTTTAACTTAGAGGTAAAATTGGGTAGCTGATATGCAGTTTTCTTTGCATTTGTCAATCAGCAGGTAAAAGGGTGCTATTTCCACAGATTAGTGCATTGTACAAATAGTTTGTATATCTAAAATGTATGTATTACAACTATAGAAGAAAAAAATGTTACTTTCCACCTGCTAAACTACCCTCATCAGATCTGTAAAATGAGGATACTCACCTTTTGGGATTATTGTTGGGAACATAAATGACAGTCTGTATAAAGAATTTAGCTCATTACCTGGGCCACACCAAAGTGTTCCATAAACACATCATAAGTATTACTAATTAACTGTTCAGGTACAGGTTTTAGCACTCAAGCTTTGAGTTTAGCATTGAATTAAGAACTAGAGTATTTATACTGGACCCTTTAAGGGCAAAAATTGAAAGTCCTTTTGGCACTATTTTTATTGCATTAAATAAAATAATATATTTATTTAATTTTTAAATGTAGGTTATCAGTGTGTACAGCTGTTAAAAACAAGTATATTATATTCTTGTGTTATTTTTGAAATGTTATGGTAACAGAGGAAATAATCCTGCAAAAGTTTTATTGAGCACTCCCTATAATCAGACCCTGAAACTACAAGTTAATAAAACATAGCCTATCTTCCTTAATGATCTAAAGCCCACAGGCTATTAAGGGAACAAACATGTGAACAATTAATAACATACTGCACCATTTCATCTTTTTTTTTTTTTTTTAAAGAAATAGAATAAGTATTTACTTGCCTCACCCCTTCCATTATATCTCTTTCTTTCTTTGAATGTTTCTGTATCTAGTACATTCTTATACTGGTAGTATCAGTTCAGTCCAGTCACTCAGTCGTGTCTGAGTCTTTGCGACCCCATGAACCGCAGCACGCCAGGCCTCCCTGTCCATCACCAACTCCTGGAGTCCACCCAAACCCATGTCCATCGAGTCGGTGATGCCATCCAACCATCTCATCCTCTGTCGTCCCTTTCTCCTCCTGCCCTCAGTCTTTTCCAGCATCAGGGTCTTTTCAAATGAGTCAGCTCTTCGCATCAGGTGGCCAAAGTATTGGAGTTTCAGCTTCAACATCAGTCCTACCAACAAACATCCAGGATTGATCTCCTTTCGGGTGGATTGGTTGGATATCCTTGCAGTCCAAATGACTCTCAAGAGTCTTCTCCAACACCACAGTTCAAAAGCATCAGTTCTTCAGTGCTCAGCTTTCTTTATATAGTGATTTGTTTATTTACATGCCTGTCTGTCCTACCAGACTGTTAATATCATAAGAGTTATCGTTCATCTTTGTGATTTCAGTTCTCAGCACAGGGCTTAGCACCTACCAAGCACTCCATAAATGTGGATGGATGGATACTGTCTACTCTTCCCTCTCCAATCCGTTTCTCATTTTTTAACATACACCTTGAAAAGAAGTGATGGAGCATCTCAGAAATGAACCAGAACTCATTAGTAGAAGGGAATATTAAATATTTTGATAGACAAGAAAACATTTTTTCTAGCTTAATAGTTAGTCATGTATAATGAAACTTTATGAATGTGACTTTCTCAATTCAGAATGAGTTATATTGTTTATAGAACAGTACTGAAATACATCATTTCACATATAAGGAAGGGGGTTGCAAAGCAGAGAACAGTGTGAATAAAACTGCTGGAGGGGATTGTTTAATCTGTTTCATTTTAATAGCATCCATTTACATCCATTCAGTTACTGGACTGATTACAAATGTTAACAACAGAGTCACTTATTTATTAAGGTATGTCCATTAGGAACTGTTATTTGCCAAAGTGCTACTGGTTGTTTCCTTTTACAAAATATACGTAAAACAATCAAAATGCCATTCTTAAAGCAATCTGAACTGGGAAGTAGCTCTTCCCAGTTAATTCAAATTAAAGAGCTCCTGAATTCCCTACCCTCAATGTTGAAAGACTGGACAATAAAGGCTTAGTTGAAAAACTTTTATAATTTCAAATCAAATCCAATAGATAAGTATATTGTGGCATATGGATCATACTAATAATCATTATTTATGACAGAGCATTCACTGGTGGTTAATTTTAATCAAGGATTTTAGTAGATGTATCTCAAAGCTGTTATTCAAAAATCGTTCTCAACACTTGAAAGTCCACTTTTTGTGAAATGAAAGGAGCTAAATCTAAGACTTCATTAGGAAAAAGAATTATATTTATCACTTATGCTGATTTTTGTTTCAGTGTTGCCCTGACTTGACCCTTTTATGATTCTATGCAACAAAATTAAATATTTTAGGATAATGTTCTAATTCTTTAAGTTGTTTCTTGTCAACCATATTTGTTATTTGAAAACAAAGACATTTAGTTTTACATGTATATTAAAATGAAATTTGTTTTGTATGACCAAGTTGGACTTAGATAAAAACTTAATAGACCTGGAATTGATTTTGTATCTCCTGGACTTCGTGAGTGTTGTTTAACTGCGTATCAGTCTACCTGCCTGCCCCTCACCTCTGCATTCACCTTTGTGTCTTTTTGATTCTCAGTTCATGTAAGTTAACACTCCAGAAATCCAATGCTATTTTCAGTTATCTAATTACTTAAGGCAAAATGAAAAAAGTCCTAAACTTAAAAATTATTGAGAATATTATACTTAAATAATACAATTCAATATTAAACGTCAGTAAAGTATCAGATTGATTATATTTTGTCTTTCCAAACAAAGTCATATTTAAGAAAATACTTTTTCTGTGCTTGGTAAATTGTTCATTTAAATTATTTTTGGGATTATTTAATTAGAATTTATTATCGCCTTTAAAAAATAGTATCACTAGCCAGTTAATCTGGCTGGTCGATTAAATCTTAATATGTCTGCAAGCTCCATATGAAAATATTAAAAGTCTGGCAGATGGCATATTTTCCTTATAGATTTTACCTGAGATTGATCCTAGCATCTATCTGCTGCTAAGTCGCTTCAGTCGTGTCCAACTCTGTCCAATAGATGGCAGCCCACCAGGCACCCCCATCCCTGGGATTCTCCAGGCAAGAGCACTGGAGTGGGTTGCCATTTCCTTCTCCAGTGCATGAAAGTGAAAAGTGAAAGTAAAGTCGCTCAGTTGTGTCCGACTCTTAGCGACCCCACGGACTGCAGCCCACCAGGCTCCTCCGTCCATGGGATTTTCCAGCCAAGAGTACTTGAGTGGGTTGCCATTGCCTTCTCCGCATCTGTCTAGTTAGAGACTAATACAAAGTTTTTTCTGAATCACTTTTCAAGGAAATATAATCCAGTCTTCTCATGTAATATTTACTCAGGCTGGAGTTTTAATCAATGGATTGGGCAATGATACATATTTTCAGGTCTCAGTGATTATTGTTTTGTTTTCTTAGTCAGCTGAGCTTTCTCCTTTTTCTCTTGCCTCAAAGCACCACTAAGAAACTGCTGCTGTACTAGGCTCCCTGTGTTTTAGAAAACAACTTCCTATGAGTTTCATCAGAATATGGAAAATTCTAAAATTATCATTCCATTACTCTCCATTTTATTCCCCCCACACATTCAAAGATATGGTAGGGGCGTGCCATTTTTCATCATGAGCCTCATTGTGCTTATTTGAATTATTACTCTATGTGTGTATGTTATTGTAAAATTAAGGAAAAATAATCAAAACTTTCAGAAACTTGTTTATGCCAGAATACATGTTTTCTCTGTATTCAGAGTCCTGTCAATTCACCTAGTTGGTTTTTATACAATTTTTTCTTTATGAAAAATTTAAATATACAGCACAATTCAAAGGAATTAACAGTGAACACCCATGTACCCACCATCTAGATTCTGCCCCCAAAATTTTACTCTGTTCGATAAAAAATCTGTTAGATAACTGATTGTTAGGTAATCTTAGACTGCTGCTAAGTTGCTTCACGTGTCTGACTCTGTGCGACCCCATAGATAGCAGCCCACCAGGCTCCGCCGTCCCTGGGATTCTCCAGGCAAGAGTACTGGAGTGGGTTGCCATTGCTTTCTCCAAATCTTAGACTAGAGCTCTTTTATGAATTCCTTTTTTGGCTTACTAGTTTTATTAATTGGCATCAAGTTGTACTGCTATTTCATTTAGCCTCATTATCTGAGATTCCTTTAATAATGTGTGTGGGGGTCTGTATACATTTTCAAAATCACAGTTTCCAGGTATTTATACCAAAGTGGACAGTTTTTTTCTGTTGTATTAACTATTATTTGGGAAGGTCTCTTTGTATAATGTATAAGATTTTGATTTCCCATCTTTCTACTTTTGTCTCAGGAATTCCATTTTAATTGAAATGTAACAGTACATAATTAATACTTCTCTAGGAATAAACAATGAAACAAAGTATTGGACATTTTTAAAAGTATCTACAACATTTATTCCATACTGGAATCTTGTTATATAATCCTCTTATTTTAATGAAACATAAAATGAGCATTATATACACATATATTCCCCGCCATCAATCATGAACTTAAAGGCTATCTCCTTGATTATGCTAGTTTTCAGAAATGCTGCCTGTAAATTTTATTGGTTTGTCTTTGACCTTTTTTCCTTCTCTTTGTGTTCCCTAAAGATCAGTTTTAATCCTAGCTTTTTTTGTGAATAAGTTTCTTATGTATCTTTTATTCCCTGAAACTTAAAGAGAATCAGTTTTCATTGTTTTCTGGTATACACCCATTTCTTAGTATGGAATTTCTTCCATCTTGTATCTATTTTCTTTCTAGTTACTGTTCTATGATAAATTATTAACCAGTGTACCCCAGCTCCTGACTTTTTTCCTTCTTACTTGGTTTCCCATTCCTTGTCTCTTTCTCTTCCTGATTTTTATAGGAGACCTAGAAGTTTTCTTAAGTTTTCGTCTTTCATTCCAGTCACTAATGAACTGAGTACAGTTATGTGCAAGCTCTAACTTGAGCTATCCTGATACCTCCACCTTATCTTCATTCTGCTAAACTGGAATTCTCAGTGCTTCCTGAACACACTGTGCTCATTCTCAACTGGAATATTTGACCTTGTTCGCCAGTGCTGTTCTCATCCATCCATCAAGACTCAGCTACGCTGAGCTTTTGCTGACCTTAATTAGGTATATTTAAAAATAATACCTTAAAAGGTTTATTTATATCAAGGTGATATTTATACCAAGGCCTTCAAATAATAGGTCTGCATAGTTTTGCAGGAGAGCGCCTTGTTTTGGGATTCTAAGTCTGAATATGGTATGCTATCACTTTTCAAATATTTTTACTACATGCCAAGAACTGTTGTCATATTTCTGGGCGATTTTTCAACACTAAAGTTCCTCTGTGAGTGAAGATAATTATTGAAGTGGTAAAACAACCAAGGCAGAACACTTACTTTACTTCAGTATATTTATTATTTCTTTTGGTTAAAGACCAATAAGACCAAGATTGTGGGTTTAATTGCATGTGGGCTGTTAACTTCCCACCCAAAAATATTTTTCATTATTCACATGCATATGACTGGTTTAGCACAAACCCATTTATCATGGTCAGTGGTGCAAATTTCATATTCCAAAGTTAACAGATGCAGAAAATAATACATTTTAATGAAAGCATTTAAGTTATTTGGCAAGGTTTTTTTTTTTTTTTTTCCAATGCAGTGCCAGAGACATACCAACAAAGTGACATAGATATTGCATGTAATTTCTTTGTAAACAGTATAATTCAGTTGGTGTATCATATAAATATCTTTCTTTTTCTCCTTTGCCTTTTGCTTTCAGCTATTTGTAAGGCCTCCTCAGACAACCATTTTGCCTTTTTGCATTTCTTTTTCTTGGGGATGGTTTTGATCACAACCTCCTGTACAATGTTACAAACCTCCATCCATAGTTCTTCAGGCACTCTATCAGATCTAATCCCTTGAATCTATTTGTAACTTCCACTGTATAATCCTAAGGGATTTGACCATACCTGAATGGTCTAGTGGTTTTCCCTACTTTCTTCCATTTAAGTCTGAATTTGGCAATAAGGAGTTCATGATCTGAGCCACAGTCAGCTCCACGTCTTGTTTTTGCTGACTGTATAGAGCTTCTCCATCTTTGGCTGCAAAGAATATAATCAGTCTGATTTAGGTATTGACCATCTGGTGATATCCATGTGTAAAGTCTTCTCTGTGTTGTTGGAAGAAGGTGTTTACTATGACCAGTGTGTTCTCTTAGAAAAACTGTTAGCCTTTGCCCTGCTTCATTTTGTACTCCAAAGCTAATCTTGCCTGTGACTTCAGGTATCTCTTGACATCCTACTTTTGCATTCCAGTCCCCTCTCATTGGAAAAGACTCTGATGCTGGGAGGGATTGGGGGCGGGAGGAGAAGGGGACGACAGAGGATGAGATGGCTGGATGGCATCACTGACTCGGTGGACGTGAGTCTGAGTGAACTCCGGGAGTTGGTGATGGACAGGGAGGCCTGGCGTGCTGCGATTCATGGGGTCGAAAAGAGTCGGACACGACTGAGCGACTGAACTGAACTGATGATGCAAAGGACATCTCTTTTTTGGTGTTAGTGCTAGAAGGTCTTGTAGATCTTCATAGAACCAACCATTCAGCTTCTTTGGCATTACTGGTGGGGGCGTAGACTTGGATTACTGTGATATTGAATGGTTTGCGTTGGAAACAGAGATCATTCTGTCATTTTTGCGATTGCACCCAAGTACTGCATTTTGGACTCTTGTTGACTATGAGGGCTATTCCATTTCTTCTAAGGGATTCTTGCCCATACAAGGCTGAGCACTGAAGAATTGATGCTTTTGAACTGTGGTGTTGGAGAAGACTCTTGAGAGTCCCTTGGACTGCAAGGAGATCCAACCAGTCCATTCTGAAGGAGATCAGCCCTGGGATTTCTTTGGAGGGAATGATGCTGAAGCTGAAACTCCAGTACTTTGGCCACCTCATGCGAAGAGTTGACTCACTGGAAAAGACTCTGATGCTGGGAGGGATTGGGGCCAGGAGGAGAAGGGGACGACAGAGGATGAGATGGCCGGATGGCATCACCGACTGATGGACGTGAGTCTGAGTGAACTCCGGGAGTTGGTGATGGACAGGGAGGCCTGGCGTGCTACGATTCATGGGGTCGCCAAGAGTTGGACACAACTGAGCGACTGAAATGAACTGAACTGAACTGTATTTTGGACTCTTGTTGACTATGAGGGCTACTCCATTTCTTCTAAGGGATTCTTGCCCGTAGTAGTAGATATAAATGGTCATCTGAATTAAATTCACCCATTCCAGTCCATTTTAGTTCACTGATTCCTAAAATGTCAATGTTCAATCTTACCGTCTCCTATTTGACCACTTCTAATTTACCTTGATTCATGGACCTAAAATTCCAGGTTCCTATGCAGTATTGTTCTTTACAGCATCAGACTTTACTTCCATCACCAGTCACATCCACAACTGGGTGTTGTTTTTGCTTTGGCTCAGCCTCTTCATTCTTTCAAGCAGCTATTTCTTCACTCTTCTCCAGTAGCATATTGGGCATCTACCAATGAGGAGTTGAGAACTCCTCCTCCCAGTTGAGGAGTTCATCTTTCAGTCTCATATCTTTTGCTTTTTCATATTGTTCATGGGGTTCTCAAGGCAAGAATACTGAAGTGGTTTGCCATTCCCTTCTCCAGTGGACCACGTTTTGTCGGAACTCTCCACCATGACCCATCTGTCTTGGATAGCCCTACAAGGCACGGGTCACAGTTTCATTGAATTAGACAAGGCTGTGATCCATGTGATCAGTTTGGTTAGTTTTCTGTGATTGTGGTTTTCAGTCTGTCTGCCATTACTTTGCCAACAAAGGTCCATTTAGTCAAAGCTATGGTTTTTCCAATAGTCATATATGGATGTGAAAATTGAACCATAACCAAAGCTGAGTGCCAAAGAATTGATGCTTTTGAACTGTGGTGTTGGAAAAGACTCGTGAGAGTCACTTGGACTCCAAGGAGATCAAACCAGTCAATCCTAAAGAAAATCAGTCCTAAATATTCATTGGAAGGACTGATGCTGAAGCTTCAATACTTTGGGCACCTGATGCAAAGAACTGACTCATTAGAAAAGGCCCTGATGCTGGCAAAGATTGAAGGTGGGAGGAGAAGGGGATGACAGAGGATGAGATGGTTGGATGTCACCATCGACTCAATGGAAATGAGTTTGAGCAAGCTCCGGGAGAGGGTGATGGACAAGAAAGCTTGGTGTGCTGCAGTCCATGTGCCCACAAAGAGTCGGATACAACTGAGCCACTGAACTGAACTGATCATATAAATAAAAAACTAAAAATACAAAAGAAAGGAATAGCATAAATTTGGGAACAAGAGAGATTTGGGGCCAACTCCAACAGTAGGCTATTAGTGTGAAAACTCTGTTAGGGGACTGGTTGGTTGCTATCTACCCAGTTTCTTTCTCAAAAGGATTTCCAGCCTTAGGCTACAGTAGGTTTACTCAGATAGAGAAATAGAAGACTCATTGGGTTTTTACCAGGAAATAATGGGCTGATAAGTGTGTGTGAGAGATTATCCTTGCAGCTGTGTTAACAGTACAGCAGTGTAGATTACTGAGCTTTTAAAATCTCAGACACTTTCTACTATGGTGGATCTTATTGAATCTTACTAGCAGCTTGGAAAATGCCCCCTCCAGAAGAGTGTTTATTTCATTCCTTCTGCACTATACAACCAGGTCAAGTATTTGAACCCCAAGAGTTAGAGAGCCTTGAGAAGTTCTTTCATGAAGCCAGTCTTTAGTAACATGGTTAAAGAGATAAAGTTTGTGTCAGAGGTAACCTGTTATCCTTTCTGTACTCCTCATCCTGGACTGAGATCCTGCTCATCTTTGGCCGTCTTAGTTTTCTACTTGGACACACATGCACTGGGGATTGTTCTAAACTCTGAGCTTGTCCAAAAGCATTGGTTCTGAGTCTCATTTAAGAGCTTTTGATGACCAGTTAATCTAATCATTTCTCCCAAATGCCCTTCTCTTTCTTCCTTTCTATGTATTATACACATTTAGTAACGGAAAGCTTTTGTTTTAATGCTCTGAAATACAGGAGTGATCCTAAGCAAGCCGTGGCCATCTACTTCAAAGGCTTTGCCCACACATCCATCCTTGAATGGTGTGCTCTTTCAATCATGCTAACTCAGCCCGTTTCCCACCACTTGTCTTTAGATCAAGCACATATAAATCTAGAGAAAGATGACATCTCTAGAAATGGAGACTGTACAACTTTTCTTTCAGAGAGAGTAAAACAATAATAAGATTTCAACTAGGAAAGGGAATCTCCAGCATGATGATGAAGGGAGATCCAGGATGGCAGCTGCAGACTCAGGACTTGAGACCATCGTCCTGATCAGAGCAGGAGCATGGAGAGTTCTACAAAAAACTTCTCCAGGGGGATGAACCTGATAGACTGTCTGGTGTGTGTGACTGTACTGGAAGATTTGTACTTCTGGCTAAGTTGGGAGATGAACTAGTGGCAGGTTTCTAGAAAACGAAGCAAACAGAAAAACAAGACGATTATTAACTCCAGGGAAAGTGATTAGTAGCACAAGAAAAGGATGTAACAGCAACTAGAAAACAACACTGTGAATAGCTGCTGTTTTTAATGTGAACACTATAAATGTTAACCTTACCAAGATTATGATACAACTGTATTTAGGGCCATTGAGAAAGGAAGGAACCGGAATAAATGTTACAAAATCCTCATTTTTCATAGTAGAAAGTAGATAACAGGAAGAGTGCAAAAAAAAAAAAAAAAAGGAAAATGTCAGCATAGGCATTTTACATAGTTGTATGGAGGTAAACATGAGAATAAACAGCTTAAAGTGTTGGAAGTGGTTATCTATGGGGAGTGACGTTACAGGTTAGGGAGGAAGTGGGCAGGTGATTGCTTTTTATATTGATTAGAAGCCATGGTGGTTACTAGTGTTCATCCATATTGTTCTCTTATTCCTGGGGGAACAGAAACATACGTGCCCAAATACCATTCCAGCTGCTGAACCATAGGACTAGCTCTGGCCCACACAGAGGTGAAGGGATGTGTGTCATTTATGGACTGCAACTGTGTGACCCGTCAACTCCTTCTTCCGGGACCTCAGCAACCTGCAAGCGACAAGGACAGACTGGAATCCGTCCAGTAGTCTGGAAATCTTTCCTGCATTCTTTGGAACTGTGACTTCTTAGAAAGGACTAAGAGAAGAGTTGACAAACTTTGCTGGAGAGGTCCAGATAGTAAATATTCTCGGCTCTGCAGGCCATATGGTTTCTTTCGCAACTACTTGACTCTGCTGTTGTGGTGCAAGTGAATAAGGGTCTGTGTTCCATTAAAACTTTATTTATGGACACTGCAATTTGAATTTCATGACTTTCACATGTCATAAAATATACTCTTTTAATTTTTTTTCCCCAGCCATTTAAAAATGGCAGGAAAAAAAACATTTTCAGCTCATAGGCTGCACAAATAGAGGTGGAACTGGCCTGCAGTTGGCCTACCCCTGCTCTAAATATTCAAAAAATCGTTACACACAAAAGCTAATAGCATCATACGTTTGCTTTTAGAGAACAAAACTAGAACAAAGGAGTGAGAGTCCCAAGGGGATCAATTTCAGCCTCAAATTTCCTCCCATAATGAGAGCATTACTGTAAAATAAAAGCTGCCTGCAATGAAAAAGACTGCCCCAAGGTGTCCCTGTGCTTGAAACGTTCACCCTAAGGTGGGAGGGGGCACTTGGTGTCCACGTGCCTTTATCCTTACATTTCATGGCCCTGTAACATGATTAAGATGAATCATTCTGATGAAGCTGTTTATTGTTTTTCAAAGTACAGTCATTTCCCACTGGTTTTAGGACAGTGCTTAGGAAAAGTTAGGCTAGAACGTGTGCTTGAGGGCTGAGGGTGAGGAGAGGCATAAATACTTTCTATTAAGCATTTATGGTGCCAAGGTTTGAAAAGACCACTTGCTAGCTTAAACATGTTTGCACACAGCAGTATCTTCTAATTTAAATTCAATCATAATCTCCAAACAGCCCTAGCCTAGACTAGCTGAAGGTATAAACTTCATTTTCATCTCATTAGGCCACCTGGAAGCTGCAATCAGTGAGTAGTCCTGACGTCAGTAGTCTGTCTGCTTCATTAAAATGTTAATTTCATGGCTTTAATTCTCTTTGTAAAATGTACCACTGTGGGACACTATATGCAGATTTATTCTAAAGCAGACCAATTTGCATGTCGCATTTTAGTACATTTATTTCTCCAGATTTCTCTCTGTGTTGCTTTTCTTAGGAATTCCTTTCATGTTTAAAGAAGTGTTTAAATATCTAATATATTTAGATATTTAAAGCAATTTTAGCCTCGCAAAATTAATTTTTAAAAAATTCTGAAAGCTATTTAATAGTTTCCGCATTAGTGACATAAATCCCCCTTCTTAGAGTGAAATACACATGGTTTTTTCCCCCTGTAGCACTGAACCTTCACCTTAAAGAAAGATTGAGTAACCGTTTTCATGAACAATCAGAATGAATCTAGATAGTGCCAGGTAGAAAAATGGATGGGCAAAATCCTTTGTCATATGAAGTTCTCTAAATTATCCTTTATGTTTTGAAAGTGCCATTTAAATGCCAAGTTCATATTTTTATTCCTAAAAATCTTGAGTTTTGACTGATTTCCCACGAGGAAACATTAATCAGGAGATAACCAAGAGGCTGCTGCTACATTGACAAAACTTAAGACTCTCCTTCCCAGTCTGTGCCCCAAACCGGTAATCAGAATGCACTACACAAATGCAGATGCCAGTGGGTAGGGCCGACTAGATCCTTGTTGGTATCTTGGACTCTTCCTTACACACATGTACCAGGACCTTCACATCTTGCCGATTTTCCCCACGATTATTTTTCCTTTTAGGTGTCCTTTGCTGGCGTCCTTTCCTCCTTTCTGATCTCCAACAGAAAGATCATTCCCGAGAGTTCTGTCCTCTGCTATCGGCTCTTCTCTCAGTATAGTCTCTCCTTTGGAATACGCCTCCATTCTGTGACTACCACTGCCATCTGTTTGCTAATAATTCTCAAATGTATGCTTCAAACTAACCTGTCTCCTGAGGTCTGACCTACCTGGATCTCCAACAAGTAGACATTTTATTTATAGATATGTCTCTATCACCCCAAATATAATATTTCTAATACCAAAGTACTTACTTTCTTCTCAACTTCTCCATTTTGTTCATCAGTGCCATTTTTATGTACTCATCAAGCTAGAAGTATTCTAGGAGGAGGCCCACAAAGATTAATGTAGAAAATCAAAGGATAGTTCACCTCTTCCTTTTCATGAATGCTCAAAATTTATCTTGTGCTAGACCCACTGAATAGAGTCAAGTACTTCTTCGCCCAAGCATACACATGAGAGTCCCATCCCGTGAATAATGACCTAGTGAAATCATAGTTCTCCCTCATTCGTGTACCTTCAGTTTCCTCCATGGCCACCATACAGAGATTTATGTTATTCCTTCTTAGGAATGGAGGATGGGGGCTTAATTTTATCAACAGTTTCAAATCATCTGAAGTTTTTATTGAACATAATTCCCAGTCAGTCCTAAAATTACTCTGTTCTCAAGCTTCATGAGTAAAAGGTAGCTCAAGGTACCACTCTAGGGCTATTGGTTGCTTATGGGCTATAAATGTAGACCTGCCTTAGTGACATTATAAAATAGTTTAGCAAGTGGCATTCCACTCTGTGTTTCTTGGATGAGTAGCTCATGCAGCTTTTTTTCAGCTTCATGACTGCGGATCAGATACACCTAGGCTTCAGATTCAATAAGAAAAGCAAGCACCCAATTTTCTGGCCAGTGTGATATCATTATCATTAATTATCCCAAGGGTATATGAGTCATGAGTTTAGAGTTTAGCCACATAAGTCACTGTTTTAATCATTGATTGAAGGATTAAATAATCATTTTATCTTAAACTAAAATGTCTCTTATTGGTACTTTAATGGAAATGATTGTTAGCAAGGCTAAGGCATTTTTATTAAGCCAGTTACAATAGTTATAACTCACAGCAGATATTTATTCAATGTCCATAGTGAGACTGCATCAAACTGTAAGTGCTATATGACATACAAAGACACTGCAATACTCAGACATTACTCCTGAGGAACCTGTACAATCCAGTATAATTTCTGACTGAGTTGGTGAATTACAAACAAAACAATTACAAAAACTATGAAATTAAAAGCATTCTGTTTCCAATATGAGTTGATGAATTTCTAAGGTCAGTTTTGGGATGCCTAAGTATTTTTTTTTTTTTTTTGGGACGCCTAAGTATTAAACACCTACTTATGTAGGCATTCAGAGGGCTCTAGATCTGATCCTGTGACTACTTTAAACCATTCTAGACACGAGTAGAATAAAGAATGATGTCTTTTTTCAGGGACCACTCTAAGCCCCCTGCCCCATGTCTCCCACAAGCAAGGACAGCTTAGTTTGACTTTGAAACCAACTTTGACCTTGGAACTCGGGGCAAATAACACACACACACACACACACACACACACAAGTGATCTCAAAAGAAGCTACATCAAGGAGAATATGAGAAAATGAGAAAAACAGCAGTCAGTCAGTCTTAGAATGACTGAGCTTTTTTCCTAGACTGAAAGATGCACCAAAATGTAAGTTCAGCCTTCATTTTAACTGTGCAAGCTTCTGTCTCTGAGTGAGTCTTATTGAATGTATGTTACTGTCAATTTGCCTTTCCTAACTTTCTCCATGTAGGCAATGGTTTTGTATGTATACTTATGGTTAAGAAAGGTGGAGGCCATATCTACAAGAGAGACTTACAGAGAGTCATGTCAGACTCAAAGTAATGCTATACCTCCAGCTGAGCCAGGTATAACAGAGTATTTCTATTTCTTTAGAGAGAAAGGGAAATATTGCCCCAAGAGTCATTGATGGGTTTTCAAGAGAATGATGGATAGTAGCAGCACCATAGAGATAAAACTGTAGACAGAGATGAATGAACCACAGGAGAATATTCATTTATATGGTCATCCTGCTCACTTAGTAATCTTTAGTTTTCTGTCAGGCTGGATATAATAGATACTTTACTAAAATGAGGTGTATTCATATTAAGTAGCAAATTTATTCTAAAACAATGTTCATTCACTGGAATAAAAAATAACCTAGTTTGCCCTAGAAGTGTGATAGACCATACCATTTCTCACTTTATTACAGGTCAATTAAAGACCATTTAAAAGTTCACGTGTGAGCTGCTATTTCTTTCGGGTAGAATTAGGTATTCATAATCATACCTAGAAGAGTAATGGAAAACTTTTCCATTTCAGAAAAACGTGCAAGAAAATATACCATAGCCCAGTCCTTTTCCACTGGACACGTTCTCAATTAAAATAGTGTGTTTCTTCTCCTGTGGGTAAATGTTGATTAATTGATGTTTTGTTTGTAATGTGTTTCAGAAACGGAAAGAATTTCAGTTATATTTGCAGTGAAATAAAATTAAGATATTAAGTTGTCTAAAAGGCTTTTGCTGCCAAACTTAACTTTTTGAGAGACTTTTTAAAAGATAACATAAAGACCAACTATATTCTTCTAGATCTTAACCTTTAAAAATTGTGCTTATTGAGAATACTAAAGTACAGTTTAGGGGCCTGCACTCCAGTCCTTTTATGCAATGGAAAGAGCTAACTAGAGCTCAGAGGCAGGAAACCTGACTTCTAAATTTAGTCTTTTTAATTCAGCTAACTCTAAGCCTCTTTGAAAAATTACTTAATCTCTCTGATCTTCAGTTTACCAAACTGAAAATGAGAAATCCTGAACTGTCTCCCTATATTGAATTCTTGATCCTATCCCCAGGGCTTTAGAATCAGATTGCCCTAGGTTAAAATCATCACCTTGTCTCTTACTGGCTTTGTAACCTTGCATTAATTACTTAACCTAGGATTCAGTACCCACTTCATAGGGTTATTTTGAATATCGAATAAAAATAGTATGAGGAAGTACATAGCATACTGTTTGGTTTAGTGTGTTTCTTTTTTCTTAGCCTTCATAATACAGAGGAATCATTTCTCTAACAGGTTTTGTATAAGTGGTATGTCCAAAGCAATGTAGAGAATATGAAGAGAGAGACATGCAGCCTGCCCTTGAATATATAATCTAATCCAAGAAATATAAGTGACAAAAACTCCTGATATAAACTAGAAAAATGTTAAGTGCTGTAAGAGAAGTTTACAGAAAGAGCTATAGAATTTAGAGAAGTGATAATATATATATATTATCATCAAATCCCAGAGTTCAAATAACTGGGAAAAAACATAACCTTTGAATGTCATCATCATTATCATAAACCACAGCAGTGTGTACATTGAAAGTGAATGTTGCCCATCCAAGTTGCATCAGTTTGTATTAAAAGTCAAAATGGCTGTCATCAAAAACCTCCACAAACAGTAAATACTGGAGAGGGTGTGGAGAGAAGGGAACCCTCCTACACTGTTGATGGGAATGTAAATTGGTACAGCCGTTATGGAGAACAGTATGGAGGTTCCTTAAAAAACTAAAAACAGAGCTGCCATATGACCCTGCAGTCCCACTCCTGAGCATGTACCCAGAGAAAAACATGATCTGAAAGGATACACGCTGCCTAACAGTCACTGCAGCACTGTTTACAATAGCCAAGACATGGAGCAACCTAAGTGTCAACTGACAGAGGAGTGGATAAAGCAGATGTGCTACATATATACAATGGAATATCACTCAGCCATTAGAAGGGAGTGCAGTAATGCCATCTGCAGCAACACGGATGGACGCAGAGATTGTCACACTGAGTGAAGCAAGTCAGACAGAAGGGGAATACTGTATGACATCTCTTATATGCATAATCTAAAAAGAAATTATACAAATGAACTTATTTACAAAAAAGAGAATGAACTTATGGTTGCCAGGACGGAAAGAACGGGGAGAAGGGATAGTTAGGGAGTTTGGGATCGAAATGTGCACACTGGTATATTTAAATGTATAACCAACGAGGTCCTGCTGTATAGCATATGGAACTTTGCTCACTGTTACGTGGCAGCCTGGATGAGAGGATACATGTATATGTATGGCTACGTCCCTTTGCTGTCCACCTGAAACTGTCACACATTGTTAATTGACTATATTGCAACATAACATAAAAAGTTTTTTAAGAGAAAGATAGTGGATGGTGATATGCTTCACTGAGCAGAGTGCATCATCACTTCGAAAGTTTTCATGCCAAAATGTATAACTTGGATTTAATCATAAGGAAACATCAGACAAACCAAATTGAAAGAAAATAATTGTCAACATTGGTTCCTGGATTGGATCCTGAATCAGAAAAAAGGACAATAGTGGAACAAATAAGCAAAGTTTGGGTAAAATTTGATCAATAGTAAAATCTACTCTTAGCTAATATAGTAAAGTGTCAATGTTAATCTCTTGGTTTTATTTAATTGTATTATAGCTGTATAATATGTTAATCTTTGGGGATGGTGGGTGAAGTTCATTCCGAGTCATTTTAATGCTTACTTTGCAACATTTTATAAACCTTGAAATTATAGATCCTGATATAAATCCTTTGCAGATGAAGATAGTTCAAGTAAAGATCTGTCTTAGATTCACATGTGAGAATTAAAGGGGACTGAGCTGAGCAGTCACAGCAAAGCTGTTTCTAAATTTAAAAATATTTTGACAGGTTTCATTTGACTTACAACCCAAAACTAAAATGTTGCACATTAAAACCAGAGATCTAAATAATCTCATCCTCAGAATTTGTAGTACTCCAGTTTAGAATAGGTTCTACTGGCCAAGACAAACCTCCCCCATCCCATGATGTGTATTAAAATTATAGTGTTCCATGGCAGTGAGGATTGAGCTTTAAATCTTGCTTCAAAAATTTTGTTAAATCTTCCCTTCTAAACATGTTATTTATTTAACATGTACCTTTTTGCTTCTATTGTTCCTGGAAAATTTTTGTTGTTTTGTATTCCTGTATTTTTAAGTTTACACAAATGAGACACCCTAGATATCTATTTCTTGCATTTTCACTTAGCCTTTTGCTTTTAAAATATCAATACATTTGTGTTTGTTAACCAAAATTTTAGGAGACTTTATTGAAATAAGGTGTTTATGTGGGGTTTATTAGGACAGCACCCAGGAGCTACAGATTCAAGAAGCGCTTAAATTGCGTTCCACTAGACCACGAAATTGGGAAGCCTTGACGTACTCCTTTTCTTATTTGGAACCAGTCTGTTGTTCCATGTCCAGTTCTAACTATTGCTTCTTGACCTGCATACAGATTTCTCATGAGGCAGGTCAGGTGATCTCGTATTCCCATCTCTTGAAGAATTTTCCACAGTTTGTTGTGATCCACATAGTCAAAGGCTTTGGTGTAGTCAATAAAGCAGAAGTGGATGTTTTTCTGGAACTATCTTGCTTTTTTGATGATCCAGCGGATGTTGGCAATTTGATCTCTGGCTCCTCTGGCTTTTCTAAATCCAGCTTGAACATCTGGAAGTTCACGGTTCACGTATTGCTGAAGCCTGGCTTGGAGAATTTTGAGCATTACTTTACTAGCGTGTGAGATGAGTGCAATTGTGCAGTAGTTTGAGCATTCTTTGGCATTGCCTTTCATTGGGATTGGAATGAAAACTGACCTTTTCCAGTCCTGTGGCCACTGCTGACTTTTCCACATTTGCTGGCATATTGAGTGCAGCACTTTCACAGCAATGCCTAAGAACTGCTGAAACACTACAGACCTGCCTTGGAGGTACTGCAGGTTTGGTTCAAGACCACAGCAATAAAGCAAATATTTAACAACAACAACAAGAAAAAGTAGAATTGCTGAGTCAGGAGGATTAATTAGGTAGCCCCAATTTGACTAGCTCCCAGTTGCTCTCCAAAATGATTACTCCCCTCTTAATTCCCTATGGCAATGCATCACCCTCTCACTGCTACCAGCATTTGGCATTATCCAGCATTCTACTTTGTATAAAGAAGTCCCTTATTGGTATTTGTTTGCTGTTGTCTGATTTCAAAGGATTTTCATCTGCCAGTTAGGTTTGTGCATTTCTTTTTCTATATTTATATCTTCTATTTTTCTCTTGAGATTACTTTAGTGACTTATTGATTTGTACTGGTTCTTTTTGAGTTATAGATTTTAATCCCTTGTTCATTTTAGGTATTGCAAATATTTTATTCTATTACATATAGACTGAACAGAAATGTTCACTATAATCAAAATCATTAAGATTTTTTTCTTATAATTTATGCTCTTAGAAGTATTTTAATAAAACCTTTCTTGCTACTTGATTAGAAAAATAGTCTTCTGGTAAGTGTATAACTGTATCTTACATTTAAATTTTTATCAAGTCCTCCTTTAAATATGTTGTTGGTGAGAGGATGCTGTTTTATTTTTCTCCAAGACTATGTATTATACATCTGTCATTCCCCTGTTGATCTGTGATGTTATCTTTGTTGTACATTAAATTCCCATGTATCCATGAGAATGGCTTTGAACTCTATTCTCTATGGTATTAGTCTTTTTTTTTTTTTTTTGAGACATCTGATTTTGTTTTTTATAACTACTTGATTCTTTTAGATTGTATTTTCCATATCGAAAATGCTATTTCTTTTAAATCTCAAGGAACTAGTTCATGCATATGTTAAACCGGAATATCCTTGTTTTCAGAACTGTTTAGGCCCTTAAGCCCTGAGATCTTATCCTTCTCTGAACTCACCCGTAGTATTTATTTTCCACTGCACTTAGTTCTTTTAAAATTTTGTGTTAACTTTGAATGATTTCCCTTGTTATTACTTTTCACATGATTATATCTTGTATTTCCATGACTTTGAGTTTACCATAGTAGCTATAGCTAGCACAGGATCTGCAATTGTCATTGTAGCCATGATTTACTAGACTTTCTGGGGATTCCCAGGTGGTGCTAGTGGTAAAGAACCTGTCTGCCAATGCAGGAAACACGGGTTCAATCCCTGGGTCAGGAAGGTCCTCGAGCAGGGGACAGCAACCCACTCCAGTATTCTTGCCTAGAGAATCCCATGGACAGAGGAGCCAGGTAGGGGGCTACAGTCCCTAGGGCAGCAAAAAGTCAAACACGACTGAATCAACTTAGCACTCATGCACTAGACTTCACATCAGTACCTTTGATTTGATGGATGTATGTCTTCTTAACTGAATTGTAAGCACATAAGGGCAACGACTAACTTAAAGCAGTGGTCTCCAGCCTTTTTGGCACCAGGGACCAGTTTCATGGAAGACTTTTTCCATGGACCAGGATTGGGTAGGGGGGAATGGTTTCATGATGATTCAAGTGCCTTACATTTATTGTATGCTTTATTTCTACTATTGTCACATTGTCAGCTCCACCTCAGATC
>NW_011494787.1:798615-818453 GCF_000754665.1 Bison bison bison
ACACTTAAAAAACAAAGCTTTAATTTACCTATTTTTTGTTCCATTTTTATTTTTAGTAATTGCATTTTACTTAGTTTTCTTTAGTGAACCAAGTGAAAAGCAGTTGTGGTAAATAAATCATGTGCAGGGGAAAGCAATATATTATAATTATGATTCATTATCATTTAATTAGGCCTTCCATTATTGAATTGGTATCTCTGGTTTCCCCTGGTCTCTGACTAATCCTGAAACAAATTCTTCTTTGTGGACAAATATTAGCCTGTAATAATTAAGAGGATTCATCTATGCCAAGGCTTTTCATTAAATCTCTTTCTGAATAAGTACAGACCGATTTAATTTAATATGATTTATCCACTTGTATATCAAGGTCTGGTGGAAATTGTTTTTAACACCAGAGCATTAGAAATATTAAGATCATCTTTATAGTCACAGATTTCTCAGGTTTTTAAGACCTTGCTCTTTGAATCGTTCTGTACACCTAGGTGTGATGTCACTGCTAAATTCAGGAGTGTCACATGTACTGAAACAGCCCCTCATTGAAAACAGAAGACTCATTCTGTTTTATATTAAAATACTGACCTTAAAGTTACATATTCTTATGTTCCTTTGGTTTGGGAGTCAGTTTTCATCCCAATTAGTTGGTTCACCACATTTAAATATGCCTTTTCAGTTTTACCAGAAGTTCAGTTTTAATAGAAACAAGCTTTATAGATGTATATTTTGAAATGGGGGCCTCCATGGACATGAGTGTAACTTTTTTTAACTCCTTGAATTTGACCATTATTGCTTCCTCACCCTTTACCTTCCTTCTGTTTTCCCTCTGTTTTTCATTGATGGACCTTTAATAGATATTGAATTTAATTTTGTTTGGTGTCTTTTTCTTCTTCCTTAATCATCTTTTCCCCAACATTCCTCCTACTTTATCCACGTCTGGCCCCACAACTTGCTCTTATAATTTTTCCTAACCCTTTTGTCCAGGTTTTCATTTTTTAGTTCTTTTAGCCCTTCCTCTTCCCCACTATGTGTGCAAGAGAAAGTTTACATTGCTGTCTGCATGTGAATTGATTAAAGCTACATCAATTAACTATATGAACCCAAAACATATATTCTAATTTGCTGCAGCTTAAAAAAACCTGAAAATACATTTTTGTGTGTATGTGATACCAATGAAGCCTATTATGAAGCCAACTAAATGATGTCTTCTGATCACAATTTAGCTCCAGTTTCAGGAAACCCCGGGGAGGGGAGAGGTGAATGAGTATATGTATTTGTGTCCACGCATAGTCTCAGTGGAGCCCTCGGCAGAGGGCAGGCGGGCCATGGGGCAGGAAGGAAAGGCAGTCCAGCATCCTGAGCTGCCATCTGCTGCCGGGCCCTCTGCTTCCACCTTCCTGAGAGTGGCTGACTGCCTCCTCTGCCCCCATGTGAACTACTTCTCGTGTGGAAGCTGGTTTGGTAGGGACCTGAGTCAGTAGGGCGAAAGTTAAATAGAAGGTGCTTTGGAGTCCGAACCAGCAGCAGAGGAATCTCAGACCAGGTCAGGCTAAGATTCCTCACAGGTCTGGGGTGGTTTGAGGAGGCTTAAGCGGCTTGTCTGGTCAGCAGGGGAGGTGGTTGATGAACCCAGTGGCAGGCCACGTGAAATAACAGCATGGAGTACTGTGGTCATTTGCAGAGGAGACCCCTCTGGGCAGCGGTTAGAGTAGACATGGCATGTCATGTAAGGCAACAATTACTGGTTTCAGAGTAATGGAAATGCCAGCTCTGCGAGAATTTTTTTCAAGCTAGTGAGAACCCTATGTGTCTCATGGATAGAAAGAAAAAAATAGCACGGTAGAGAAATTACAAGGCTTTGAGGAGGTTGGTGATTCTCTTTAAAGACATATGTTTGGAATTGATTAGGAAACAAATGCCTCTGCTTTGTAATACTTCAATTAATGAAGGGCAACATGCCAGCAGGCTTAATGACGTATCTTTTGTTGTTCAAGAGTAATGATGCAGAAAGCTCTCAGTATTCCATTCCAGAATTTCAGGAAAGAATTTTACTTTAAAAGTAGCGTTATGTATTTAACGTTGTCGAATATGCCATAAGCCAGAAAATATTCATCTGGGGATTTGAAGGGAGTGAGAGGGGGAATGTCAGCCTCACTCAGCTCTCTACACCTGTAAGGGGCGCCTACACACGGTGAATAGACCCCCAGCTTCCTGGCCTTGTGACAGCCTGGAGATGTCCTCGTGTTCCTAGGTTTGCATCCTCGACCTACTGTTACTGCCCCACACACATGATCTTGAGTCCCAGTATATCACCTGAAATCTATTATTATCTCAAGTTGCCCAATAACCTGTGAAGAATACCAGTGCTTTAAAAAAAATATAAAGCAGTGTTTGCACAAATGGAGGTGGAGAATACCCGAAGCACAGCATGTCTGGACTTAGCAAGGAGTGTCTGATGCTCACAGCACAGAAGCATAAATCTCCGTCTGCCTTCTCTCCTCTGGTGTGGAGGATCATTCATCACAGTTACTGTACAGCAGCAAGCCCCAGCCACCACCTCCTCTCTCCCCCCGCCGTGCCCCTTCCTCCTGCAGGCCGTTAGCAAAGGCTCTATTCTTGGGTGCTCTTCCTGCCAGAAGTGTTCTAGAGAGGGAAGCTTTGCTCAGTTTCCCTCTTTCTGCTCACTCAGTGTATTCAGTAAATAGCTATTTCACCGAGCATATTGAAGAAGCACTGGAGATAAGTCAGTGAGTAAAAGCAACAAAAATACTACTCCCCTCTGGTGCTTTCATTTTAGCAGCAGAAAAACAGGCAATACACAAGTAAGTAAAAACAAATATAGTTCATCCAATAGTAAGCCTACAGAGGAAAAATAAATCTGGGAAGAGGAAAGCCTGCCTTCTTAAGTAGGGTCCTTGGGGCCCCCTGAAAAGGTAAGTTTGGGGGAAGAACATCTCAGGTAGAGGAACAGCTCGGGTCCCAGAATGGGACTGTGACTGGTGTGTTCAAAGGAGAACACAGAGCTCATTGTGGCTGGAGCAGTGAGTCTGGTGGGCAGCAGAATAAAATGAGTGCTGAAGGGTAACGGGCTGTTGGGTGAGTGTAGGCTTTGGGCGTTTTCTCTGAGTGAAATGGGGTGAGGAAACCAAGGTGGGTTATGATGACTAACATTCTGAAAGGATGACTCTGGTTGCTGTGCTGAAAAGAATCTGTAGAAGGGACGGTGGTCAAACAGAGAAACCAATTAGATATTTGCAGTAATCGGGTGGGAGGTGGTAGCTTGAGAGAAAGTT
Source organism: Bison bison bison (assembly GCF_000754665.1). Classification (NCBI taxonomy): domain Eukaryota; kingdom Metazoa; phylum Chordata; class Mammalia; order Artiodactyla; family Bovidae; genus Bison; species Bison bison. The sequence continues at coordinate 801,903 of NW_011494787.1, forward strand.
TGGGGAGGTGGCCAGAACTGGCTGGACTCTGGGTCTATTTTAGGTAGAGCCAATAGGACCTTATGATGGAATGCATGTGGAGTATGAGAGAGAGGAAGCAAGGATGACTCAAGGTTCTTGGCCTGGAGGAAGGACAGCTACCTTCCTCCTTGAGACAGACATGGTGGGAAGCAAGACTGTGTTAAACTTGAGATTCTAATAGGCATCCAAAGAGAGAAGTGAAGTTAGTAGTCAGATACGTGAGTCTGAAGGGAGAGAGGCAGGCTGGAGGTACAGATTTGGGAGGCATCAGCACATAAGCTTTAAGACTGAAAGAGATCACCTAGGGAATGAGTGCAGATAAACTAAAGTAAAATAAAGACTTGGCACTGATCAGTGAGTCTGGAAAAGCAGCGAGAAATTAATAAGGGCAGGGAACAAGGTGAAATAGTTTTTCAAGGAGGTGGGGAATCACTGGAGTTGGTTTTGTTGAAGGTCACTGATGACTCTGGAGAGCAGTTTTGGCAAAGCTCAATGGGCACGGGTTCAAGAGAAAGATGAGACTGAAGATGGTGAGTGTAGACAACTCAAGACGTTTAGCTGCATGGGTGAGGACAGAAGTGAGCAGTAGCCAGGGGACATGTGTTAATAGGGGAGGATGGGAGGAATTACATGCATGTTGATCCGCAAGACAGGAGTGATTGATTATCGCTGGAGAAATGTCATCATCAGAATCACTAGATTAGACAGGATGAATAGAGACACAGGTGGAGGGACAGGCCCTAAGTAGGAGTGTGGGCAGGTCATCTGTGTAAAGAAGAGAAAGCAAAGTATATGTATGGACTTACCTGCAAGCAGGTGGGTAGATGCAGTGGTAAGAGCTTGTAGAAGTTTCTCAGGAGTCGTTTTCTTAGAGAAATCGGATGAGACTGAGGGATGATGAAGTGTAGTGGAGGTTTGAAAGAAAAACAGAGGCATGAAATACTCAAATCCGGGTGGTTGGGACACAGAACAGACTAAAGAAACCAGTGTGGTTACCGAGCAGTGCTGAGGGCCAACTTTCAGCTAATAATCATGAATTTACCAAGGACTCTCACTAGCCTCCAATCCCAGTAAACAAACAACAACAACAAAAAATCAAATACTCCTGTCAAAGCATGTACCCATCCAACAGGCTCAAGTGAGTGTCTGGGCAAGGAGGAGGCAGCAGACAAAAAACCTCCAGCAGGCAGAGAGGTTATGTAAATGAGTGAAGTGAAAGGAGGTATAAAATCTTAGGAACTGAGCCCGCAAATTCCATTTCACTTCTTTGCTTTACGAAGCTATGGAGGAAAAGTTGTACCAGGAAAAGGTAAGTTATCATCGGGAGGACTAAATCAGATTTCTTCCTGGTTTTACGTCTCAAGACTGGTTGAATGGTTAAGAAATCTATTCATATCATATAATCAGTCAATAGATCAGCCTGTGTAAAGTACTGTAATGAGACCCTTCCCCATTGAGTAAAGGCGAGGAGGGCACTAGATTCCAGGGCAGGAGCCTCTGGACGCACAGAGTGACCACCTCCCCATCAGCCTGACCTGGCCTTGTCATTGGCCACTGTGTGTGAATAATTCAAAGCTAAGCAAAGTAATCTTGATGCCAGGGTCACGTATTCTGTGGCACTGACAGAGTGCTGCTGTTGAGTTGCTGTGGTATGTGAGAAGACTGGTGCTCCGTTTTGGATGGTGGTGGAGAAAGTGTTTGGTGGAGGGCAGTGGTAGGGGCGGCTGGGGGGAGAGGGAGGTTACAATGGGTATGTTAAACCAGTTCCCAAATGTTTCATAAGTTTCTATGTCCTAGTGTTGATTAAAAGCAGAAATATATCCTCCAAAATCTGAACTATTAGAACAGATGATATACTGTCTCAGTATTGAAGGGTGCAATGGTGTCTGTGTGTGTGTGTACATGTGCGCACACAAGCTTTGTTTGATAATACTGAAGCCCTGCCGTGCTACCACTGTGGTAATCTAATCAGAGGGCTCTGCTTCTAAAATATTGATCGCAAGACACATGGTCTCCCACTTTATTGTTATCTTTATTCTTTGTCAATCCTAATTGAATTATTTGCAACTGCTCCAAAAGTATGTTGATTCAATCCTTTTCCTTTCTAGATGGTTAAGCAAGAAAACATTTGAGTATTATTTGTGACCCTGAAAGAAATTAGGATGGTAGAAGTTTTAAAATGTCATGTTGCACTTAACATAATTTTTTAATTAGGGAATTATATTAGCCAAGAAAGGAAAAACTTGTGCAAAACAATAATGCAAAACTTATGAATATGTCAGTGTTTATTTGAATAGGAAAATGTTCTGTTTCCAATAAAATGCTAAAACCAAAAAAAATCATTAAAAATTAGTGCATGTGAATAAATTTTGGACTTGTTTCAAACTTTAAATACTCTGTTTTCTAACATTTTAGTTTGATGAGAATCCAACCAGTGTAAATAATGCTATATTTGGATTATAGCAGATACTACAAATTTGTTTTATTGTATCTCTTACATATTACTTTAGAGTACATATTTGATAAGCTTTCAAAAATAACAACTTTTAGAGGTACAATTTATTTGCTTTAAAGTGCAAGTACATTTTAAATGTAATTAGATGCATTTTGAGAAATGCAGTCATATAACTACTGCTACAGTCAAAATACAGAGTATTTCATTATCCCTAAAAGTTCTCTTAGGACCCCATTTGCCATGAAACCTCTTCCTTGAACCCACAGCCTCTACAAACTGCTGATCTGCTTTCTGTCACTATAACTTGGCCTTTTGTAGGTTTTTATATAAATGGAATTAAGCAGTATGTAGTTGACTTTTCCTTGCTTCTTTCACTTAGCATAATGCTTTTTAAATTTCGTCCATATTGTTTTACATTATCAGTTTATTCCTTTTTATGGCAGAGTGGTACTCTGCTGTGTGGAATATAACACAGTTTTCCCATTCATGGACTGATAGCTATTTGGGTTGCTTACTGTTTAAGAATATTATGTATAACATTGCCATGAACATTTCCATACAGGGATTGACATAGGCTAATGTTTTCCTGGGTAAATACCTAAAAGTGTGATTGCTGGGCCATTGCCGAACTGTCTTTTCCAAAGTGGCTGTACTAAGTTACATTCCCGTCATCAGTGCTGGAGAATTGTTAGGCATCATCATCAAGACTTGTTATTGTCAGCTTTTTCAGTTCTAGCCATTCTGTTAGATATGCAGTGGTAACTCACTGTCGTTTCAGTTTGTATTTCCCTAATAATAAAGACATCAAGCATCTTTTCCTGGATTTACTCGCCTTTCATATACGTTCTTTGGTGATGCCAATTCCATTCTTTTACGTATTCTTGAAAACCCAGCCGTCTTCTTATTACTGAGTTGTAAAAGTTCTTAATATTGGGTTGGCCAAAACGTCCATGAGGTTGTAAGTAAAAATAAGTTTTTTTTCATTTTCATCAAGAATTTTATTGAACAATCTTATTCACTAACGAAATGAACTTTTTGGCCAGCCCAATATTTTAGATTCAAGTCCTTTATCATATATATGGTTTGCAATTATTTTCTCCCAATATGCAGCTTACCTTTTCATTTTCTTAAAATTGTTTTATGGAGAGTCAAGGTGTTTAATTTTGATGAAGTACAATTTCTCCACTGTTTCCTTTCTTATTTTTGCTCTCTGTGACCTAAGAAATTGTTGCCTGATCAGGGTCACGAAGATTTTCTCCTATGTTTCACTATAGAAATGTTACACTTTTGCATTTACATTTACTCCTCTGCTTAGAGCCATCCTTATGTTTTCCAAAGTGTGGCCCTCCAACCCTCTACATCAGATCAGAGTCTCCTGCAGTGCCTATTAAAACATAGATTCCTTGATTTCACCCATACACGTTAAATGAGCATCTTGGGAATGAGGTCCAGGACTCCTCATATTCAGCTAGTTCCCCAGGTGACTTAGGCCACTGAAGGCTAATAACCACTGGCACAGCCTCTCTTTCTCAACTAAGGAACAAGTCTCAGCAGTCTGTAGGAATTGCCATAAAATGGTAGCTCTGCATTCTCCATAAGAACCTGTAGCTACTTTCCTCAGATAAATTTAGGAAACAAAGTGTTCATTTTCCGTACAGCTGTCTTTGACAGTTAGGTGACCTTGCTCTTTATTCTCAAAATGCCACTTTATAACTCAAAAGTACAATAAATCTCTAGAAGAAATGTCCTTTCCCAAAATAAAGCCTCAAAAAAGAAGCAATCCTTGACATTCAATATTGCTTAATGTGTATTGTATCAGTTTCCTAGGCCGCCATTAAAAAAATCACTACATATTTGATGCCTTAAAAATAAAAAAGATAAGTCTGAAATCTAGGTACTGGCAGGGGCCATACCCTTGCCCAAAGCTCTAAGGGAGAATCTTTCCTAGCCTGTGCTAGCTTGTTGGCTCCTGGCATTCCTTAGCTTGGCTACATAACTCTAGTCCTCCCAGCATCTTTACACGATCCCCTGTTCTGTCTTAAAAGGACATCTTTTAAGGTGCATTTAAAGTCCACCTTAATCCACTGTGGCCTCATCTTAGTCCTTAACCTTAATTACATCTTCGAGAACCTATTTCCCAATAAAGTCATATTCTGAAGTTTTGCTGGACAGTAAATTTTGGGGAAGAGAAAACTCAACCCACTGTGCTGTGTGTTTAAGTTGCTCAGTGGTGTCTGACTCTTTGAGATCCCATGGACTGTAGCCTGCCTGACTCCTCTTGCCCACTGGGTTTCTCCAGGCAAGAATACTGGAGTGGGTTGTCATGCTTTCTTCCAGGGCATCTTCCCAACCCATGGGTCAAACTCAGGTCTCCCACATTGCAGGCAGATTCTTTACCATCTGAGCCACCAGGGAAGCCCAAGAATACTGGAGTGGGTAGCCTATCCCTTCTCCAGGGGAGCTTCCTGACCCAGGAATTGAACAGGGGTCTCCTGGATTGCTGGCTTATTGTTTACTAGCTGAGATACCAGAAAAAGACCATTCAACCCACTACATATACTGATTTACTTCCCTAATTTTTTGTTATTCTTACAGCTCAAGTTTCATAGTAGCTATTCATCCAGATGTTAACTCTCCTTACATTTTTTAATTTAAACAGAAAGTCGAGTTATTACCCAAATGACTTTTTATGCCAATTCGTAGGAGTTGATCCCTGGATGGAAGCACTTTTCTCTACTTCTTGTCTCCTAATGAATATCTTCAAAGAAAGCATCTGCTCTTTAATACTTTACTTACTGCAGTGTTTCCATCCTGATTCCCCCTCTCTGGCTCACATAAAGCAGCTGTTTAGTCAACAGTTGGGCTAGATCATCAGCACTGACCTCTGCTTGAGGTCTGACTGAGGAAATTTGACAGAGTTAACTAGAAAATGAATTCACCTTAATATCTTCCCCCACCACCCAGTCTCCATTGATGCTTTGGGGAGTATTGTTTTGAGAAGTTTGTCAGCACTGAGGAACTTCTGGTTGGTTGATGGTTGAGAAATGTTTAGAAGAATCCTTGATCCTTTCTCATCTTAGGAATAAAATACGCTGAAAAAACAAGTGTTATATAGAACATGCCCTCCCCTGTATCAGCAATTGACTTCTTAGGATGCAAGAAAATAAGTTTCCTGCCTGGAAGAAGATACAGCAGGCCACAGCTATTGAAAACCAGGAATTTTAAGTCTATAAATGTAGATAACCACGTGTATGGATTCTGCTCATTTACAAAGGTGTAGAATACTTGGATTCGTTTTCAATTTGGTGTAATGTTAGCATGTGTCTTTGAACTTTATCCACAGAAAAAAAGAAAGAGAGGGAGGGAAGGAGGGAGAAAAAGTACAAAAAGGAAAAAAAAGTACTAAAAGAAAAAGAGGAAATTGTCACCTCTTTTGGTCAGAAGTATCAATTGTATATGATATTATCGGTATGTCTGCTCTGTTCTTCAAAACACATCTTTCTGAACTGCACAAAGTCCATTTTCTTTTTCTCATTTTGAACTTCAGAAGATACTCTATAAATGCTGTAAGAACAGAGTCTATTGTTCCTTTGTCACATTGGAAGAACCTGAGAATTTTATCCTTCAGCTGAGCTACACACCGTCTGGTTCTTTATCATTTTATTGGAAGAGAAGTCCCAGTCCCATTAGATGATCCTGTCTTCCCTTTTGCGTAAGTGAAGACCTGCATTTGAGACTTCACCATTTGAAATTTTGGATATTTCCTGTGTTGACCCATTTCTTTACTACCACCACTGCACTTTACAGGACTCATTAAAACAAAGTAAAAAGAATGAATAAATGATGACTATTCCTACTAAAAGAGTACAAAAGCCATAAAGTTCCCTAGTAGAATATTTAATTTGGTCATTTAGGAGAACAGAATACTAGTGGGTTGTGGAAGAGGGAAGAAGTAGGAAACCCAGCCTTCAGAATAACCTTGTTCAGAAATACCACCTCACACACCTTCCATCAACCAAAAGGACTTTGGGATTGCTAAGCCCCCGCTGTAGAAGGTGCGCAACCATGGTTGGATCTGTCCTGGTTGATGGGGGAAAAAAACCCAGCAAAACCTTGTAGTAAGATCCTCAATCCCCAGTCAGGCGGAGGTCAAGTTTACTGATTGGGAATTTTGATTTCCAAGTGACTGAAAGCAGGTAACTTAATTCTTGGGTCATCTACGTAGAAGACTAGGCAGGAGGTGTAGCATAAACCTAACCTTGAGACCGATCAGTGTGGCTTCCAATGCAGAGCTCAGGGCCACAGAAAGGACAAAATGTGTCACCTGCAGCAGAGACCTTCACTTCTACTCTACCTTCTACCTATTTTTGAAGAAACCAACTTGGTCTCTACCCACTAATAAGATCACATCCCCAACCAAATTAACTTTCCCTCTCAAAGGAGAAAAGGATGAAACTGCGGCAGACTCTGTGTTATATGCAAAATCACATACACAATAAAGCTGTAGAGTAGTAGTGTTAGGCTTTGATTTGGGGCCATACTTTTTACTAGTTTAAACTGTATTGTTACTATTAATTTTCTAGATTTATAAGATTATAATTTACACACTCCACTGTGGTTTAGGTAACTGCTACAAAGTGGATGGTAGGGTCTAGCTTGTGGTTTGGTGAACCAGTCAATTAAGCTTGTCCTAGAAGGCAATGGCACCCCACTCCAGTGCTCTTGCTGGAAAATCCCATGGACGGAGGAGCCTGGAAGGCTGCAGTCCATGGGGTCGCTGAGGGTCGGACACGACTGAGCAACTTCACTTTCACTTTTCACTTTCATGCATTGGAGAAGAAAATGGCAACCCACTTCAATGTTCTTGCCTGGAGAATCCCAGGGACGGGGGAGCCTGGTGGGCTGCCGTCCATTGGGTCGCACAGAGTCGGACACGACTGAAGCGACTTAGCAGCAGCAGCAGCAGGAGTATATAGTTAGAACTGGACATGGAACAACAGACTGGTTCCAAATAGGAAAAGGAGTATGTCAAGGCTGTATATTGTCACCCTGCTTATTTAACTTACATGCAGAGTACATCATGAGAAACGCTGAGCTGGAAGAAGCACAAGCTGGAATCAAGATCGCTGGGAGAAATATCAATAACCTCATATACGCAGATGACACCACCCTTATGGCAGAAGGTGAAGAGGAACTAAAGAGCCTCTTGATGAAAGTGAAAGAGGAGAGTGAAAAATTTGGCTTAAAGCTCAACGTTCAGAAAACAAAATCATGGCATCTGGTCCTATCCCTTTATGGGAAATAGATGGGGAAACAGTGGAAACAGTGTCAGACTTTATTTTTTGGGCTCTAAAATCACTGCAGATGGTGATTGCAGCCATGAAATTAAAAGACGCTTACTCCTTGAAAGGAAAGTTATGACCAACCTATATAGCATATTGAAAAGCAGAGACATTACTTTGCCAACAAAGGTCCGTCCAGTCAAGGCTATGGTTTTTCCAGTGGTCATGTATGGATGTGAGAGTTGGACGGTGAAGAAAGCTGAGCGCCGAAGAATTGATGCTTTTGAACTGTGGTGTTGGAGAAGACTCTTGAGAGTCCTTTGGCCTGCAAGGAGATCCAACCAGTCCATTCTAAAGGAGATCAATCCTGGGTGTTCTTTGGAAGGAAAGATACTAAAGCTGAAACTCCAGTACTTTGGCCACCTCATGCAAAGAGTTGACTCATTGGAAAAGACTCTGATGCTGGGAGGGATTGGGGGCAGGAGGAGAAGGGGACGAGAGAGGATGAGATGGCTGGATGGCATCCCGACTCGATGGACGTGAGTTTGAGTGAACACCGGGAGTTGGTGATGGACAGGGAGGCCTGGCGTGCTGCAATTCATGGAGTCGCAGAGTCGGACACGACTGAGCGACTGAATTGAACTGAACTGAAGAGTATATAACAGAAATGTATACAAGATCTAATCATTTATACTTTGTATAAAACTACAGCAAGACTCTGTTAATCAGAATATGTGAATGATATACTTGAGAATAATATAGTGCAAGACTAAAAGAAAAACACCAGGATCTTTCATTTTTGTAGAATTGATGCCCTTACTAAGTACTGCCTTTACAGACTGGCTGACAGATATGTTTTGTTTCTTCTAGCCCTCCAAGGGAAGCATTATTCCCAGATTGCAGGTGAGGAGCCTGAGGCCCAGGGAGGTTAAGTAACTTGTTCAAGGTCACATGGCTAATAAGACTGTGCCTGGGTACAAACCAGGTCAGTCTGGTTCTGCACCTACTGTTCTTAATGTGCAGTTCATAGAAGGTAGAACGGCATAGTGGAAAGGCTTTGTAATCAGCCACAATGATTTCTACTAACTGATCTTCAGCAAGTGACACTTCTCTGTGCCTCAGTTTCCACAACTGCTAAAGAGGGATACCACCACAAAAATGTTGTCCTGATAAATGCCACAAGGGAAGGGTCTTCCTTTTGTCCACCAGTATACCCCAAATGCCTACAGCTTTTGGTCCTACTGTTGAATCAGTTATGCCTGGCACTTAGTAAGCACTCAATACATGGATAAAAGAGTCTGATGGTCCATGGAGTCGCAAAGAGTCAGACACAACTGAGCAACTTAAGCACATACACACATAATACATAGTAATGTCCAAGTGCATCATTAGGCATCTTCAATCCTAACCTCAGAGCACAGAGACTATAATAATGTGTTGTCTCCGATCTCATTTAATTCAAACACTAGCAAATTAGTAGAGTATGCATATGCTAACATTTCTGATCTTTTAATCCAGTATTGATTCATGTCCATGGGCTTTGGAACATCTAAACAAATTTGTTGAATCCAACAGTACGATAAATTATATTGCTCTTGTTTTTTTTTGCATTGAATTTTGAATGCCTTCTCTAAACATTCTAGCACATGTTTTTTTGTTTTTTAAAGAATAATGAAAACAAAGAGTATGAAGTTTTGAAAAAATAGGCAAAATAAGTCTGTGTCATCAAAAACACAATCTACAGATGCACCAGTGTAAGTAGCAGTTATGCTTAGTAGCTCCTGGGAATGAAAACAGTTTGAAACTAGAACTCCTTTTCCCATCATAGCACTGTGTGGTTTTATCCCTCGCTGTCTATGTTTGCTCTGTAAATTCTATACTAAAATCCTGAGGGCTAAGGAGACCCAGCGCATGAGCTACATTGGCTGCCTGTAAAATTAGCACCCATGCTCTTTGTCCTTAGTACATAGCAAGAAGAGCTTGCATTCTGTTCAAAATAGACTGACTAATGATATTTTACAATTTTTGAACCAAACACAAATTTTCACCAATCAGATGTGAAGCACAAAGTATAGTATATATGTACATGGATCCGCTACTGTGGTTTTTTTTATTAATATATTATCTCATGTGTAGACTGACATTGTTACAGTTGTTTTAATCTCTTCTGTATTTGTGATTTTGCTTCGTTTGCTATCTGTGATCTGAAATATGTATGCTCTCTTTCCCCCTTAATCTCCTTCATAGAGTTTAATCTTTTATTCATCAAATACCTAGTTTTTGCATTTGTTTATTCTTTGACTATTTATTTTTGGTGAATTTTGCTAGAATGCTAAAATGTTTAGGGAAGGCATTCAAAATTTAACTATATCCCATTGATTCTCTTTTTCATTCTTGATAAAGCATTCATAATAAAAATTATTAAAAAACAGAAGTTATTTAAATGTAGTACTATGTTTCCAAAACTCAACAGTATCTGATATGCTAAAGCATTTAAACCCACATTTTAGTTAATGTCAGATCTGTGCTTTTTATTATTAAGCAAATGCTAGTGAAAGCACTGAGAAAAGACCGTAAAGATGAGAAAATTGAACATAAAGCTATGTTTTTGCTGCTGATAGAAAATCTAGAAAGTCAGAGTCTAGTAAAAATCAACTAGACTTAATTTTATGATGTTAAGATGGCTACAAATAAGATAAATATACACAAACAATTGACTTTCTGTATTCTAAACAGAGAAAAACAATAGAATGGTAAAGACTAGAAATCTCTTCAAGAAAATTGGAAATATCAAGGGAACATTACATACAAGGACGGGCACAATAAAGGACAGAAATGGCAAGGACCTAACAGAAGCAGAAGAGACTTAAGAAGAGGTGGCAAGAATACACAGAACTATACAAAAAGCATCTCAGTAACCAATATAACCATGATGGTGTGGTCGCTCACCTAGAGCCAGACATCCTGAAGTGTGAAATCAAGTGGGCCTTAGGAAGCATTACTGTAAGCAATGTAAGTAGAAGTGATGGAATTCCAGCTGAGCTATTTCAAATCCTAAAAGATGATGCTGTTAAACTGCTGCACTCAATATGCCAGCAAATTTGGAAAACTCAGCAGTGGCTGCAGGACTGGAAAAGGTCAGTTTTCATTCCAATCCCAAAGAAAGGCAATGCCAAAGAAGTGCGTGAACCGAGAACTTCAAGCTGGATTTAGAAAAGGCAGAGGAACCAGAGATCAAATTGCCAGCATCCGCTCGATCATAAAAAAAAAAAAAGGCAAGAGAATTCCAGAAAAACATCTGCTTCATTGACTAAAGCCTTGAACTGTGTGGAACACAACAATCTGTGGGAAATTCTTAAAGAGATGGGAATACCAGACCGTCTCACCTGCCTCCTGAGGAGCCTGTGTGCAGGTCAAGAAGCAACAGTTGGAACCAGACATGGAAACAAAAAACTGATTCAAAATTGGAAAAGGAGTATGACAAGGCTGTTTGTTGTCACCCTGCTTATTTAACTTCTGTGGAGAGTACATCATGTGACGTGTCCGGCTAGATGTATCACAGGCTGGAATCAAGATTGCCAGGAGAAATAGCAACAATCTCAGATATACAGATGATACCACTGTGATAGCAGAAAGTGAAGAGGAACTTAAGAGCCTCTTGATGAGGGTTAAAGAGGAGAGTGAGAAAGCTGGCTTAAAACTCAGCATTCAGAAATCTTAAGATCATGGCATCCGGTCCCACCACATAGAAGGAGAAAAAGTGGAAATAGTGACAGATTTTATTTTCTTGACCTCTAAAACCACTGCAGACTGTGACGACTGCCATGAAATTAAAAGATGCTTGTTCCTTGGAAAGTAAGCTATGACAAACTTAGACAACATATATTAAAAAGCAGAGACATCACTCTGCTGACAAGGTCCATATAGTCAGAGCTACGGTTTTTCCAGCAGTCATGCATGGATGTGAGAGTTGGACTATAAAGAAAGCTGAGCACTGAAGAATTGATGCTTTTGAACTGTGGTGCTGGAAAAGATCTTGAGAGTCACCTGGACTGCAAGGAGATCCAACCAGTCAATCCTACAGGAAGTCAACCCTGAATATTCTTTGGAAGGACTGATGCTGAAACTGAAACTCCAGTACTTTGGCCACCTGATGTGAAGAGCCAACTCATTGGAAAAGAACCTGATGCTGGGAAAGACTGAGGGCAGGAGGAGGGGGCAGTAGAGGATGAGATGGTTAGAGAGAGTAACCCACTCAATGGACATGAGTTTGAGCAAACTCCGGGAGATAGTGAAGGACACAGAAGTTCAGCTTGCTACAGTCCTTGGGGTCACAAAGAGTCGGACAGGACTTAATGACTGAACAACAAGCAGTGATTGCCTAAAAGCATGAAGTAGGAACATATATCCCATCCACAGTAGTCCAAAGAATTATGAAATTCTTTAGGAATAAATTTTAAAGAAAGTCACAAAAGTTTTGTTAAGAAACCTGAAGTCTTGTTGGAAGATAAACTAAGATTTAAGACAATGGAAATACATTTTTCTTGAAAAAACAATATAAAAGCATCAGTTCTTTTAAAGTTCAGTTCAGTTGCGCAGTCATGTTCAACTCTTTGCAACCCCATGGACTGCAACAGGCCAGGCTTCCCTTTCCTTCAACTCCCAGAGCTTGCTCAAATTCATGTCCATTGAGTCAGTGATACCATCCAATCATCCCATCCTCTGTCGTCCCCTTCTCCTCCTGCCTTCAATCTTTCTCAGCATCAGGGTCTTTTTCAATAAGTCAGTTCTTCACATCAGGTAGCCAAAGTACTGGGGTTTCAGTTTCAGCATCAGTCCTTCCCATGAATATTCAGGACTTATTTCCTTTAGGATGGACTGGTTGGATCTCCTTGCAGTCCAAGGGACTCTCAAGAGTCTTCTCCAACACCACAGCTCAAAAGCATCAATTCTGCAGCGCTCAGCTTTCTTTATAGTCCAACTCTCACTTTTGAAAGAAAGACCATTTCTTTCAAAAGTATAATGTAAATATAATGCAAATGCAATTTCAGGATAAGTTGAGAGGGGGGTGGTTTTTTGTGTTAGAATTGTGTGTGTTAATTTGCTTCAGTTGTGTCCAACCCTTTGAGACCCTATGGACTGTAGCCCACCAGACTCCTCTGTCTATGGGGATTCTCCAGGAAAGAATACTGGAGTTGGTTGTCATGCCCTCCTCCAGGGGATCTTCCCAACCCAGGGATTGCATTCCTGTCTCTTAAGTCCCCTTAATTGGCAGGGTTATTTACCTGGTTGCTCTTAAATTTATATTGCAAAATAGGTGCTAGCAGGAGCCCAATACAGTGTGAAAAAGAAAGATTTGCTTTATTACATATTAAGTAACTAAGGAAAGGAATAAACACAGCTCATTGGAGCAAAAGAGAGAAAGGAGACTGGATAGCTGTATATTTGAGAATCTAATGTATGACCAAGTGGTATTTCAAAATAGTAGAAAAAAGAGTTATTTAATAAAGGATGCTAGAAAAACAAATGTCTTGAAAGAAAGTAAAGGTGGGTTATAAAATTAAATGAAAAATGTTTTTTCATCTTGTAGAAAACTACAAAGTATACAAACAGTCTAGGGGCCGGAAAGACAAAAGATAGGAATCTAAAAGCTATAACAGAAAAAAGAATGAACTTGTATAGACACAGACACCCACACATATTGAAAGCATGCCATAAATAATAGCAACAGATAACGGATTTATAAAACTGTTTGCAACAAAGGATACAGAGTATTAATAATCCATGGTAAAGAACAAGTTTTGCGAATTGACTAGAAAAGACGTAAAGCTACATTTCATAGACAGCAACAAAATAAACCCATCAGTGACCAGGGAAGCACCAGTGTCAGATGACCAACACTGGTATAAAAGATTTAAAGCATGTATAAAGAGGTCTTACAAATCTGTAAGATAACAAATCACTGAATCCCAAAACCTATAGGGAAAACCCTAGAGTATGTACCCAGTGATACGTTGTTTTATCTAACCAAAGACATACAAATTAAAACAAAAATGACATATTTTGGCAACTTTATAAAAGTAGCAATTGCAAGCATTAGTAGCATGAAAAAGAAAGCACCATCATACATTTCTTGTGTGTTTTTATTAAACTGACCTTTCTGGGGGTCAGTTTCCCATATGAGGGAAAAACCTATTCATATTCTTTGATCCAGCAAGTTAAATTACTGGAATTTACCGTATAAAATCTTTATTATTAGTTACAAAGATACCTGTTTAAATATTGATGTTTAATATTATGTGAAAACAAATATCTGATAAAGTAATTTTTAATGTTGTATACACATCTATAAAATGATATTTTAGAAAATTATAGTGGCATGAGTGGAAAGTACATGTAACAGTTATAAAACAGTATATACAGTATGATCTCATTTTTGAAAGTTTCTGTATCTTTTTTTGAGGCACATGTTTTATATACATGTGTGCATATGAGTGTATGTATGTCTGTCTGTCCTCAGCAAGTGCTATACTGTTATTCATATCTCGCCTTAATGATCTTCTAATGCACCAGTATTGTTGAATTATGGAAAATGTCAACAGGTTCCCATTGTACCTAGAAAATAAAACTTGTTTTGAAGTTCTGTCAGAAGATAGAGATTTGTAATTGAACAGATTCATGCATTTACACAGAAAACAAAAAGTTCAACAGATTTAGGACAAGAAAGTGAAAATATGTCTCCCTAAAATTGTAGGTAAGAGCTGAATTCCTGGATAAGCATGATTATTCACAGGGATACCATTTTTAGTGTCATCTTTCAGCTGAAGGTTGCTTTTTAAGTGCAGAATGGTTCTTTCTTAGAAAAAGAGTAGACACTAACTTCAGCTTATTAAAAACTGTAACAGCAACCTGGGACAAGAGACCAGTGATCCTAGAGCACATGTCATCAGCTTCTAATTCTAAATGCCATCAGAGGATTCAGTTTCTATGCTGAGTTTAAAATGTCCAAGAGATGAGTTATTAGGTTGGAAAAGAAAATGTATCAGGAGATAAATTGGGACCTTGATGCACTTGGCTTGATATGCTTGGACTTACCTGGAGAGCCAAGGTCAGCCCCTGAATGACTTTACTGCTCTACCGGGGAGAGGAGTGGACAGAATATTAGACAGTAGACCTCAGTGTCTCTACAAGAGACTTGTCTGTCTCCCAAAGAAAGAGGAAATCTAGAGGAAAATGGAAGGTAAAGGATAGCAGCCTAAACCAAGCAGGTGCTGTCAGTGATCTTCCCACGTGGAGCAATAACAGAGTTTGAGCACACACCTGCCAAGCCCTTCTGTAGGCCTCCTGCAGTCTTGTTCCCAACTGATCTTCACAAAACCCTATGAGGGTCGCTACTGTTCTCATTTGCATTTACAGATGAGGCTTCTTGTGAACTTGCCAAGTCATAGAGCTGATAAGAGGCAGGGCTGGAAGCCTCCTGACACCACCTTTTGTTCCATATGCATCCAATTTGTACAAGGAAAAATGAATAATGTTCCTAGGAGGGAACAGTAATGTTTTCTCTAACAAAGAAAATGGTACTGTTTGAGCCTTAATACTAGTTGGTTTTAAGTGATTCATGCATGCCCCATTATTTTGAAGCTGAAAGATTTCTTCTTTATTGGTATTTTTTGTCTAAATATATCCAAATCTGTCCATTCAAAGCTGTTCTTCAAAGTGTACTAACTAGTGTCAGTCTGTCATGCTTATTTTTAGCCATGTACTATTCAGTATCAAAGTGGCACAGTGAATGACTGCTTAGTTACTAACTCTCACTTTTATCCTGGTTTTTTTTCAGTCTAATAAAGTAGTGCACAAAACCAGTGACCTCAGCATTTTAACACAAACACATCTTAGATGACAAGCTGCTTTATTGAAAACTCTCCAATACATATAGGTAGATTTATGGATCTAGATCTAATAGAAAGTGTGTGTATAATTTTTTAAAGCAGGCATTAAAATTAAATTCTAAATTTTTGTATATTTTGATACATTTGATTATGGTATAGGGAAAGAAAAAACACTTCAGTTGTTATCAACTTCATTAAAGTTGTCCAACTCTTTGTGACCCCATGACTATCCAGTCCATGGAATTCTCCAGGACAGAAAACTGAAATAAGTAGCCTTTCCCTTCTCCAGCAGAGAAGGCAATGGCACCCCACTTCAGTACTCTTGCCTGGAAAATCCCATGGACGGAGGAGCCCGTTAGGCTGTAGTCCATGGGGTCGCTAGGAGTCAGACACGACTGAGCGACTTCCCTTTCACTTTTCCCTTTTCATGCATTGGAGAAGGAAATGGCAACCCACTCCAGTGTTCTTGCCTGGAGAATCCCAGGGACGGGGGAGCCTGGTGGGCTGCCGTCTATGGGGTCGCACAGAGTTGGACACGACTGAAGCGACTTAGCAGCAGAGTGTTAAGTGCTAACTCAGTGTTTTACTAATTATGCAGAAGGAACACCAGATGGTTTCTGAGGATAACACTGTATGAGGGGGAGCACTGGTGGCTAAAACTGGTAAACTTTGTAGGTCCATGGTCATTATCATCTATAGCAACATGTGCTTTGTGACAGAAGAAAAGGCAAGTAAAACTTTAGGGAAAAAATACTATTAGTTCTGAGGAAAGAATTTAGGTTGTTTGTAAACTGCCATGCAGTAAGGAGGCATCATTTAAAATGACCCCACTGTTGTCATTATAATCATCAAAGAAATATATTTGTATGTATTTCCTTGGAAACTTAAATTTTTTCCTCTTACC
>NW_011494787.1:818553-821185 GCF_000754665.1 Bison bison bison
AGAGACACGACTGAGCGACTTCCCTTTCACTTTTCCCTTTCATGCATTGGAGAAGGAAATGGCAACCCACTCCAGTGTTCTTGCCTGGAGAATCCCAGGGACGGGGGAGCCTGGTGGGCTGCCGTCTCTGGGGTCGCACAGAGTCGGACACAACTGAAGCGACTTAGCAGCTGCAGCAGCAGCCCTTCTTCAGGGGATCTTCACAACCCAGGGATCGAACCCAGGTCTCCCGCACTGCTGGCAGATTCTTTACCATCTGAGCCACCAGGGAAGCCCAAGAATACTGGAGTGGGTAGCCTATCCCTTCTCCAGCGGGTCTTCCTGACCCAGAAATTGAATCGGGGTCATCTGCATTGCAGGCAGATTCTTTACCAGCTGAGCTATAGGAGAAGCCCCATTAAAGATCACTTTGGATTAAAAAAGAAATAAAAATAACATTTCTGTTGTTCTGCCACTGAACTATATAATTGAATCTGGGCAAAATGGGATTTCTTCTCTTGGCTCTTTCATTTTAAACATACAGATGTGTAAAGACTTGGCCCTCCCCCATTCCTGGTGAGTAGAGCTCTGCGGATAATCATCGGCTCCCTTGCTATTCGGGGAGAACCACTCTTCTGCATAGGACACTCGTGAAGTCCAGGCATGCCTTTTAAACTTTTATTGGTTAAACACAACTGAAGTATTAAGAATTCCCCCAGTCTCAGTCTGAGACTAAAAATTAAGACTTGGAATATCAAGCAAGTGCTTTTTGTGTTCTAGAGAACAAACATCTCTGGACCCAGCTGAGTGTTGTTCTTCAAACAGAATGGTTGCTTTTCAAAATTATACTGAAGTATGAAACTGTCCAGTAGACACAGCATCAGAAACAGAGCAGATCCATTTTCTAAGCCCCATGTAGGCAGAGAGCATCTAGCCCAGATGGAGCATCTAGATTTTTAATTTAAACTGTCTAAAAAGCAATAGTCTTTTAAAAATGGCTTTTACTGATGGCAACCAACCATCATGATTCACATACTAAAAAGTCTATTGCTCTCATACCAGAAAATTTAAAGGTAGTGTAACTTCTTTGTCATTGCAGGAACTTATCTCAATCTATTATGCATTATTTTAGCTATTATAAATTGGTAAATGAAATAAAGGCACATCTCAACTTTTGACTATCCATTTCATTATTATCACTTATATACGAACCAAGCTCTGCAAGCCTGCCCGCCCCTGGGAGTAAGATGCCTTGTCTGGTAGTAAGAACTCCCCTGGGCTAGAGGCCCCAGGGCAGGAGGTCTTGAACAAATGGTGTGAAAAGTAATCTCTTTTCTTAGCAGTATTATGTTGATAGAACTCAACATAATTAAAATAATATCTTAGTAGTATTTTAAATACTATTAAATATAAATAGCATTTAAATACTATTATAATACTATTTTAATAATGTTGAGTTCTATCATTCCACAGCTCTAAATTCCAAACAAGCAACTTATAGAAACTTCTGGAATATTGCCTTTTTGTAAGGTGATCTCCCAACACCCTCATCCAAGATTGTTGTAATTCTTTCAGAACCAAGAATTCACAGAACCAAGTTGCAAAAAGATCCAGTGGAGGAAGTTAGTCTCATTAACTGAATATAGAAGTTGTAGTGGATGCTAACATTTAAGAACTTGCCATGTGCCAGTCTTATGCAAAGAGCCTTGTGTATAAAAGTTCACTGAATTGTTTACACAGCCTCATGCAGAAGCCATGATAATTCCCTCCTATATCTTTAGATGAGAAGATAGATAGACTATAGATATTGGTAAAATGTGTTTTTTTAAGTGCAGGGCAGTATGTTAGTTACTAAGGTTCTAAGGAGTCAAAGACATGGTCCTGCCCTTAAGATTCTTGTTTTCCTGGGACACTGGGTTCTCGTGAGCTTCTCATACTGTCCTGCAGGATGGCGGGTGAATGCCCAAATGAGCACATCAAAACATATGTCTTAAGCACTCACTGCAGGCAAGACCACTTGGCCTGAATACATACGGAAACTCTTCTTAGAACCCTTAGAATTTAAGCTGGTCATTGAATAAAGCTGAGATAAAATATTTCAGGGAAAGAGTCTGAAATATTTGAGGCAGAGCAGTGTCCTTGGCCACTTTGTGAAATAATAGTTTGAACATTTGTCTTATGTGGAAGACATGCGGTCTGTAATTGGTGTCTTCAGGGCCCAGAAGAGCAGTGCCCTGGACAGTGGTTTAAAGAAGATGCTTGAATGCAGTATTTCCCCCACTGTCCATGCTGGCATCTGTGGACTCAGTTCAGTTCAGTCCCTCAGTCGTGTCCAACTCTTTGCGACCCCATGAACCGCAGCACGCCAGGCCTCCCTGTCCATCACCAACTCCCGGAGCTTGCCCAAACTCATGTTCATTGAGTCGGTGATGCCATCCAACCATCTCATCCTCTGTCGTCCCCTTCTCCTGCCCTCAATCTTTCCCAGCATCAGGGTCTTTTCAAATGAGTCAGCTCTTCGCATCAGGTGGCCAAAGTATTGGAGTTTCAGCTTCAATATCAGTCCTTCCAATGAACACCCAAGACTGATTCCCTTTAGGATGGACTGGTTGGATCCTTGCTGTCCAAAGGACTCTCAAGAGTCTTCTCCAAT
>NW_011494787.1:821285-848389 GCF_000754665.1 Bison bison bison
TTTATAGTCCAACTCTCACATCCATACCTGACCACTGGAAAAACCATAGCCTTGACTAGATGGACCTTTGTTGACAAAGTAATGTCTCTGCTTTTTACTCAAAGCTAAATTCACATTAGAGCCCAACATGCTAACGATATGATTCAGTAACAGCCACAGCAGCTAACATTTGTTGAGTGCTTACTACATATCAGATCCTGTTTTGTGTTTTTACTTATCTCATTTATTCCTCACAACAACCCTATGAAGTAATTTATAGATCTAGGAACTAATAAATAAGCCACAGAGATTAATTCATTCACTTACTATGAAGCAGAGCTAGGATTTGAACCCAAGCAGTCTGCCTCCACAGCCCTCGTGCTCTGCACTACAATAAATCTAGAAATTTTTTCACAGAACATTTCTGTAAGTGGTACCATCTCTGTCCCCAAACTTGCTGTATTTTGAGCAGACACTTGTCTGCATGTACACACACACCTCCTACCCTACAGATTGCTAAGAGGAATGCAGAAAGGGGCATCTTCAGTTTCTTACTACTATACAGTATGTATTCTATATACTTTGCTACCAATTTGTGTTAATAAATTGGATTATGGAGTATGGTTCTGGTTGGTGGGCATCGATGAACAGGCTCTGAGGTCTGCAGGTAGAGGAGGCACTAAAACATTAAACTCACTTGTCAAGGAAAAGTTTGATCAATACAGAGCAGGGTAATCATGATTAATGTTGAATTGACAAAAGGTTGATCAATTTGTAATGCAGGTGAGGTTAACAGGTAAGACATATTACCATCTTAGTGGATGTATCGTGCTCACTGTACCAGTGAGAATTGGTCTTTGGATGCTTGACCAGACAGCCTTCCTTCCTGTGGATAGGTTCCTGCTACAGCCCACTAGGTGGGAGTCAACCAGCCTTTTCTCTAACAGTGGACACATCACCTCTTGACAGCTGTTAAACAACATCTTCCTGTGGTTTCTCACCACAGGACCCATTTCCCTCCTCTGAAGTCGAACAGGCCTGGCCTCTTTTTTCCCCCAGGCCATCAGGTACGAGTGCACTGGAGTTGCCTCCACCAACCTTTGATTGCCTCCTCTGCCGCCAGGTAAACAGTGTGCAGCGTCCCGAAAGGACTTCCCTCCAGTTCTGAGTGTAAACCTTGTTGATACGGGTATTGTCATTTCTTATGACATAGCTCTTAAGGGCTGAGTATTTTATAAGACAGTTCTGAAACCAGATTGAAACCCAGTCCTTTCCCTAAAGTAAATCACAGAGGAGAGGAGACTGACTGCCAACATTACAGAGAAATTGAGCACAACCTAATGGTTCAGGAGGAAGGGGAAACATGGTGATATAAGGTGGGGAATTTGCTTCATATCTTTGTTGTTCTTAAGACTGAGGTAAAATTTGGAGTGAGTGAAACTGCACAGATCTTAAATGTACCATTTCATGGAATCCAAACTCTTAATCAAGATACAGAATGTCTCTGCCCCCGCCCCCGAGAATTTCCTCATGCTCCCTTCCCACCAGTCCCCACCCCCACAGGCAACTACGGTTCTGATTTCCACCACAGGTTAATTTTGCCTACATCATAGAGTCCTGTGATGAATCAAGAGTTCACATCAAAAGTCTGTCACTGAAGATAACTTGGTACGGAAGAAAGCAACATTCAGAGATTATGCATCAACACGCTGTGTGTCCTTGGGCCAAAAACTTAACCTTCCTGGGCCTCTTACAGGATTCCATGGGTGATCCTCTTGATTCTTTAAAGATGGCACTCTGGTCACATTTCTAATCTCAGAGATTCCCTCTTCCCTCAGTCCATTCAAGAACCCCAAACAGAAATAAACCTGGGCTCATTCCACCCCCTCCAGTTGAGCACTCTGTCAGGTCAGTCCTTCCTTGTGATTTTTTTTAACACGCCACTTCCTTCAGTCCCTACCTCCTCTTCATTTCTTGCCTTGTGATGACCAAACTACTCTTCCAACCTCTTTGCCCCTGGTCCTCTCCAAACTATTCTTGTTACTGCTCTCAAGCTAACCCCTGCTCAGATGAAACATTCTGGTTCCTTGTCTATTTAAAATCCTTAAGAGGTTCTCTACCACTTAAGGTGCTTCTCTGTCACCTACAGGCTTGAGTTCTCATTCTCAGTGTTGACAGTGAGGGCCTTCACTGAACGCCTTCAGCCCTCCAGTGCTCTCTGCTGGGAGGTTCACCTGCCATGGCTCCCCTTTAGGAGACTCTGCTTGCCCGTCTCCCTGATTCTGCTGTGAGCTCTGGAGTGAAATTAGGGATTGGCATTTTTTGGTTCACTTCTCCATCTGCAACACCTGGCATATGACTTTGCTGAAAACACTTAACCCCACAGTATCTAAACAATGAAATTTTAAAGGATGATGGCATACTAAATCAGGATCTCATTCAGTCTCTGAATTCGACTTCACACTTTTTAATTTCTAGAAATTAAAAAGTCATGGAAGTTTTCAGGTGTGTCTGACCACTGTATCAACTCTGACACGGAGTTTTTCTTTCCAGTAGCCTTTGTAGTGATGTTGGGTCAAAAGTAAGAAAGTTTTTTATTTGGAGAGAGGATGTCTATTGATAGGAGATCTCTAAACAGTGAATCCTGTTGGTGGAGAAGAGCTGTGTTCTTTAATTCCTATCTCAAATCTAATTTAAGGTGCTTATTTATTTAATTCTTGAATGGCAGATTCCTATTTCTAGGAACAAAGATAATTTCTTTCTAAAGGTCTTTGTGGTAATTAACAAGCAGATAAAAAACTAAGTGACTGGTAAATATTGACGCAAGAGCCCAGGAACACAGGTATTTATAGCCCTTGTTTGTTCATCTTGGTTCACTCTGTACTGATTTTTTTTCCCCTGCCTTCAGTGTGAATCAGCATTGTTGTCCAGATGGATCTTTACTCCATCTGTATTTTTATCTTTTCCAAAACCTAGGTAAGAACCTTGATGCCGTCCATGACATCACGGTGGCGTACCCTCACAACATTCCCCAGACGGAGAAGCACCTCCTCCTCGGGGACTTTCCCAAGGAGATCCACTTCCACGTCCACCGGTACCCCGTGAACACCCTCCCCGAGTCGAAGGAGGACCTCCAGCTCTGGTGCCACAAGCGGTGGGAGGAGAAAGAAGAGAGGCTGCGCTCCTTCTATCAAGGGGAGAAGAATTTTTCCTTCACGGGGCAGACAGTCGTTCCTCCTTGCAAGTCAGAGCTCAGGGTCATGGTGGTCAAATTTCTCTCCATCCTCTACTGGACCCTGTTCAGCCCCACAATGTGCCTGTTCATCTACCTGTACAGTCTTGTCCGGTGGTATTTTATCATCATCATTGTCATCTTCGTGCTGCAGGAGAGAATATTTGGTGGACTGGAGATCCTCGAACTTGCATGTTACCGCCTCTTACACAAACAGCCACATTTAAACGCAAAGAAAAATGAGTAAGATGTTTAAGGTTCAGGGCGGAAAAGCCTAGGGCGTATTTCAGAAATGTTTTAAGCCTTTGTAAATGGAGATGCATTTTTGCATGACTGTGTCAAATATTTCTTACAACCGTCATTATTTGTTAAAGATATTTTGCACTTAGTTTTGTGGAACAATATTGCTACACACACGATTTTTTTTTTCTTTTTAAATCTCTGAATGTAATTTCAACACTGTGTAGCAGGGAGCGATGGCGGCAAAATTATCGCAGGCCGGAGTATTAGTAAACAATCATCAGGCTGTTAGCAGGCAAGGTACACACAGATCTCACAGGTCCAGTCCTGCTTCCTGACAAATTCCCCAGAGGCAGAGCTGACGCTCCTGAGCACCAGCCCAGGTCAAGTGCTGGCACTTGACTGTGGGTGAGGGGCCTCCCTCCCAGCTCCCTCTCGGCGCTGTCCCTGCACCCCTTTCTATGCCAATCAAACCCTCGCGTCCTTCCTTAAGACCAGAAGACAGAAACCCCTTCTCCTTAAGCCGAACAAACATTTTGATAGGAAGCCCTTCATTATTCATGAAACCTTGGCATTTAGCCTTGCACTGACCGAGACATCAGAAAACCACCGGTGCCCTTTTCTCACGCAGAAAATAAGACCTAGACGAGTCTCAGGGAGCAACCACAGGCTCTCCACTCAGAACCCTTAGTTTAAATTTTTAAAGCTCGGAGTTCAAACAATTTAGTTCTTCACTTCTGTGTACCTTTGCATATTTAGCACTTGTTTCATTACAGCTTGTTGGCAGGTGTCGCTTTTCTGCATTAACAATGGTATACATCAAAGTCACTTACCTTTTTGAGAACAGTCTGGTATTGCCGTCAGAAACTCACTTTTGAAGTTGTGTCTCGGTTGAAATATTTCTTTAAAACCTGCCACAAAAAGGAAGGTTATTGTATTTTCTACATGTGCATATGTGTCTAACCTCTGCCACTGAAAAAACAAAAACACTTGCAGACAGGGCCGTAATGGTTTAACCTAAATTATTCAACCCTTGTAGCCTTGACAAATTTTATTAAAATCAAAATGGTCACAAAAATGAATCCTTTCTTAATGATAGGGATCTCTTTTTTAGTCTCAGGCTTCCTCTTTCACTAGTAAAATTTAAGCCCACTTTTAACCAATTGTTCTCCTAAATATTCCTGTCGTTTGGAGTCAGTGGAAAATCCAGCAAGCCAACAGTACCAATCTCCTTCTGAGGCAAAAGAAAAAAAAAAAAAAAAAGCATGTGGTCGAGGTTTCCACTCCACTGGAGCCTTGCAATTACTTTTTAAATTTTATTTATTTATTTTGTCCTAATGGGAATGCTGGTCAGAGTAGCAGAAAAGATGGGGCAATTAAAAGTCTTGTGCTGTAAAGCAAACCTGCCTGCTTATTCCTGCCTTGAACCAGCCTCAAACACTCTTTCTAGCTTGGTATACTCTTGGCACAAGTGCTTTCTCCTTAATGACGTCTTATTTTGCTGGACGGTGATTTCCATCCAGTGAACAGCAGACACAGGCATCGCCAGGAAAGGCAAGCACGCTGTGAGCTGGACTTACCAGGCAGACTCTTCTGGAAGGTCCTGGTTGAGCAGCCCTCTGTCAGCACACCACCCTCACTTGGAGAGTTCTAACTAGCGCCTCTATGGAAGGCCCAGCCTATTTAACTCCTCCCCCAAGGCTGTTTTCAGTACTGCTGGGGCTTCTGATTTGTTACTACCCACATCTGCTCCAGACCCAGCTCCTCAGTGGTTTTTAAGGTGGTTAGTTTTTTTAAACCTCTCCCAACCCCCAGTAAAAGAAGTTTTTAATTTAGGTCTTTCTCAGACTTCTTCTGGCTATATTTGGAAACAAGAAATAGTTTAGCAATCAGGATTGCCTTTGTCCTGGGTGAGAGAGAGAGGCCGCACTTTCTACCCTACAGGTGTTTGTAATGTAGGCGGTTAACCCTTCCTCCAAGCTTCTCATGGCTCCTCTGGCTTTAATGGCAGGTCCTCTTTAACCCTCTGAAACCTGTAAAGGGGGAACTCTTCCTTTTTAAAACATGATTTCTTTTGGTCTTAAAAAAAATACAAACATATTTTATGATAAAATGCAAGCTCCTTTTTTAGTGCCCCGAACTCATAAGCCCAGAAACTGAGACATTGTACTTGCTCTAAGACTTAGAAATGGTAACTTTAAAAAGAAAAAAGTTGCCTTTTTGGGGTGTTTTTTCTGTGTGTTTGGGAGGGTGTGTTTTGTTTGTGTTTTTTAGTGGGGGCGGGGAGGGGGTTGCAATAAGGCTTCTTTTAAAATTGTAATTATTTGTTTTCCTACCCAACTTTTTCTTCTCTTCTTTAAAGAAATATATGGTCCATGGTTTGGACTCTAAAACGGATAGCAAGTAGAGATTAGTAGTAGTGTCAAGTAGAGGTTAATGCAGCTTCGGTCCTGCTTGGCCCAGGAAGGAGCCCCTCCCCACCTGCCACCCTCACTCTGGACTCAGCAGCCCCTTGTCTGGCTGCATATGGGCCCTCGCCTTCATCTTAAAGCCCTTTCAGTCCATCAAAAGTAAACTCAGTGGAGTTTGAAATATTTACAGTGCTGTGTGTCCACTTGTCACATCGTTCCCATTCGGAAACGTTTTCAATACAGCGAGTGTGGTTTATTACACTTAAAATAGGAACCTACAAGGAAGGGCACTGATGAGGCTGCAAGTTTTCCCACCAGGCCTCTCTGATGAAACAAGCCAAAGGAATTGTAAAATTCAGGGGAAGAACATGGTGGAAGACCGAAAGAAAAATAAACGTCAGAGCCCATAATTTAAAGCTCTTCGTAAAATCCTCTCCTTGTTTGTCATGCTACTAAAACACAGCTTCCTCTTGAGTCACTTTGAAATGAGTTACGTCCACAGCCCCAGGTCAGACGTTGTTGACCGTCGGCAGCCGAGACTCTAGGGAGACGTTCCCATCTCACCCGGACTTCAAGCGCCTGGCCGTGCTGCCCTTGTGCACTTTTATAACAGAGACTAATGGAGGGAGCCTGTTGGTATTAAATTGTTTACATTTCTTTATATAAATAATGTGCTTTCAGTGCCTTAGTTACAGGTCCCTTTCTTTTTCCTGTTCCAAGAATCCTGCAGTGTGTCTCTTAGGTAAAAGTGTCTTTGCTATTCACTGGGAGAAACATGGTTTATAGAACACTGGTCCCTGTGGGCAGTACTACTTTATGATGACATCTGGAAAAGAGAACTTGATGCTGAGGGCAGCGGTTGCCTCAGGGCTGTGATTTATGTCGTAGAAAACAAAGATGCTCTTGTCACATGATGAGCTTCAGATTAGATATGGCCCTAAAGTTGTCTTGTGCCGACCTTATATTCTTATTTCAGAAGAGAAATCTTGGTTTTGGTAATTCACTTTTTTAAAAAAGATCATTATGTGCAAAACACTAGGTTTTAAAAATAACTCACAGAATGGCCTTAGTTTTCAATGTTCACTGGTATGTTTGTGAGTTGTGGTCTCTAGTATCCATCCCAGAATAAAGTGGAATGAATTCAAAGCGTTTACATGCGTGTTGGACTTCTCTTCGTACAGGGATGACTGACTGGGTGCCATGTTGTTACAGGCTCACTGTGTGTCCTGTTGGGGAAGAGCTGATCAGTTAGGACTCTCTTTCACAGATGTTTGAAACAAAATGCCAGAGCAAAAAGGGGATATAATGCCTTCATTCTTGAAAAAGTCCAGGGGCCACAGCCGAATTCAGGGCTCAGTGAATGTCCTCAGAACATTCTCTTCCTCCATCTCTCAGTTCAGCCTGAAGGGAATGTGGTCATTCCACAAGAATGGGGGTCAATGGGAAATATCCACCTCAGCAGCTGTAAGAGGCAAGTGGGACTCTACTCATTGCTCCTCCACTGTCAGGGAATCTGGAACTAGGGAGACAAACCTTTTACCAAAGCCTGACAAGTGCATAAAAACATACTTGGCCAACGGACACAAAAGTTGTGGGACTTAAGGGTAGCAGAATATGCCCACCCCAATATAGGCATATAGGAGCTCAGGGCATGCTACCCCAAATAGACCACGTTGGTATGTTGATTATTTTCAGTTGTAGGAACTTGAAAAATAGCAAATACAGGGAAGGGCTGTCTCTAACTCCCCTTTTCTACCTAAAGAGATCCTCTGAAAGGAACTCAGTCTCCATAAATGCCCTCCCTGGCAGTTTGATCAAACTGACTGACTTGTCACAGGAGAGGAGAGAACACACCCACACACTTTGTCACAAAAGGCCATACTCCCCACCCCCCACCACCCCCATCCATTCCAAGGTCCCATTCATCTTTCCTGATCACCATTCACTCTCCCCTTTCAATTAAGTGGTATTTCAGCCTGGATTCTAAGCCACCTCAGGGAGTTACTCAGTTTTCCCTGGGTATCTCCATGAATACAGGAGGGATGATACATGCTAATCAGTTTTTGATTATTCTCCTCTTGTTAATCTGTCTGATATTTCAAGAACCCAGAAGGAGAGAAGGAAAATGATTTCCTTTCCCTGCAGAACCTGAGCTCTGCAGTGCCCCACTCTGTCTTCGGATCTTCCAATGAGCATCTGCTTGAAAGATTCACTCTGAGGGGAGCTCCCATCACCATTCTCTGGGAAAGGGGTGTGCAGGACCAGAAGAGCCAGGTTGCCAGGACGGCAGTCATCAGGCTGGCGGCATGTCTATAATCTGATCAGACAGAGGGGAGAGGAGAGCAGGGTCTTTCTGGTCACCCATGTGCTTCCACATCACTCATTTCACTGATAAATTATATAAAGGGCTTCAGCAACTCCCTGTGAAGGGCAGGTTTCTGATGAGGTACTTCAAATGCCAGCTAGTAGGCCATAGGATGTCACAGAATCTAACCTGCACTCAGGCAGTGCGCTCTTCATGCCAAAACAGTTTTAAAGTAAATACTTAAAAGACAACCTGTGCTTTCTTGCTGGTATTGACTTCATTCCCAGGAGCCACATGGTGACTTGATGCCCACAGTCACCTCAGCCTTACATCCTCTCAGGTTCAAATCCAGGGGGAAAGAGCCAGAGAGACCCCTTCCCCAGTGGCTCAACACAAATTCTAAATTGGGTTGCAATGGTATTCCTGAACCACACACTTGCCTGGAAATATTAGGTGGGTTGCATCCCTGGATTACTCACCACCTCCTAGAGCCAGGTCTGGAGGGTGTCCCCTTGGACCACAGGGACAAGGTGTTGGGGAGGGATAAACTTTAAGAGGATTGCTATTGAGAACAGGATAAAAATGATGCTGGATGGCCAGATGTCCACCTCAACTCTGCAACTTCAAAAACCTCCCAGTGGAGTCAGGAGGAAATTGGCATGGCTTCCAGTGAGAGTCCCAGACCCTGCACTGTGCGAGACACACAGGAGCTCGGCCGCCTTCTCTCTCACCCCAGGAGACACCGGGGAGCCCGCAGGTTCTCCAGAGTTGCACACGGACAACCTCATCAACAAGTGGCCCCACTGAGGACTTCAGTCATGACCTCCACCCAGATCACCTGGACTTAAGACAGTATGTACAGCATTTCCATGGGAAATCGGTGAAAGTGTAGCTCTCTCCCTACTGGCCAATGCAGTCCTCTTTCCCCCAGCACTGCAGACACAGAACCTCACCATGTCACTCATCCCTCCCTCACCTGCCCTGACAGTCAAGTCATCACCCCCACGTGTGCCTTCCTCCTCAGGGGCAGCTCTTCATTCCTGTTACATTAAATCTGGCAAGTCTGCACCATCTACCAGCTCTCCCTGCTCCAGGAGATGATGCCTTTGTCTGTCCACAGGACCCAGCTGATATCCCCACGGTGCTAGTTAATCATGGAACCCCACTTCTCATTGCCCTCAGGGACTTCCTAATGATGTCAGGCAGCCCAGACTCAACCTCTCTCTCCCTGTTCCTCCCAACCCAGCCTAACCTTGGGCCCAGGATTGTCCCCAGATGTGGACCTTCGCCTAAAACTCCCGTGCCCCCTGCCTTTTCCCACCTTCGCTCATAAAGGTGCTTCCTTCACAGCCCAAATTCAGTCAAGTCCCACTTTTTCTCTGAACCATTTCCTGATCAAGCTAGCTTGAAATGTCCTCCTCTCGTGGTGATATTTCTCTGCAAATCTTGCTTAGCTGTATTACATACTATCTTATGTTATAGTTATTTTTCAGTCCTATCACCTCAGCTGGATTATAAGCTTCTGGAAAGCCAAGATAAGAATGTCTCATATTTCTCTTATCCTGAACAGTGTTTAGCCCAGCATCTCACCAATTCCTTTTGCACAGTAAATTCTAAACAATGATTCCTTGGAAGTCGTTCAGAAAGGATCCTGAACTAAACTCAAGCTGGGTGCAAAATTTTATAAATTTAACATAACAAAAACAAAAATTTGAAATGCAAACCCATCTAATTCTGGGAGATAATTAGCTTTTTTTTTTTTACATGAATCAAATCATTTTTGATTGATGGTATGATTTACCAAAATAAATTAGCATCCAAAGTCTTAAAAGCAGAAACTTGTCTCAAAATGTGCATCCTGAGGACATCCCTGGTGGCTCAGTGGATAGGACCCTCCTGCCAATACAGGAGACTTGGGTTCAATCCCCGGTCCAAGAAGATCCCACACACCACGGAGCAACTAATCCCATGCACCACAACTGTTGAGTCTGTGCTTTAGAGCCTGGGAACCCCAACTAGTGAGCCCATGTGCTACAACTACTGAAGCCCAAGTGCCCTAGGGCCCATGAGAAGCCCCCGCAATGAGCAGCCCAAGCATTGCAACAAAGAGTAGCCCCTGCTTGCCTCACTAGTGAAAAGTCCACACAGCAACAAAAACCCAGACAGCCAAAAATAAATAAATAAAATTATTTTTTTAAATGTGCATCCTTAAGAGTCTTGTCCAACTAATCTCACCTCCACCCAGCTACACCTATAGAGGAGAATTTTCCAATCAGTTCAGTCGCTCAGTCATATCCGACTCTTAGCGACGCCATGGACTGCAGCACGCCAGGCTTCCCTATCACCAACTCCCAGAGCTTGCTCAAGCTCATGTCCATTGAATTGGTGATGCCATCCAGCCATCTCATATTCTGTTGCACCCTTCTCCTCCTGCCTTCAATCTTTCCCAGCAGCAGGGTCTTTTCAAATGAGTCAGTTCTTCACATCAGGTGGCCAAAGTATTGGAGCTTCAGCTTCAGCATCAGTCCTTCCAATGAATATTCAAGACTGATCTCCTTGAGGATGGACTGGTTGGATCTCCTTGCAGTCCAAGGGACTCTCAAGAGTCTTCTCCAACACCACAGTTCAAAAGCATCAATTCTTTGGTGCTCAGCCTTCTTTATGGTCCAACTCTTACACCCACACATGACTACTGGAAAAACCATAGGTTTGACTAGACGGACCTTTGTCAGCAAAGTATTGTCTCTGCTTTTTAATATGCTGTCTAGGTTTGTCATAGCTTTTCTTCCAAGGAGCAAGCGTCTTTTAATTTCATAGCTGCAGTCACCATCTGCAGTGATTTTGGAGCCCAAGAAAATAAAGGATTTTCCAATATCTAACATAATTCTTATGCATTGATCTATCCCCCAAAATGCACTGACCAAAAAAAAAAAAAAAGATGCATGCACAAAACTCTCCATTGTAGCTCTATTAGTAAGAATAAAGTACTACCAACAAGCTAAATGTCCGTAGTAGGGAATGATTGAATACACCATGGTAAAATTATATGATTGAGTTCTGTACAGAGGTATGATGCACAGCTCCATGCACTGATATGAAATTTTTCTCCAAAATACTATGTTAAGTGAAAAAAGAAAGATAGAGAACAAGGTATATAGTTATGCTATCTTTTATTAAAAAAGGTGAGGCTACACACATGCTTAATTTCAAAGCTAATTTATTCAAAATAATTTTAACAGAAATTATAAAAGTAAAATGGTAATATATGGGGGAAGGGAAGGAGCTTGATGGATGGGACTAGGATAAGAACTAGATTTCTTGTATGTACCTTATTTTATGCTATATGCTTGACTTTGGAACCAAGTTAATGTTTTGTATAATTATAAAACTAAATAAGAGTTTTGTAAAACTAACCACGACTCAGCACTTTCACTCTGGTGGCCCAGGTTTAATCTTTGTTTGGAGAACTAATATCCTGCATGCTGTGTACCATGGCCAAAAAAAAAATTTTTTTAATGTTTTTAAATAAAATTAAATGAAAAACGTAAAAAGCAATTTCTAAAAATAAAAAGGAAAATTAAACAAATGACCCTAACATATCAAATTTGTGGAAACGGTTTCAGTTAATTATATATCCTTAACAGTATATATTTTAAGGCAAAAAGAATTTTTAAAAAACTTGTTTTTATCTTCATTTTGTTAGTAATACCAGTTTATTTTCTGAAATTATTGCATTTATTGTTAAATTTAAGCATATAAGTGATTATGATAATGTTGCTAGAACCAAGATCTTCAGTGTAAAAGATATATAAGTATAGAATTTTAAAAGTTTCAATAAAATCCCCATAATCCTAAATTTGAACTGAAAATAATCAGTATAAATTTATGACGTATTTGGTCTTGAAAATGAAACAGAAACAGAAGAGAGCTACTTGGTTGTCCTGTCCATTGAAGACGCCATAAATAATGGCCAACCATCGAGTAGCCTAGTTTCCATATAATGGAAAATCATTTTCCATTCAAACAAACCAGAGATTCTTGGACAAATGGTCCAGGACTGTAGAAGGTAAACCTGGACATCTTGAGATACTATTTCAAAAGCAAGGAAGTTTTCAAAGACTTTTGAAGTCAGTGATTGGGGCTTAATCTCCAAAACATACAAACAATTCATATAGCTCAAAAACAAACAACCCAATAGCAAAATGAGCAGAAGACTTAAATAGACATTTCTCTAAAGAGGATATGCAGATGACTCAACAGGCACATAAGAAAGGGCTCATCATCACTAATTATTAGAGAAATTCAAATCAAAACTAAAATGAGGTACCATCTCACACCAGTCAGAATGACCATTATCAAAAAGTCTAGGACTTGCCTGGTGGTCCAGTGGTTAGAGGCCTTCCTGCCAATGCAGGGGACACAGGTTTGATCCCTGATCTAGGAAGATTCCACATACCACAGGGCCGCTAAGCCCATGCACCACAACAACTGAATCTATATGGTCTCCAGAGCCCTGAGCTGCCTCTACTAAAGCCCGTGCACCCTAGAGCGTGTGTTCTGCAACAACCAAGGCCACCGCAGCAAGAAAGCCACACATCGCAGCTAGAGAGCAGCCCATGCGTGCAACAAAGACCCAGTGCAGTCAAAGATAAACAACAAAATACAATTTTAAGAGTCTATAAGTACCATGCTGGAGAGGTTGTAGAGGAAAGGGAACCCTCCTACATTGTTGATGGTACTATAAATTTGTTACAGCCACTACAGAAAACAGTTTGGAGATTCCTCATAAAAACTAAAAGTAGATCCAGCAATTCCACTCCTGGGCATATATTCTGAGAAAGTCATAATTCAAAAAGATACATACACCCAATGTTCATGGCAGCATTATTTAAAATAGCCAAGACAAGGAAGCAAGCTAAATGTCCATTGACAGATGAATGGATAAAGAAGATGTGGTGCACACATACAATGGAATATTACTCAGCCACAAAAAAGAATGAAATAATGCCATTTGAAGCAATATGCATTGACCTAGAGATTATCATACTAAGCAAAGTAAGTCAGAAAGAGAAAGACAAATACCATATGATATCAAATAATATTATATGTGGCATCTAAAATATGGCACAAATGACCATGTCTATGAAGCAGAAACACACTCAGAGATACTATACAGAGAACAGATTTGTGGTTGCCAAAGGGGTGATAGGAGAGGAAAGGACTGGGAGGTTGGAATTAGCAGATGCAGACTACTCTCTATACGATGGATGAACAAGTTCCTACTGTGTAATACAGGGAACTGTACTCAATATTCTGTGATAAACCATAATGGAAAAGAATATGAAAAGGAATATATATAGGTGTAACTGAATCACTTTGCTGTAGAGCAGAAATTAACACAACATTGTAAATCAACTATATTTCAATAAAATCTTAAAAATAACAACAACAAAACCCGAAAAACCTTTGATGTCAGGACCGAAAGACTCAGGAGCCAACTTAAACAAGCTCCCGCGGCTCAAAGAGGGACAGTTTGAATATCAGTAAGAGAAATAATTGAAATACAGAGAAAGATGTCAAGTGTGGTAAAAAGCCCAGAGTTAATGATGCTCAAAATAAATAAAAACACATATTGATACATTTAGAGGATTCTGGATAACTAATTATTTACTCTGAACAGTGGTATCTAGAGGAAAAGAATTTAGCATTTAACCTTCCTTTCCTACATAAATTGTATCTCAAGCTAAGTATTTGATGAAGGAAAATTTCTCTCAATAGAAGTAATCCAGCTTATAACTGATAAAAACTATAGACTAAAAATGACTTCAGAGTCACATTAATCAAATGCAGTGGGTAAATCTTGTTGGGTCCTTTTTTGAGTAAATAAACCATAAAAATAAACTATGAGATAGTCAGTTACACGAACTGGATATTTAATGATCTTAAGGAATTATTTTTAGGTGTGAAATGGTGTGTGATTATGATTTTTAAAAAGTCTTATCTTTTGCAGAACCTGATGCAGTGCTGTGCTGTCTGGGGCAGAAAACGACTGCGCAGACCCCAAATGGGTGGCTCTGTGTCTCCTGATGGTAGGAGAGCCTGCATTGTTCTGGTCTCTCTAAAGTGTGCCCTTGGAGTAAGAAAATGGTAAACAAAATTGCTGCCTTGAGAGATTTTAGGATCCATACTTGTTTTAGCTCTCTTGCTGATGACAAGAAGGCACAGACGTCTGGTGAAAGCTGGGCGTGGAGGGCTGGGGTCCTGTCTCGTCCCTCAGGACAGCGGGACTCTGAGTTTGGCCCTTTCTCTCTAGCCTGGGCTCGGGACCATCTTGGGATGCCTTGCTGCCCCTTAGCCTGTCCTGGGTCATCCAACTGCAGTGCAGGTTTCTCGGCAGGGCCAAGAGACACAAGATGCGCATGTGTTGGAATGCCCAGTGCTCTCTCCATCCACTCAACTCACCAAAGATACCCCTCCTTGTTGGGGGTCGGTAGGGGCACAGACAGCACCCTCTCTGGTCTGGTCTCCACATATAGGCTCTGCCTTCACCTACCCCTGAGGCCAGGGCCTGCCAACCAGATCACCTGGATCATCTTCAGAGCTTTCACACCTCCACCTGGTCCCACCCCAGAATTCTGACTTAATCGGTCAGGATGCCAGCTGAGCATCAGGTGCCATCAAGGTTCCCAGACAATACTAACAAGTGTCCAGTGTGTCCACCCTTCTCAGGCCCCACACAGAGGGCGTCCCCTCCCCGGGTCCCCACACCCTCATCTGTAAAATGAGCCCCTTGGTCTGAGATGCTCTGGATGAAGTTTGAGCTGATTTAATTCAGTAAATATTTATTATCTTCTCACTGCCTGTGGGGCCCTGCACAGAGGACAGAGCAAAGATGAGGGGGCTTTACTCTTTGTCCCTCCTGCCCACACACAAGCTTTCCTTCTCTGCAAAACACAAACCGTTTACAAGGTGTGAAGCCAACCAGACAGAAATGAAGAGGGTCAACAAGAGAGGGCATCTTGCCCAAAGCACAAACTGTTACCGGTGCCAAAGTCTGGGCACAGGCGGGGCTGGAGGGGCCCCACACGTGGTAGGTGAGCAGGGGCACCCACCCTCAGTCCGCTGCCCGGGGAAAGAGGCGTTGCAGATGGTAGCTAGCACTGCTATGTCAGAAACTGCCGTAAGATGACAAAGGGCCATAGCCCATAGGGGTATTTCCATCTCACGGGTAGGCTGAAGGGAGGGTCCGTCTTTCTTCACCTCTTTATTCTGCAAGACCTCTGTTGGAACCGGGAGGTTACCATGAGTGACCCACCCTTGCAGGGGATCGAGTGGCAGATTCAGTTTCCCCGTTGGGCCCTCAGAGCAGCAAGTGGATGAGGAAGGGGACAGGCTGCCTGGAGGGTGCATGCCCAGTGATAGGTGAGTTTGGGCCTGCAGCCAGATGCCAGGCACACGGGGCTTTGAGGAACCAGGTCATTCTGAGGAGAGAGGCCTGCAGCTGCCAGCTCCACCCTGCCCGCCCCTGCTGTGGCGATGCCCTCACTGGTCCTGAGGAGCCATGGGACTGGCTGCCTTGAGGCCACCCGTGACTCTACTCATGGCGCTAAATACAGACGGGGACCCCAGACTGGGCCCTGGCAGGTTTGCCTGTGCTCTGTAAGTTAGTCAGCACTCCTGTAGGAACGTTCAGTTCCTGGGTTGGATGACCGTCCTCTGGCTATGTAAGTGTGTCAGATCTGGGGAGCTGGAGGAACCATGCTCATCAAAATTCTTTCCCTGCGGTCCCTGCTGCCACACTGTTTCCCAGATAACACATGGCTTGTTCATTCAGTCCCTTCCCGGCTTTATTCAGACACCTCGAGGCCTGAGGAGTCATCAACTTTTCCACTGCGGGCGTCTGTCATTCAAGCAAGCCACGTGCTCCCCACTCACTTTTTGGGAAACATCCCCACAGTCTTCCTATTGAGATGAGGAGACAAATATCAAATCTGGGAGCGGCCAGGCCAGTGCGTCACCTTTTCTGGCTGGATGAAAAGAAGGTCAGGGGATAGGAGTGTGAGGGGGGCTGCTCACATCCAAATGGGGGTGCTGTCAGGCAGAACAAGGGGCAGCTTCTGCTCACCACTTTTCTCTCATGGGCTGGGGGCCAGAAGCAGGCTGGTCAGTGATGAGGCCCGTGGCACCCTTTTCCCAATCAGAGGTGGGGGCAGAGGTTCCCGGACACCACGTGCTCTGAGGCCAGGGCATGTAGGCCTACTGTGTGCCCCTCACCATCTGGTGCAGAGCGCATGCCCACTTTGGGCATGGGAAGAGGCCAAACCCTGTCAAAGATTTCTGCAGAAAACTGCCAAAAACCCATCCCCCTGTTCCACACACACTTTGCTTTGAATCTCACAGCATTCCCTGCTGGAAGCCAGGCCCCATGCACTGCGTCCAC
This sequence comes from Bison bison bison, assembly GCF_000754665.1. Classification (NCBI taxonomy): domain Eukaryota; kingdom Metazoa; phylum Chordata; class Mammalia; order Artiodactyla; family Bovidae; genus Bison; species Bison bison. The sequence continues at coordinate 837,893 of NW_011494787.1, forward strand.
TTGTGAGATGTGGAACCTAAGACTTGCTCTAAGTATTCTGCTTCTAATCACACACTAAGGATGGGATCCTAAGATAGCTTTTTCTAGGGAAGCGTTACATCTGCGCTGTTGCATTTCTTCCCAAGACCAGTCGTCGCTGTATGTGAGCAAGTGTTTGGGGTTATGTGGCATGATGCTTGGGCTATGGATGTTGTGAGTCTGGGTTTAGCCCAGCCATGTAGGCACTGAGTCATCGTGGGCGTGGCCCTTAATCCTTTTGGGGTTTCTATTGCCATAATATAAGTACAGGAAAGTGCTTTGCAAACTTCTTGTCTGTGTGTGGATAGTGAGAGGGCTCATATTCTACGGCTGTGTGAGAGTGTATGTGTGTGTGTAAGTTGCTCAGTCGTGTTCGACTGTTTTCAACCCCATGAACTGTAGCCCACCAGATTCATTTGTCCATGGAATTCTCCAGATAAGAATACTGGCTAACTGCTAAGTCACTTCAGTTGTGTCCGACTCTGTGTGACCCCATAGACGGCAGCCCACCAAGCTCCCCCGTCCCTGGGATCCTCCAGGCAAGAACACTGGAGTGGGTTGCCATTTCCTTTTCCAATGCATGCAAGTGAAAAGTAAAAGTGAAGTCGCTCATTCATGTCCGACTTAGCGACCCCACGGACTGCAGCCTACCAGGCTCCTCCATCCATGGGATTTTCCAGGCAAGAGTACTGGAGTGGGTTGCCATTGCCTTTTCCGTTGCTATTCCCTTCTTCAAGGGATCTTCCTGACCCAGGGATCGAACCCAGGTCTCCTGCAATGCAGGCGGATTCTTTACCATATGAGCCACCATGGCTGGTGGATGATAAGTGGCCACAGTACAGTCACTACCTTTACGGAGCACCTGCTTCTCACCAGGTGCTGTGCTGCACATCTTATGTGGGTTATCCTTTTGAATCTTCCCTGGCATTTCAGGGGACCATGCTTGGGTTTTCTATTGCTGGGTAACAAATCTCCTAAGCCCTAGAGACTTACAGTAACAACATGTACTCTCTCTCGTGGTTCTGTGCATTGCCCAGGCATTTCTTCTGCTTCACATGGTGCTGACCAGGGCTCTGGACCCACTGGACAGTCCACAATGGCCTCAGTCACATGGCTGGCCGGTGACGCTGCTGCTGGCTGGTGGGAGCTCAGTGGGGCTCTTGGCCAGGCCTTGTTCTCCTCCACAGGCCTGCCTGGGCTTCCTCAGTGTGGTGGTTGGGTTCTAAGAAGAGATGTCCTCAAAGGACCAGGTCCAGTGTGCAAGTGCTTACCGGACCCCCACTTGCTTCACCTGTGCACATGTCCCTTTGACCACAGCCTGTCACAGACCCACACCCAGAGTCAGGATGGAAGGGGACTTCACCAGGGTAGTAGCATGCTGCACTGAGGGCCTCTGAGTAGGAGTCTACTGTAGAGTGGTACCTACTGCTCTCCTGCTTCACAGACAAGGAAACTGAGGTTTAGAGAGTTAATTGACTTAGCCAAGGCCCTAGAGTCAGAGCTGAGATTGGAAAACTCAGCAGGTTTGGCTCTGGGGCCCCTGCATTCATCCCCGCTGTGTGGACTGTAAAAAGCAATGCTACCTGCACGCTTTTGCTACGTTGCTGCACCTCCTTTCCTCACCCCGGGCCCCTCCTTCCATTAACTGTGAAATCTTCCTTCTGGGAGCATCTTCCTCTCCCACCTCACAGTGAACTTAGATGCCTCCTCTATCTTCCTCCTTGGCTTCCCTCTTGCTCTTAGAACAGGGAGGCCATCCTCCTTGGGGCTGACTCAAGATGTGCTCAGAGGTCCTGGAGGCAGCAGGGGCTCAGGTTCAGCCAAGAGGCTGTTGTGGAGTGAGCAGGGTACGCAGATGCTGGACTACATCCCATCCTGGGTCACAGCCTACTGGGGTCCAAAGGAATGCTGAGGCCACTGGCTCCATCTGGGGGTCCTCCATGGTGGCTGCAAGTCCCAGAGTTTTCTTCCTGACTTTGGAGCCCAGGCCCTGCCCTGCCTCTCCCTAACCTTGGCCCAGTCACTTCCCCTCTTCAGGGCTCCCACGATCACTGCGTCAGGATGTATGTTTGGCTGAACAAGTCCCTTTAAGAACTTCTTCTATTAGTAGATGCTGGGAGGAGTGAATGGGAATTTGGTCAAATCTAGTCAGAGGAAAGTGGAAAACTGACTTTCTCCAAAGAAGTCCTTATGCTCAGAAGAAGGGGATTGGAAAAGATAAAGGGGCTTCTGCACAGCAAAAGAAACAATCAGCAAAATAAAAGGACAACCTACAGAATGGGAGGAAATAGGTGAAAATCATCTGCCTGGTGAGTTAATATATAAAATACATAAGGAACTCACATAATAGCTAAAAAAATGGGCAAAAGATTTAAATGGACATATTTCTAGAGAAGACATACAAATAGCCAACAGGTACATGAAAAGATGCTCAACATCATTGATCACTAGGAGAAAGGCAAATTAAAACCATGAGATATCACCTCATATCTGTTAGAATGGTCACCATGGAGAAAATAAGTGTGGGTGAGGATGGAGAAGGGGAACCCATGTATATTGTTGGTGGGAATGTAAATTGGTTACAGCCATTATGGAAAACAGTATGGAAGTTCTTCAAAAAAATAAAAAATATGACTACCATATGATCCAGCAATTTCATTCCTGGGTATTTATCTGAAGGAAATGAAAACACTATCCTAAATACCTGCATTCCATATTCATTGAAAAATTATTTACAACAGCCAAGCCATGGAAACAACCTAAGTGTTCATCAATGACCTGAATGAATAAAGAAAATGTGATACATACATACAGCAGAATATTATTCAACCAGAAAAAAGAAGAAAGTCTTGCTATTTGCAACAATATGGATTGACTTTGAGGGCATTCCCTGGTGGCTCAGACAGTAAATAATCTGCCGTCAGTGCACAAGACCAGGGTTTGATCCCTGGGTCGGGAAGATTCCCTGGAGAAGAGAATGGCTACCCACTCCACTATTCTTGCCTGGAGAATTCCATGAACAGAGGAGCCTGGTGGACTACAGTCCATGGTATCATAAAGAGTCAGACATGGCTGAGTGACTAACACTTTGAGGGCATTATGCTAAGTAAAATAAATTGAACAGAGAAAGACAAATACTGTATGTTCTCACATGCAGAACCTAAAAGAGCTGAACTCATGGAAAGTAGAATGATGGTTGCCAGGGGCTGGGTGGAAATAGGGAGTTGTTGTTTCAAAGGGCACAAACTTCCAGCTGTATGCAAATAAGATCTGGGGTCTACTGCACAGCATGCTGACTGTAATTGACAACTGTGTTCTATATTAGAAAGTTTTTAAGAGACTAGATTTTAAATGCTATCACCACACACATAAAATCATAATTATGTGAATGGATAGAGGTATTAAGTAAACTTACCATGGTCATAATTTTGTAGTGTTTTTAGATATAACTAATTTTTAGATATACACCTAAAACTTACATATGTTGCAGGTCAATAATACCTCAGTAAAGCTGGAAAAGGGGCAGACACAATCTGATCAGTAGCTCAGGTCTGCTTGCCCACTTACTAAGTCGTTCAGCACTTACTGAGTCTACACTGGCTGAGGTGTACATGGGGAATATTTGCTCAGTTTCTACAGCAAATAAACTGAGGTACAGAGTGGTAGGAGGTGGGAGGAAGCTGGGCCTTGTGGGCCACAGTGTAAGATGTACATTGCACATTGCTTGTCTACTGGAGAACTGTCACACTGAGTTACGTGGTGAATAAAGAGATCACACTAGGGCTGTGTGAAGGATGGACATTGGGGTTAAGAGTGGAACCAGAGTGATGAGCTTGTGAGGTCAGGGCAGGCCACCAGATGAAGGCATCTGTTTGCCCTACAAAAGGGAGCACCAGCATCTCACATTCCCCTGCCTTCTGCCAAACCTGCTCTGGAATCTCTCCTAGATTTTCCTAAGGCCTAGTGACTTGGCCCACCCTCCTAGCCACTCAGTCAATGTCCTGCTGCTGCTGCTAAGTCGCTTCAGTCGTGTCTGACTCTGTGTGACCCCATAGACGGCAGCCCACCAGGCTCCCCCATCCCTGGGATTCTCCAGGCAAGAACACGGGAGTGGGTTGCCATTTCCTTCTCCAATGCATGAAAGTGAAAATTGAAAGTGAAGTCGCTCAGTCATGTCTGACTCCTAGCGACCCCATGGACTGCAGCCCACCAGGCTCCTCCGTCCATGGGATTTTCCAGGCAAGAGTACTGGAGTGGGGTGCCATCGCCTTCTCCAAATCAATGTCCTGCTATGTGTCAAAATCTGCTTAGTGCAGATCCAGGCAAAGACATGTGCTCTCAGGCCCCAGATCCTGTCCTAGCTCCCACAACTGGTTTCGGCCCACCCACCTTTGGCAGATATCTTGGAGACACACACTATGGCTAGTATCTCTGAAATTCTGGGCAGCCTTAGAGAATTAAAGGTGGGGAAATGTCCGCATTTGCAAAACGTCCCATGATAGAGCAAAGCCTTCATGGGGCACCACAGGTCCAGTTTAAATGCTGGCTTCTTTCCCCCTATCCTTTCTCAAACTAAAGATAGAAGGCTAAGAACCCTCTGCTTCCCTTGGAGCCCTAATACTGGTGTTCACGAATTAGCTAACACCATATGATGAGTGAAACCTGGCTTGGCATCCCTACCCTCATTTGTACACTTGACATTCACCATGACTTAACCTCTGGTGCCAACAGCTCTTTTTCCTGCCTGCCTTGTCAGTAAAGCTCCAGCTTGAGTTGCCTGTCTTCAGCAGAGACTGAAAGTCATTCCATTCTCAGGGTGGAACTTTGGACTTTTCCAAAGGGGAAGTGTGTGCTGTGAAATGAGCACAGGCTCTGAGAACAAGCCAGTTTGAGTTCAACCTCAAAGTCATCATGGAGCCACTGCTTGAACCTGAGCAGAGCTCAGGGCTGCTCAACCTTTCTGAGTTTCTATTTCTTCAACTGGAAATTAGGGATGATAATGCCCGGCTCAGGGCCACCATAAGGATGATAAAATCCTGAGTGTCAAACACATGATACACGGTAGGTGACGAAAACACATCACTTCCTGCCCCCCACGCTGGTAGCTAATATGGGCTGGCTCTGCATCTACCACCATACATTTCAGATTTATCCCCATAATTATAATTTGGAATGCATGCATTATAGAGGTTAGTGTGAGCTGCACATATGCAGTGGTCTCATTTTCACTGTGAGGTGGAATAGTTGACCCTTCTAGAGTGGCCTGCAGTTTTCTGAACTGAATGTCACCTCCATTCAGTGGTCCCTGTGGAAGGAAAGCACAGAAAGACCCTCTGATCATCTGGTCCAGCTGTTTCATGCACAGATGGGAAGACAGAGCCCAACAGCAGATGAAGGTTTACCTAAGTTTATAGAGTAAATAGTGGCAGAGTTGAGCTAGGACTCAGGATTTCGATACTTGGATATCCTGGTCTCCAGGGAAGCCTTTATATGGGCTTGGAAGAGCTGAATTGATGGATTGATATGAAATGGGACTGAACTCACAGTACTGGTTTCTTGATTCTTAATGCCAGTTGGCTCAGATGATGTCTAACAGACATTTTCTAGATTTATTCTGGCCTCAAGCGTCCCACAAGAGGTCCACAGTCTTCCAGCTTGGCCCTGAACTTCTAAGGCATGACTTATTTCCTGCCCCCTTTATGCCTTGCCAAAGAGTTTCAATTCATTCATCCAACAAACATGAATGGGCTTCTTCTAATACAAAGAACACAGCTAGCACGCATTGAGAATTTAGAATATGACAACTATGCATGTATTTCTCACTGAATATTTCCAGTAATCTGAGTTTGGTAAGTATGACTATCTTTACTTTACTGATGAGGAACCAAGGCTCAGAGAAAAGTAATTTGCTACAGGCCAAAAGCTGCATGGTGCTGTCAGTCCAGTTTAGATGAGAGCTACACTTCCCAGATTCCCTTCCCCATCTGGCAATGGGTTATAGGAGATTTGGAAGGTGAAAGTGGAGCAGTGGCCATTATTCTCTGAAGGTTACCTTGGTTGCATATGGTGTTGGATGGATGCAAAGGCATCTAGCAGGTCACAGCTTGTCCTCATTCTCTTCTGTTTCATATCTAGCTTGTCACTCTGACTGCTGATCCTCCAGAACAATAGAGGCCCCCACTCCCAACTGGAAGATGGATAGTAAGCCCACAGAGGCAGTAGGTAGGCATAGGCAGGGGGCAGTTTTCACTGGACCTTACTGTGCATCCATCTACTCTAGGGGCTGGGCACGTTGGTATCATCATTTCCCAGAAAGCTCTGACTTGTCCACTTCAGACAGACAGAGTAGACACTCTGAACCTCTGACTCCCCTTCTAGACCTCCATCCTCCCAGCTCTTGCCATATTTTCTTAAGGTCCAATTCCTGGAATAAGTCTCTTAGGCTTATAATACTCTTAGTAGCTCTTCTGCCCTAACTGAACCCTGACTGATACGGCCACACAACTGGTGTGGAGTAGAGATCAACTCCAGGCCCTTTGAAAACAGATTCTGAGTTCTTAACCACTGAGCTAGACCACTGCACTAGATGCTGGGCACATAAACATGACCAAGACACTGGCGCCTGTCCTCCAGAAGTTTACAGTCTGGCAGAGCATACAAACAAACTGTTTCAGTTTTCCATCGCTTATAACAAATCACCCAACACTTAGTGACGACAAATAATTCTTATTATCTCATGACTGTGTTGGTTGCCTGGGTTCAGCATAGTGGTTCTTCTGTTCCACATGATGTCGGCCAGGGATGCAGTCCTCAGGAGGCCCAGACATCCAAGGTGGCTTGCTCACATGGCAGCAGCAGAGAGTGGAGCAGAGACTGCAACTGGAGGGACTACGTGTGGCCTAGCTCTGCAGCTGGGCTTCCCAATGCATCATGGCTGGATTCCAAGGAGCACCCCAGGAAAAGTATTCCAAGAGGAAAGAGGCAGAAGGTGCCTGTTCTGGCACAGGTCATTTCCTCAAAGCAGCCACAGGCCCAGCCAAAATTCAAGCAGAGAAGACATAGATTCTGATTCTGGATGGGGCAGAAGAAAGCACATACAGGAAGAGGCAGAATTGTTTGGGGGTCATCTTTTGAGCTCAGCACCCCCAAGTCCATTGATGTGGTAAGGACTCTCAGAGAAGGTAGGCACTAGCTGGGTGGGATCACAGACAGACAGACGTGGCCTGTGCCCACAGTGGTTCTAGAGGTGAAAGGAGACACGGTGACAGGTTCTAGCTGTGTCCTAATTGAGGAAGCGTTCTCCAGATAGAGACGTGGCTTGGGGGAGGTGAAGTAGAAGAGGGTGGAGACAGGATTCAGGCAATGGGAAGAGCAAGTCTTCAGAGACTTGAATATTATTTCAAAGGGCTGCTGCGAGGCTCAGAGACAGCAGAGGAGTTGAAGTGCCTTAGTAACCAGAGCCACAGGAGAGAGGCAAAGGGGCAAGTAATGATCATTATATTGTGATGTGCAATTATCTTTTCAAGAAACTTAGGCTTCATAAAGACCTAAATTTGGTGTGTGGGGAGAAGGAGGCTTAAGAGTCTTGGGACTTGGGAGCCACAGCTCCAGGGTCTTCAAGTCACATAGCCCCTGGGATCTCCATAGTAGATGAGAAAGCCCCTCTGCTGAAGCCCAGACCTCTGGGCACCAAATTCAAAAGTCCCTGGACCATCAGGGAAATGGATTTCCCTAGGCTGGGGCAGGCAGAGAAGGTGATGGCACCCCACTCCAGTACTCTTGCCTGGAAAATCCCATGGATGGAGGAGCCCGCTGGGCTGCAGTCCATGGGGTTGCGAAGAGTCAGACATGACTGAGTGACTTCACTTTCACTTTTCACTTTCATGTATTGGAGAAGGAAATGAAAACCCACTCCAGTGCTCTTGCCTGGAGAATCCCAGGGATGGGGGAGCCTGGTGGGCTGCCGTCTATGGGGTCACACAGAGTCTGACATGACTGAAGCGATTTAGCAGGCTGGGGCAGGATAGAGGCTGGAAGGAAGTCAGGCACACTTAGAGTTGACTGGGCTCACATGGATTCCCAAAATTCATAGCCTTGGACACATCCTGCTGCCCCAAGGTCAGACTAGTGTGAACATGGAGCTCTGGGTTCCTCCATAACCCTCCAGGCAGGAATAAGGCCCAGAGCCAGAAGACAGCAGCCAATGTCTCCTCGGAGCTGGAGGATTTCTAGGAACCTAGAAAGAATCAGTCAGTCCTTGAAGACAGGAAGGCATTGATTTCACCATGCCACAGAAACAAGACCTTGGAGCTCAGCAGGCCCTGGAGGCCGCCAAGTCGGTCATGGAGAAGTGGTCAACTATGTGCTAAGGAGGCAAGACAGGAAGACGTGTGCAGGCAGAATTTAAGACTTGAGCAAGCCAGGCAGTCCCACTGAGTTCTGATGTTCTCACCTGCAAAGTGGGGTGAATCTCATTTTTTCCCACTTCCCAGGGTAGATCAGCTAAAATGGTCAATGTGGGCACAGCTTGGAAGCCCTCTCCAAATGGAACAGACGATCACAAGTCCTTCATGGACAGAAAGGATGTAGAGACCAATTCCTGAGTGTATCTCCACATAACTTTCATTTGAGGTCCTCAAGTTGTTTTACAATCATCCTTTGGTAACATTCCAGAAAAAGGTCCTTCCCAGGTTTGCAGTTGTAATTTTTATTCTAGGTCCCATGGAATTATAGTGCAGCTCCAGATCTGGAAAAGGGCACCTGGCAAAGAATGTGAATGGCAGGAAGGTGGGGAGGGCTGGCTGACGATGTCCACAGCTCCTTTGGCTCATGCACTGATCACGGTGGATGCTAATTCTCCCCAAATCTCCATCACACACAACTCTACTGGGGAACAGACTCCAGTGTCACTCACTTTTCTGAGGGTACCGGGGGGTTGTTCTGAAAAGCATATGGTCTCCCTCTGATGTGAATGTTCCATGGGGTTAATCATTCCAACTGAGGGGTTGTGCAAAAGTATGCAGTTGCTCACTGGAGCAGCTAATAAGATCTAGATTCATTCTTAGCTAAAAATAAGAAATCTGTGTAGAACATAGGCCTCCTCTGGCCTGACAGCTGTTGTGCTGGATGAGTAAGCTCAGGACACATGTGGCTTCTCTTTGAGTAGAGCTTTTATTAGCAGAGCTGGGAGGCTTATTAAGTAGAAGAACATGGATGCTGTTTGAATAATGAAGATGTTCCTCATTAGCTGTGTGGCCCTGGGTCAAAGTCCTGCCTGTTCTGCCAACCTGCCCAAGTACTCTGGTACAGGTGAGGGGTGGGGAAGTGGAGGAGAGCTAAATGTGCATAAACCTCCTAAGCCTTATGGGAACTCTTGGGAAGGAGTCTTTGAAGCAAAAATTAAGCCTCCCAATATCAGGATGAAGGGTCCCTCCGCACCTCCAACAAAAGTCAGCCCTTGAACTTGTGGAGAAGGAGTACTCTGGAGGGGACAGGAGTTCATCACAAGGAGATGCGAGACGAAGGGAAGACTTGGGCTTCACTTTGTTCAAGGTAGTAATTCCAAGTATGAAGGAGGAATTGTAGAAGTTCTTGTTGTGTAGCAAGAGCATTGACCTTGAGTAGAGGGATATTGTGGTTGTGCATAGTCACTCAGTCGTGTCTGATTTGTTGAGATCCCATGGACTATAGCCCACCAGACCCCTCTGTCCATGGAATTTTCCAGCCAAGAATACTGGAGTGGGTTGCCATTTCTTTCTCCAGGGGATCTTCCCAACCCAGGGATCGAACCCGTGACTCCTGCATCTCCTGCATTGACAAGCAGATTCTTTACCATTGCACCAACTGGGAAGCCCCAGAGGGATATTGTACTAAAACAATCCAGGCAGATGCTTGGCTCCATACAGAAATGGTGTGATTTTTGGCAAGGCTGTGGAGGCTCTGAGGAGACCAGATGGTTATTTACTTGGAGGGAAAGGGAGCAGAGGAACTGGCAACATCAAGGCCAGAGTCAGGGAGGAGGAGCCTGGCAGCTAACCATCTCCTGAAAGAAGAAGCTGCAGGGCCTTGCCTTGACCTTGGGGTCAGTACTCTATCCCAAGGGGCTGGCAGTGCTGGATTTCCCAAAGCAGGTGCTGCAGATGCGATCTGAGTCCTTCATTAGTCCATGTCTGGTAGTGATTCCATGTCAGCACTGAAACAGCCTCTTGACCCAAAAGGAGGAGACTCCATTTGCATCAGCCAACTCCTCTGTTCACCACCAGCCCCTGTCTGTGACTGTTGAGGGAATCCCTAAAGCAAAAGCCCTCCACCAAAGCAAGACTTCCACCAACTCCCAAAGACTGAAAAGCCATCAGTGAGTGTGCTCGATCAGGCGACCTTCTCCCACCTTTCTCGTGTGCTCAAATTCTGCTATTTTCCCCACTGCCACCCCACCCCCCGACCCCACCCCACGCCCCACCCTACTCCCCCACCATTTGC
>NW_011494787.1:848489-862694 GCF_000754665.1 Bison bison bison
CCCATATCCGCACAAACGTAGGTGCTGCCCTCCTGGGGGGTCCCCCTCCCCCTTTTCTTACGGTCTGCAGCACTTGAAGACATGTGTATGTTTTACTTCCCCTCATGGATTGTGAAGCCTTCTGAAAAGGACTTCTGGCTTGTGCCTTGTCTCCTGCAGAGCTTAGTAATACGCTCTGCAAACAGGAGGAGCTTAAAAGGAGCTTGTTGAATGAGAGATCTGAACACAGACTAAGGAGCCCCTGCCAGTGGGGTTTGTCTCTTAGCAGCTTGTGAGTCTCTCTCCGCCCAAGGATACGATCACCAAGCATAAACAGCGCCCTCCAGTGACAACAACTCTCACTTAAATGTGAACCCAATGCAGGGGTACCAGGGGCGCCTGCAGAGGAGCTGACCTGGTGGGGGAACGAGGAACGTGCTGGGCCAAAGGGCTGCGCACGTGGGAGAGACCACGTGGCCAGGCCTGTGAGCAGGAAGGCAGACGAAGCCGCCTCTCGTCCAGGGCGCTCTGCTTCCCCACAGCGCTGCTTCAAACTTTTGGGGCCTCTGGGACCCACATTTGGAGGCCACTTGACCTTCCCCCCCCCGCCCACTCACCCCTCCCGGCCAAGCAGCCAGCAGTTCACTGCGCTCCCGGTCCTCCCGGGGCTGCTCCGGCCCAGGTTCCCCGCTCGCTCCTCGGGGTCAGAATGGGAAACAGGCCGTGGGCTCCATCGTGAACTGTGCTCTCCCACTAGCTCCCTCGGGGCCGCTCCGCAAGCCGTTTCCACAGCAAACAGTCGTAAATGGGCGGAAGGGGACAGGATTTCAGGTGCCGGAGGAGGAGGGGTGGGCTGCGGCTGCGCGCGCTCTGGCAGGGCCCATTTTCCTCCAGATGTTTTTAGCCATAAACTGAGGGAAATGCGAAACAAGAAGCGGGCCAGATTACTAAGGACGAGCCTGCGGAGCCCATTAGGCCGCAGCTCAGATGGTGATTCAGAGCATCCTCAGGTGCGGCTCTCCACGCGTGACCAGCTGGGCTGAGTGCAAAGGGGTTGGGGCACAGAGCTCCCCCAACTCCCCAGTACACAATTAAGGGGGGTGGTCCACTTTCTTCAGTTCTAATTAGCACGATGTCTGAAACATCTCTGAGGCCTCTACTATATGCAGGTTCTGTGAAGAAGACAATGTCTTCATCTAAGGGTCTCCAGTCACGCAGGGACGATGGGAGTGCACACAGCTGGTGACACAGGTCGGGCTGTATCTTGTACCAGGACAGAGAGGCAGCATTCAGGGGAAACACGGAAGTGGAGGGGGACAGAGTAATCAGACTTGGGGCCAAGGGATGGCAGCAGGTGGGTGGGGTTTGGAGAGATGTGGAAAGGAAAGCACAGGGCGATAGGGGACCAGCGTCCATGTGATGGGCAAAAACTTGTCCTGGGAATGGTGAGTAGCCAAGTGTCAAAGCATGGGCTTCCCTTGTGACTCAGATGGTAGAATCTGAAATGTGGGAGACCTGGGTTGGATCCCTGGGTTGGGATGATCCCCTGGAGAAGGAAACGGCTACCTACTCTGGTATTCTTGCCTGGAGAATCCCATGGACTGAGGAGCCTAGCAGGCTACAGTCCATGGGGTTGCAAAGAGTCAGACACAACTGAGTGCCTGAGCACACAGCACAGCCTGGTGCAGCTCTGGCCATGGGCAGGGCGGTCAGCTGTCAGGAGAGATGGCACTGGAATCACATGTGGGATCCAGACCAAGAATGGACCGCAATGCAGGAACAAGGACTTTAGTCAGAATTTCATTTGTGGATTAGTTGCCAACTTCTATAAATCAAGAGATTTTTGTAAGCAAAGCTGGGTTCTCATGAAAGTCTGAAAGGTCTGGCATGTTGGGATCTTGGCTCCCTTAAGCCACACTTGGCTCCTGCTGAGTGATAGCGGCCCCTAACAGGACAAGCATTCTCCATTCAGCCCTAGTTCTCACCCCTCTGAACTGTGGCCCTTCATCAAGTCCCCTCAGCCTTGTTGTACAGTCGCTAAGCCATGTCCAACTGTTTGCAACCCCATCAACTGCAGCACACCAAGCTTCCCTGTCCTTCACTATCTCTCTGAGCCTGCTTCCTTCCTATTTGTCATCTGTTTGCCCTCCATGGGCCTATGAGTTCACGGCTTTGCTGTAGACCCCAAGGAGATGACAGTGGAGGGCAGGGAGCTGCCACCAAGACATGTTTAGGAAAATACACCACCTGGAGTGGGGGGAGAAGTCTGCAGCCTGGAGTCAGCAAGACTGGGGAGGGGTGTCCTGAAAGAGCTCTTGTGGAAGAAAGGGCACAAAAGGAGGCAGAAGCATGGGCACAAAAGGATGGAAGGAAGGGGCAGACCTGCTGGGTTAGATGATGGGGTTGATGGAAAGGGAGGACCTGATGTGAACTCTGGGATTTCAGGACCAACCAGGATTCAGGGCAAAAGTGGAGTCAATCAAGGAGGCAGATGCGAGAGGCAGAGTTGGGCTTCAGCAAAGGACGGTGAGCTTTGCCTGGGTGTTTGGGGCAGGGCAGCCCTGTGCAAACACGTGGGTATGCCAGCCTGGACTTGGCATGGCAGAGGACCAGAGACCCCTTGGGAGTCTCTGCAGATAGGTATGCTCAGGGAGGGCCCTGCAGAGGCCGGAGGTGGAATTGAGCCATGCCTCCTCACTCTCCTCTGATGAGCTCAGCTCCTGCTCTGAGAACTTAATCACAGCCTGTGCTCTGAGGACCCCTGCCAGGAGGGGACCATCCCTCCATTAGCACATCCCTGAAAAGACGTGTCACTCAGAGGCCAGGGCAGTGCCCACCCCTGTCTCTCAGGCAGGAGGGGAGCAGTGGGCATGAACAGACCGGGCTGTGTCTCTCTCTGCCTGAGTCACATGAAATAATTTTGTCTGTAGTTCCTCAGAAGCACTCCTGGGGGGCGGGGAGGGGCAGGGGCCCTGAGTCTCGTGAGTCCTGTGCAGCAGATGGTGGAGGGCAGTGAGTCATAGTCTTCATCGGAAGCATACTGACGACTCAGAACGTATCCATGCCAGGGTGCCCAGCTTGCTAGTGACTGCCCCTCAAACGTTGACAGACGGGGCTGTCACCTGCCAGACTTAGTTCAGATGTTCACACCTATTTTCTCCCTGAGTCTGTTTCTAAACATACTTCTTTTGCGTGGTTTTTTTGGTGACTATCTGTACCCCACGCTGGACTCTGAGAACAAGGACCAGGCCCTTAGCATTGAGCCCATTTAAAATGAACAATTGAATGAACAAATGAATGAATGGTTCCAATCGGTATTAAAATTTAATATAATATGCAAGTGTGTCTCTGTAATCTACTACATACATATATATGCTCTTTTATGTATAGAATGTTTTTGGAAGAATATGATCTCACAGACAGTAATAACAGAGCTTGCTTCCTGGACACAGAGGCTGGGGATAGGAGTCTGAAATTTTATTTTCAGGAAATTTTATGTTCACTTGACAGTTTTACTTTTCTTTTTTTCTCTTTCTCTTTTGTAAAGCAAAAAGATTTTACAAAGGGGTGCACACCACTCACATTGTTCCACACTGCTCTCTTCCACTGTGTAAACATGGCAGACATCTTTTGTGAGTGTCTGCATGGATTTTGCACCCTTGGGGGCTGCCGTGCCACATCCCAGCCCTCTTGGAGTCTGCCGTCTATTAGGTGGACTCCACACTTGGGTTCAGGGATGCTGGTGTGACCCCTTGTCTCTAGGGTGCTGTGTCGGGTTCTTGAGGAAACACAGGGCCTGCCTAGTGACTGGCTGAGATCTCGCTCTTGGATATGGAAGCATAGGGAAGCAGCAGAAGCCAGCATTATGCCTCACTGAGGACCCCAGGCAGGAGGAGGATGCAGTCAGGGCTGAGACGGGGCAGGCTACATGCCAACTGCCACATGTGTTAAGCCTTCTGCCTTCTCTGTCTTTCTTGAAAGCATGTGGTGGAGGATCACGGTAAAGAGGGTCTTGAGTGCTTCAAGATTCAGCAAGAGAAGCTATCCAACATTAAATAGGTGAGAGAAAGGACCCTACTTTTCAAATGTGCTGGAACCATTGAATATCCATATGCAGAAAACAAATAAACACACAAAATTCAATGTATATCTTGCACCATATCCACAAATGAACTCAAAATAGATGATAGACCTACATGTAAAACCTAACACTGTAAGGTTTCTAAAAGAAAACATAGAAAATCTTTGTAAATTTGGATTAGGCGAAGATTGCTAAAAATGCAACACTAAAAAAAACAACCCATGAAAAAATGAATTGATGAACTTGACTTTATCAAAATTAAAAATCTCTGCTCTTGGGCTTCCCTGGTGCCGCAGTGGTAAAGAATCCACCAGCCAATGATGCAGGAGGCACGGGTTTGATCCCTGGTGTGGGAGAATCCCACGTGCCTTGGAGCAACTAAGCCCATGGGCCACAACTCCTGAGCCTGTGCTCTAGAGACCAGAAGCCACAACACTGAGCCCACCTGCTGCAACTACTGAAGCCCAAAAGCTTGAGAGCCTGTGCTCCACAACAAGGGAGTAGCCCCTACTCGCCGCAACTAGAGAAAAGCCCATGCAGTGGTGAAGACCCGGCCCAGTCAAATAAATAAATAAATAAACCTGGACTCCTTAAAAAAAAATCTGCTCTTAAAGAAAACCACAGGCTGGAAGAAAATTTGCAAAGCATAGATCCAACAAGGGACTTGTATGCAGAATATATAAAGAACGCTAAAAAAAAAGATCCGTCTAGTCAAGGCTATGGTTTTTCCAGTGGTCATGTATGGATGTGAGAGTTGGACTGTGAAGAAAGCTGAGCGCCAAAGAATTGATGCTTTTGAACTGTGGTGTTGGAGAAGACTCTTGAGAGTCCCTTGGACTGCAAGGAGATCCAACCAGTCCATTCTAAAGGAGATCAGCCCTGGGTGTTCTTTGAAAGGAATGATGCTAAAGCTGAAACTCCAGTACTTTTGGCCACCTCATGCGAAGAGTTGACTCATTGGAAAAGACTCTGATGCTGGGAGGGATTGGGGACAGGAAGAAAAGGGGACAACAGAGGATGAGATGGCAACACCAACTCGATGGACGTGAGTTTGAGTGAACTCCGGGAGTTGGTGATGGACAGGGAGGCCTTGCGTGCTGTGATTCATGGGGTTGCAGAATCGGACACGACTGAGCGACTGAACTGAACTGAAAAGCCCATAATAAGAAATCAAAAGACCTAATTTAAAAATGGGCCCAAGTCTTGAAGAGATGTGTTACCCAAGAAGATACATGGATAGTAAATAAGCATGTGAAAAAGTGATTAGCAACATAAATCACTAAGTAGATGCAAATTAAAACAACTACACTGAGACACCACAATGCATTTAATAGAATGGATAAAATTAAAAAGACTGACCATATCAACTTTTGGTGAAGTATGGAAAACCTACACTACTGATGGGAATATAAAATAGTAAAACCATTTTGGAAAACAGTTTGACAATTTCTTAAAATGTTAAACATGTATCCTCTATATGATTCAACCATTTCACTCTTGGGTATTTTCCAAGAGAAGTGAAAACATATGTCCATAATGAAGACTTCCACAGCAGCTTTCTGTAACAAATATCCATCAATAGGTAAAAGGATAAACAAATTAAAGTATATCCAAACAATGGGATACTATTGTGCAGCAAAAAATAATGAACATAGATGAATCTCAAAATAATTAGTTGAATGAGGGAAACTAAACAATATGGAGTATATAACTTGCGATATAAGTGGAGAGAAAAAAACATGCTCATAGATGTGAAAAGCCAATATCCTAACGAGGTTGCTGCTGCTGCTGCTGCTGCTAAGTCACTTCAGTCGTGTCTGACTCTGTGTGACCCCATTATCTCCAAATTAATTTATGTTTTCAATACAATCTTAATAAAAATCCACTTCTGTCTTTTTTTAATGGAACCTGATAACCAACTGTAGAATCTAAATGAATGAACCAAACGTTGCAAAAGTACTTGGAAGTAGAAAGGGTGAATTCTAGGGATCAAGACATAAAGTTACAGTAATTACAAAAGCATGGTATTATCACTCAGATAGACCCGTAGTCAGGTGGGAACCTGAGATATTTCAGAAGAATCATTACAAATACATGGCAAAAGGATGAAAACATTTGATTATCTGAATGGAAAAAAAATAGTATTTTTGCTACACCAAATATTTCTGCTACACCAAAAAATATTTTCCAGATGGATTAAAAATCCAAATGTGAAAAGCAGAACTAAAAAAGTGTTATAAATTTATATCAAATTAAACAAGACAGCACAAACTTTAGAGAAAAGTTGATAATTTTGATTACATTAAAATCAGACATTTCTGTTGTTCAAAAAACATTAAAACCAAAACAAACATGTTACATATTGGGAGAGAATAACTAGCACCCATAAAACTAAGAAAGAATTAATATCCAGAATATATAAAGAACATCCACAAACCAATAAGAAAAATATACCCCCCAAGTGAGCAAAAGAGGAAACCCAAATTGCCATAAACATAAAAATCACACAATGTCTGTGTGTGCCTAGCCTCTGTGTGTCTAGACAAAGGCAAATTAGAACCAGGAGTTACTCTTTCTCATCATCAGATTAGCAAAAATTAAAAATTCCACCAACATCAAGCATGGGAGAGGATGTGAAGGAAGATAACCCAAAAACACTTAACTGTGGAGGCCTAAAATGACACAACATTTTTAGAGAGTGATTTGGCACTATTTTATAAAAATTGAAGCCACACACATGTCCTAATGGACTTCCCACCTGGACCCCTGGGTCAGGAAGATCTCCTGGAGGAGGAAATGGCAACCTACTCCTGTATTCTTGCCTGGGAAATTCCATGGACATAGGAGCCTGATGGGCCACAGTCCACGGGGTCGCAAAGAGTCGGACACGACTGAGTGACTATGCACGCATGCACGCCAATGCAGGAGACACGGGTTCAATTCCCGGGTCAGGAAGATCCCCTGGAGAAGGAAATGGCAACCCATTCTAGTATTCTTGCCTGAGAAATTCCATGGACAGAGGAGCCTGGTGGGCTACAGTCCATGGGGTTGCGAAAGAGTCGGACATGACTTAGCAAATCAACAACGGGTTCTGACCCAGAAAGTCTGAGCATAGATCCCAAAGAAACTTTGCACGTGGACACAAGGAGACGTGAACATCTCCAGAAGCAGAATAGCAAAAACCTGAAAGCAACCTAAATGCTCATCACTAAAAGAACAGATGAACCAACTGCAATGATGAGTTTACTGCAGTGAAAATGAATCACTACCCCAGTCTTTAACATGGATGAGGCTTAAAACCACAATGTTGAATGAAAGAAGCAAATGACAGAAGGATTCATATAGAATTTAAAATACGAAAGTTTTACTTTTTTAAATAGCTGCACTCCCCTCCCCAGTTAGGTTACAAATAGGGTCAGCAAAACTTTTCTGTAAAAGGCAGATGTAAATATTAGTGGTGCAGACCACATACAGCCTTTATCTCCCCTTCTGCCTGCAATCCTTTAAAATGTCAAAACCATCCTTACCCCGAGGGCTGTAGTTTGCCGACCTCTGGGCCACATCAACCCCTCCTTTAATGGTTGGGTAGCTGGTGTCTTTTGGTGATAACTTGGTCAGATGTCATTTTTTTTTCTCGCTCTCTGATGATCAGAGCAGTTTTATTTCAGTATTTTAGACTCAATTGGATTTATTTTACAGCTTCAAATCAGGTTTAACTCAGACTCAGCTCCGCACTGTTGTGTTGGGCGACAGTGTCTGCAGCTTCGCTGGTTGGAGAGTAGAGAAGGGTCTGCTCCTCACACACTCCACCTTCTGTTCTCCCTTTGAACATCCCTCTCTCCCCTCTTCAGACTAAACCCCCCAGTTCTTACTCTCTAGCCCCTCCTTGTACAGGGCCCCCTGGGAAGGCGAGGAGGTTCTGGACACACAACTGGCCCATCCTCAGTGGTAGGGAAGAGGTGTCCCACTTCATTCAGGTTCTGGGTGGTTCTGGCCAATGCCGGTGGTGCTAATGAGGTTGGTGGGCTCAGCAGAGGTGGCGCTCAAGGCTTTCTGGGGCTCATGGTTGGCTCCTGCAGTCCCTTCTGTAGCTAGGGTCTGAACCCCTCCTGAGAAGGGTGGTGTCTACCTTCGTCCCTGACGGCAATGAACCCCTGCAGAACCCCGCTCAGAGTTGGGGCTCCATCACTCCAGCTGCCTCCCCTGCTCCTGCTCTCTGCTCACCCCAGTGCTCCAGCATCTACATAGACCCCAGGCACCTCCAGCTTGTCCATCTGGGCTCTCCCAGGGGCAGAAAACCTGGGGTGGACTGCCCTATCTTCCTTGCAGACACACAGCCTCTGTTGCCCGGAGCCCTCCTGGCAAGGCTTCTGCCTTCGGAGAAAACTAGAGCAGAGTTAAACACTGATCTTGGGGGTCAGAGGAACCTGCCAGACACCCTCTTCTTCCCACTATGGGAGATGGGGGGAACTTGCATCAGACACTTGTTCCCAGGGTGCCCAGGGCTGCTCTTGCTGTACCTCCAGCAGCAGCAGCAGCCCCCGGGCTGGCTTTGGGTCTGTGGCTCTGAACATCTGCCCAGCCTGGGCCAGGCCACCAGCCTCCAGGAACCGTAGACAGTCTACCACCCAGGCTGCAGGAGAGGAGGCCCCCTTTCCCGCCTCCCCACCGCGCTGGGAGGTTCCAGCACCTTCTGCACCTTCCAGCATCACCAGTGGGTAGGGAGACAGGGCACCTTCCAGCACCACCAGTGGGTAGGGAGACAGGGCACCTGGCATTTGGTGGGGGGCAGCCCCTTCCTGAGTCTGTGAGGAGGGGCTGGCACCCCCAGGTAGATTTCTGAGCTCAGACCAGAGGCCCTCAGTCCTTGGTATCCTCAGCTTTGGTCCCTGGCTGCAATTCTGGGACAGCAGGAAAAATCGCTGTCAGCCTCCAGTTTCAACAGCCCATCCTTCGGCCCTCATTTCTGTGTGCCTGCCCCCCACCTTCCTGAGGGGTTCTCCCCAGTGTGAGAGCAGAGTCAGGTGTGCAGTAGGAAGGCACTCCAGGACTCAGTGCTGGCTCTGCCACGTATTAAATGATGGATAACGATACCCTCTCAGAGATGCAGTTTGAAGATGAAATGAATTAGTACTTGTGAAGAGTTTAAAATGATGCCTGGCACAAAGTAAGGAATTCTGGAAGTTTGTTGTTCATCTCATCACATGGAATAAGCTACCTCACCTCTCTGAACCACAGTTCCTGGCCTGTACAATGAAGCTGTAAGATGGGATTTGAGGGTTAGCTGAGACAGTGTAATGTCTGGCACAGAGCCAGCACCCAATAACTGCTAATTCCCTTCCGCTCCCCTCCGCTTCTGCTCTTGTCATTTCAGAAAGCCAGGCCTCAGAGCAACAAGGTTTGTTCCGGTGAGTGGGAGCCGCTGGCCTTGTAATGCATTGTGCTAGGTGGGTCAAAGCAAGGCAGGGAGCACAAGGGCCAAGATTCATCGATGCTTGACTGGAAGCAACAGAAGACCATTGAAAAAGTGAAAGCGTGAGTCGCTCAGTTGCATCTATCATGGAATTCTACAGGAAGAATACTGGAGTGGGTTGCCATTCCCTTCTCCAGGGGATCTTCCTGACCCAGGAACATGTCACTCCCGAGTTGCAAGCAGATCCATTACTGTCTGAGCCACCAGGGCTCAGAAAAGCAACATTGTGCCTTACTGTCTTCCATCCACTGGGATGGGTCCTGGGAAAGGGGCATTAGGCTTGGGTTCCGTGGACCGCTGGGCAATATTCAGCAGGAGTCTGAGGCCTTTCTGAGCTTCCTTGTGGATCAAGAGAGGAAGGTGATGTGCACTTCCATCTGATTCTGACCAGTTAGTCCCCCAGGCCCCACCCAGTGGCCATTCTCCCTCTCTCTCACTTTAATGCCCTCTCTCATCAATCTTTCACCTTGATTATAGTTTTATTTTGCTCACAGCACCAGATTTTGTTATTCTCTGGCACAGCCCAGCATGTTCCTTCCTCCCAGATGCACTTCTCTGCTCTGCCTGGAGAATGGTGATGAAGTGATGTCTCCATGGAAACAGATGTTGATCTCACAGTTGCTTAGCGGGTGTGCTGCAGGATGATGTAAGCCATGCTCTGGCTTCTCAAGGGGCTTGGTATCCTTTGATGTATCTGTACTACTGGGGCTGGAGTGAGTAGAAGCTTTCTTCCCTTGTTTCTACCCTTTTTATGTAAAAGTAAAAAAGCGAAAAGAATGGGAAATGTACCTTCTTTGGGAAGAATGCTTTTGTAAGAAGAGTAAAGTGTTGGAAGTCAGAACTGGATCTGAATCAGAGGTAAGATAATGAAGGTGACATGTTCCTCTGGAGAAACAGACTGGGGGAACCTTGGAAACTGTCCAGAAGAGGCTGCTTCTGGCCAGGGAATACTCAACAACCCCACTCACTATAAGGCTGCAGACCCTTCACCTGGGACGATCACTGCTCACACCAGAGCAGCCCTAATATTTGCGGGCTGGGGCAAGAGCACAAAGGCCACACACCATGCCTCGAGATACATAAAATTATAAACCAAGTCAACAGAGTGTTAAATAAAACATATTCTGTCCTCTGACTTTGGCAACTGTAGTAGGCAGAATAAAAATCCCCCTCCCCCAGTGTCCATGTCCTAGTCCCTGAAACCTATAAATATATAATGTAGCATTAAGGTTATAAATGGAGAAGGCAATGGCACCCCACTCCAGTACTCTTGCCTGGAAAATCCCATGGACGGAGGAGCCTGGTGGGCTGCAGTTCATGGGGTCGCTAAGAGTCGGACACGACTGAGTGACTTCACTTTCCCTTTTCACTTTCATGCATTGGAGAAGGAAATGGCAACCCACTCCCATGTTCTTGCCTGGAGAATCCCAGGGATGGCAGAGCCTGGTGGGCTGCTGTCTATGGGGTCGCACAGAGTTGGACACGACTGAAGCAACTTAGCAGCAGCAGCAGAAGCTTATAAATGGGATTAAAGTTGCCAGTCAGCTGGCTTTATGATTATATATTATAGTCTAGATTATCTGTAGGGGCTCAGTGCAATCCCCAGAGTCCTTAAAAGTGAAAAAGGAGGGACTTCCCTGGTGGTCCGGTGGTTAAAGCTCCACGCTCCCAATGCAGGGGGCCGCAGGTTCAATTCCTGGTCAGGGAACTAGATCCTGCATGCCACAATTAGAGAGTCTACATGCAGCAACAAAGAGCCCACGTTTCACAACTAAGACCCAGTGCAGTCAAACATACATATATATTTTAAAAAGTGAAAGAGGAGCAGGAGAGAAGGTCAGAGTGACGAGGTGTGAGAAATACTGGATCAGTCCTTATTGGCTTTGGAGATGGAAGAGGCCACAAGCCCAGGAATGCCGGTGGCCTCTAGAAGCTGGAAAAGGCAAGAAGAGAGATCCTCCCCTTAGAGCCTCCAGAAAGGAATTCAGCCCTGTTGATACTCAGTGAGACTTTTGACCGACAAACTCTAATAAACCTGTGTGGATTCAAACCGCGAAGGTTGTGGTAACTTGCTACATCAGATACAGGAAACTAACAGTCATGGCGTGATGGCTGTGAGGAGGGGTGCAGACAGAGGAGGGCCAAAGGGGCTCTGCTAACTGCTGTGGCCCAGAGAGGGCCTTCTTGCCTGCCTGCATCTAAGGGCAGAACTGGTACTATCGCAGGAGAGAAGAAAATAATTTCCCCTCCTTTCCCTTCTTCAGTAGCCGTTTCAAAACAAGACAGAACGAAGAAAAAGCCGCCCAACCAAGCCAAACCAGCCAAAACCTCCAAAACCTCCTTTGCAACTGGCAGTGGGGGAGGAGGGCAGCTGTCTGGTGTCAGAAAAGACGATGGAGCCTTGGCCCTACTGGACATCCTTACTCATCTGACTTTGCCATGAACTAGCTCCGGCCTGGTCATGCCTCGGGGTTCTAACCCCCTACTATTAGCTGGACTTCCAAGAGTACACCAGGCAAGGATGACTTCTCCGTTCCTTCCCTCACCTCTCCTGCAGTTTAGCAAACTGTCTTGCTTAGCTCTGAGGGGTGTGTTCTGAGCAGTCAGGAACCACAAAGCAATCAATGGTAAATATTCTCCCCTCTCTCTTCTGATGTCCTATATCCTGGAGGTCCAGGGTGCCTCCCCCTCCTCCAGGAAGCCCTCCCTGACCTCTGCCACCCATGCAGCACTTTCTGGCTGTAGCCCTTTCACATCTGTGTTTTCTTCTCTGTGAATAGTGACACATTATGCATGTGTAGTATAAACACATCTGTTCGATGACTGTTACATGCCTCTAACTCCTAACAGGTGATGCACAATGCTAGGCACATTGCAGGCCTCGCA
The DNA here is from genome assembly GCF_000754665.1 of Bison bison bison. Classification (NCBI taxonomy): domain Eukaryota; kingdom Metazoa; phylum Chordata; class Mammalia; order Artiodactyla; family Bovidae; genus Bison; species Bison bison. The sequence goes on from NW_011494787.1 coordinate 860,909, forward strand.
GAATCGTTGTCAGCCAGTTGATTATCATGAACACCTGGTTGCAAAATTCCAACCAAAGCCTGAAATAACGTGTAACACGTAGGCTTACCTCCTCTGCTGACAGCCATGGCCCGTGTGACTTCATGCTTTCACAGCCTCTTAGACACCTTCCCTGGGTCTCCTTGAATATCTTCATGTAGGCTCATCTCTTCTGCAGTCTCTAGGTAGACCCTTTCCTAAGATGGGGAAATTTTAAGTTCAATGGCTCGGGGGATTTGTCCCTGAGCCAGGCTGGCTAGTCCTTCTCTAACCTTGATCTCAGGTCTACTAACAGGCTTTATTCGGTGGCCATGTCCTGCCTTCAGCTCCTGTTATAGTGGCCTCCGGAGCCCCTGGGCCTTGACACCTGCTAGGTCCAAGTTCCATTTCCTCTATAACTCAAGCTGGATGGAATCTGGGCTCCTGCTCCTGAGGCCTGTGCCCCCTGCGTGAGCTTCACACGTCTCCTGCTCTCGGGACACCTATTGATCTGTCTGCCAGGATACCCACTCTACACCTCTAGCCAGGCTGCCCTCTCACAGCTCCCTGCCTGTCCCATCTTCTCTGTATACCCTGTGGATTCCCAGCAGGATGGGCCCTTCTCTGACCTTGATCTCAGGTCTACTAACAGGCTTTATTCGGTGGCCACGTCCTGCCTTCAGCTCCTGTTCTAGTGGCCTCTGGACCCCCTGGGCCTTGACACCTGCCCGTTCCAGGTCCATCCCCTCAAACCTCACCTTACCTAGTGCTGGTAGAGCCTTGAGGTGCAGACTATTCCTAGCTTGACTCTGACTTAGATCTTTATTCATCCACTTAGCCTCTCACTCATCCAGCAAATACTTGCTGAAACCCTGCTCCGTGGCAGGCAGCGTGCTGGAGTGGTTCTTGGAGCTCTGTGCACCAAGAACTCACCGAACTCTGAGCCCAGGGCTTTACCCAAGGCCCCACCCTGAGGCTTCACATGGGGGAGGTACCTTGAATGCTGGATCTGATTGTGGCCACCTGTAGTGCTGTTAGTAACAATTACATGGATACCACAGGGCAGAACAAGACAGACTAGATTATAAATCTAATCCTGATAGAATTCTTTGGTATAATAAGCACTCATAAAAATAAACAAATTAAACCATATGAGCCACATTTAATTTGTAGTTATTTAACACGTGACATGAGTCTTTCAAGAAGTCCTGAAAGACTTACAGGAGTCCAAGAGGAGTTGTCTAAAGTCAGTTACAGTTCAAGACAGCTCGGTGACATCACCATTATGAGCAGCTTGTACTGGCAGAAGAATGTGTGACAGTGAGTGCTTACCATCCGTGTGAGTAACAGTGAGGTGGCTGGAGCCATTCCACAGTGGACAGTGCTAAGACATTGCTGTCCCTCCTCTATACGGTCCAACTAGAAATCTGAACATTAAACATTTTACTAACAAAAGTGTAGCACAAATTCCGTACTTAAAGTCTTATATTTCTGATTATCCTGAAGGGTATCTATAATAGCAATATTTGGCTTCAGCTCGATGTTTAACACTTGGCCATTTTTCCACTTTGGGTGAGTGTTCACTAAAGCTCTAAAAGGACCCTATTGAGCCTTCTGTGTTTCTTTCCTCCACAGATATCTCAGTTAAAAGTAGCATCTCCACCAGAGCTGAAAACAGGTTTCTTCTCTCACCTCTTCCTCCTGCTGATTCTCAACCTTCTCCTGAATCATGGTTGTGGAGCCAGTTCAGTGAGATCTCGTGGAGACGCAAGCTGAGAAACCCCACACG
>NW_011494787.1:862794-866731 GCF_000754665.1 Bison bison bison
CCACACGTCCTCTGGGGAAACTGTCAGCCGGCGCCCGTCCCACTGGTGTTGAGCCAGCCCAAGTCGGGTGCCATTAACCAGATGGTGCTGCCTCTTTCAGAATACCCCCTCCTAGTCTTTCTCCAGCAAAGAGGAAGGACCCCAGTTTTTGTCCAGGTTGCAGTTGCTCTCTGGTCTCTAGCTATGCCTGTTAACACCTGTTAACACAGAACAGATCAGAGCCCCTACCTACTCCATGCTCTGGGTGGAGTTCTGAAAGTCGCTCAGTCATGTCTGACTCTTTGTGACCCCATGGACTATACAGTCCATGGAATTCCCAGAATACTGGAGTGGGTAGCCTTTCCCTCCTCTAGGGGATCTTCCCAACCCAGGGATCGAACCCAGGTCTCCCGCATTGCAGGCGGATTCTTTACCAGCTGAGCCACAAGGGAAGCGGGAGTTCTGAATTGTCACGGAGTGATCCACATGGTATGCAAAAGGAGGCAGAGAAGCGTGCCGCAGCAACACCCCACACTGATGGTAAATACCTGCAGCTGGAATAGCCCAGCATCCCCACAGAATCATAGTGGATGGGGATTCACATTTGCCAGTCAGCCTGGATTTCAAATATCGTGTCACTTGCCTGGTAAGTTCATGGCATTCCCGTGATCCAGACCCCTTCTCCACCTGGGGATCAGAAAAAGCCACAACAGCCAGCAGAGTCACCTCAGTGAGTAAGGACACAGGTTGCACTCACCAGCCACACACACACTCCCTGCCTTCGCTATACCTTCCATCTTGTCACACTTTAGAGAGCAGTTTGCTGTGGTACTCTGCCCAGTGGGCTGCGTAGGTTACAGGTTATAAATTCTTTCCAGAATTTCAAAGCTTCCTTTAGGATTACATTTTGTATTTTCCATGCAATTTGCCTTTCTCCGAGAATGTTCTTGGGGATGAGTAACTTTGGTTTGCCCAGATTGTCTTCCTTTCAACCACTTTCCATATTTTTAAGGATTCCTTTTTCTTCTGTCTTTTCAAAGCGGTGTGTTTGATTTGAGATTTTAGGCTGAGACACTGCTTTTTACTGCAAATTCCTGCCCATATGCCATTGTTCAATCTTCTGAGGAAGACTGGGTGAACTCTACTGTTAGCTGAGATCATCAGGGCACTGTTTCTCAAAGGAAGATCTTTGTCCACAGTCAGCATGCTCCCTGAAAATGCAGACTGCTGGGTCTGGTTGCAAACACATTGACTTAAAATGTGGGTGGGGCAGGAGAAGGCCCTGGAATCTGCATTGCTGACAATTGCAGCAGGTGGTGCTTGCACACTGTGGAGTGTGAGAACAACCATTCCAGATGAAGGAGCAGGAGGAGTGAGCTTCCCAGGGGCCCTCGGGGGCTGCTCTCCTTTGCACATCTCCTCAATCCATGGCACCCAAGCTGTAAGAAGGACCCCTGTACTGGCTCTCCTTGCCCGTCCTTGTAGGTTTCAGCAGCTTTCCCATCTTGTAGAATCCTAATGGCCATTCTGAAGGCAAGCTGCACCGAGTTGGACTCCGTGGAGATAAACCTGGCCACCTTGCCTGGGTATGGGGCCATGTGGACAGAAGAGTACAATCGAGAGATGGGTGCTTCCCTACACTTCCCACATGGAAGCAATGTAACAAATGATGACATTTGAATTCACACTGAGATCAGCAGGTGAGACTTCTTGAGGCTGGTCTAGAGGCTCCAGCCTCCACCAGCCCAGAGGGCTGAACGCTCAGCACACCTGTTGCCTCTTTGTCTGCAGTGCCGCATAGGTGTCTGCTGCTCTTGTCCAGATAAGAAATGGATGCCGGCCTGCAGGAATAGAGAGGCGAGGGTGAAGCAGCAGATGCTGAGGGTGGGAATGTTAGCCTTAACAGCCGAGTAGATGGGGGGAAGACGGAAGGAAAGCTATCAGAGGGCCGTGGGATCTGAGCCCAGCTGGGATGTGGGGCCACAGACAGAGCAATGACAGAGCCTGGTCTTCTTGCTGAAGGTGCTGTTCCTTTACTTCTTACCTGTCTCCTCCATGTCCTGGCTGAAACCACATGCTTTTCCCTGGTCATCTGTTCCAGGGGCTTCTAAGAGAAACCGGAAGACAGCGATGCTCCAGGTGTTGGAGCAGATGGTTGCTTTCTCCTCCCCCGCCCCTTTGCTCCCACTAATGATGGGTGGGGAGTGTTTTCATTTCCCATTTATTTCTTAGTCAAGGCTCACACAAGCTATGTAACTTGTTCCATGACTTGCCAGGGGCTGAGACAGGGGCTTTATCTCTGGCCTTTTCCATCCCTAAATCAATGTTTTCTGTGCTTTTTCAATCACCACTGACACCACCATCTCTGTCACCACATTGACAGATGACCCATTTGCTCTTTGTATCAGTCTCAAAAGTGAAAGTGAAGTTGCTCAGTCGTGTCTGACTCTTCGTGACCCCATGGACAGCCTACCAGGCTCCTCCGTCCATGCAATTTCCCAGGCAAGAATACTGGAGTGGGTTGCTATTTCCTTCTCCAATCTCAAGCTGTGGGCAGTTTGGGCTCTGAGACTCCTAGGCTGCACCCAAGGCACCCGGCCAGTAGGTGGCGAGCAGAGCTCTCTGACTCCCTGAAGACAGAAGTCCCAGGGTCCTTTGTGCTCCAGCGAGTCACCAAGTTCATGAGTTCAGTATAACCCCTTCTTGACCTGTACCTCCTAATCTGCTCGCTGGCCCTTCGTGGCAATGAGATGCAGGGTCAGTTTCCAGACAGAGCAGACCCAAGAGACAACTTTGCTTTAAACCCAGGGGTGGATTACATTTTGTTGAGTCTGAAGTTTATACAATTCTGGAGTGTGTCTTCAGGAAAAAAGAAGAAACGTATAGTACTTATGCAAAATTCATAGAAAATACAGGACTGTGCAGTTTAGGGGCCCTGAAGATTATACTCTGTTACCTCCCCAGCTGTCTATCTGCCTCTGCTCAGGGCTGTTGACGGCAGGCAAAACCTCGATCACTTTTCCCTTCTGCTCCCCTCTTGCCCTGCACAAGTGCAAAATCACAGTATCCTTGCATCTGAAAAAGGCAGTGTCATCCCAAGGCCCTGGAGGCCCCTTTATAAATGTCAAGCTAATTACTAGATGATTAGATAATAGCTACAGTGTGTGCTGTCTGGGTCAGCAGCTGCTAGCAAAATACCCCGAGGATACCAAGGGATGTGTTTGCAAAGATGGGAAGGACTAAGTACTTTAGGGCTTGATGGTGAAAACAAGCTCCCAGGGACACTCTGTCAGGGAGACGCCTCCAAGACAGAGGATGGGGGGGTGGGGGGAGGAGGCTGTGCCAGGCGCATATCTCTTCCCTCTGGAAAGAGCGCCCACGCTCAGTCATGTCCGACTCTGTGCAACCCCATGGACTGTAGCCCGCAGGCTCCTCTGTCCATGGGATTCTCCAGGCAAGAACACTGGAGTGGGTTGTCACGCCCTCCTCCAGGGGATCTTCCCAACCCAGGGATCTTACTCTTCTGTCTCCTGTATTGGTGGCCAGATTCTTTATTGCTGAGCCCTCAGGGAAGCCCTCTGGGAAACGGTAGCAGCAGAGTTTCCCCAGCCAGCTAAGCTCTTTAGAAGCATTATTTCTTTTAATCCCTCAACCAGCCTTTTAAGGTCAATTCAGTTCAGTTCAGTGGTGTCCAACTCTTTTCGACCCCATGAATCACAGCATGCCAGGCCTCCCTGTCCATCACCAACTCCCAGACTTCACTCAAACTCATGTCCATTAAGTCGGTGATGCCATCCAGCCAACTCATCTTCTGTCGTCCCCTTCTCCTCCTGCCCCTAATCCCTCCCAGCATCAGGGTCTTTTCCAATGAGTCAGCTCTTCACATGAGGTGGCCAAAGTACTGGAGTTTCAGCTTTAGCATCATTCCTTCCAAAGAACACCCAGGGCTGATCTCCTT
>NW_011494787.1:866831-867439 GCF_000754665.1 Bison bison bison
GTCCGACTCTTAGCGACCCCATGGACTGCAGCCTACCCGGCTCCTCCATCCATGGGATTTTCCAGGCAACAGTACTGGAGTGGGGTGCCATTGCCTTCTAGGTTGGTCATAACTTTCCTTCCAAAGAGTAAGCGTCTTTTAATTTCATGGCTGCAATCACCATCTGCAGTGATTTTGGAGCCCCCCAAAATAAAGTCTGACACTGTTTCCACTGTTTCTCCATTTATTTCCCATGAAGTGATGGGACCAGATGCCATGATCTTCGTTTTCTGAATGTTGAGCTTTAAGCCAACTTTTTCACTCTCCTCTTTCACTTTCATCAAGAGGCTTTTTAGTTCCTCTTCACTTTCTGGCATAAGGGTGGTGTCATCTGCATATCTGAGGTTATTGATATTTCTCCCGGCAATCTTGATTCCAGCTGGTGCTTCTTCCAGCCCAGCGTTTCTCATGATGTACTCTGCATAGAAGTTAAATAAGCAGGGTGACAATATACAGCCTTGACGTACTCCTTTTCCTATTTGGAACCAGTCTGTTGTTCCATGTCCAGTTCTAACTGTTGCTTCCTGACCTGCATATAGGTTTCTCAAGAGGCAGGTCAGGTGGTCTGG
>NW_011494787.1:867600-870621 GCF_000754665.1 Bison bison bison
AGGGGTGACAATATACAGCCTTGACGTACTCCTTTTCCTATTTGGAACCAGTCTGTTGTTCCATGTCCAGTTCTAACTGTTGCTTCCTGACCTGCATATAGGTTTCTCAAGAGGCAGGTCAGGTGGTCTGGTATTCCCATCTCTTGTAGAATTTTCCACAGTTTATTGTGATCCACATAGTCAAAGGCTTTGGCATAGTTAATAAAGCAGAAATAGATGTTTTTCTGGAACTCTCTTGGTTTTTTGATGATCCAGTGGATGTTGGCAATTTGATCTCTGGTTCCTCTGCCTTTTCTAAACCAGCTTGAACACCTGGAAGTTCACGGTTCACATATTGCTGAAGCCTGGCTTGGAGAATTTTGAGCGTTACTTTACTAGTGTGTGAGTTGAGTGCAATTGTGCGGTACTTTGAGCACTCTTTGGCATTTCCTTTCTTTGGGATTGAAATGAAAACTGACCTTTTCCAGTCCTGTGGCCACTGCTGAGTTTTCCAAATTTGCTGGCATACTGAGTGAAGCACTTTCACAGCATCATCTTTCAGGATTTGGAATAGCTCAACTGGAATTCCATCACCTCCACTAGCTTTGTTCGTAGTGATGCTTTCTAAGGCCCACTTGACTTCACATTCCAGGATGTCTGGCTCTAGGTGAGTTTAAGGTAGAAGCTGTTATTACTACAAATTAACATGAACTGAGACCACACGGGTAAGTAAGTGGTGGAACCGGTTTCAACCCAGAGATTAGCCCAAGGTGCAGAGCACCCTGGGCTAAGCTCCCTTGTCTCTCCATTATTTTTCTAGATACACTGGACACTTGGATTGCAAACGACAACCCCCTTCCCAGTCCCCTCAGACCTGCCCACATTCAGGACTTCCCACAAGCATGACAGTTGAAGAACTTAGGCCACGAACAATGTGAGGCCGTAGCATGGCTTCTCTGGTTCCCAGAGAGAGGTTACCTGGGTTGATGATTTGTAGGTGCGCTCAGTGGAAACGTGGGCACTCCATGGAGATTACCGGAAGTGGGGAGGGGAGGAGGGCATCTGATGGGAAGGGGTGGGTGGAGGGGTCAGGCAGCTGCAAGAAACCCCCACTTCTGAATCCAGCCAGAGTAGCACCACCTTCACCTCATGAGCTGGCCCGGGCTTCCTGATAAATTTCATGTTTAAGCAAAGGGATCTGCATCCCCAACATGCTAAAGAACCACACGAGTCCCCCAGCCCCGCACCCCTCACACTGGCTGGCTGGGTGGGAGAATTACACCAGGATCTGCAAGGAAAGCAGATCCTGACCTTCCCTGTTAAGGCGATTTGGTGAAGCATATGAACCTCTCCAAGCAGTATTTTCAAATGCATTAGACAGAATACATAAGATTAGAAAGGGAACAAATTACATTGAACTACAGTTATCAAAATATTTTCTAAAACCTCAAAATTGCAATCTAGTACCGCATGCGCTTCTTTGTTCACACATTCAACAAGATCTAGTGACAGGCCTAACAACCCCGGAATTCTCAAGCTGTGAGGAGCTTAAGCAGTAATTTAAGATATCTGCAACCAGTCCAGTCTGGTAGGAAGAGTCTCTGGGATTTCTGCTGGTGGCAAATCACAGACTCAGCTAAAACACCTGAGTTCCTTTTGCCTACACTCCTAACAGCAAGAAATGCTAAATTTTGGCTGAAATATAAAGGTATAGAAGATTTTTCCAAGTGTCCGAACCCTTTGAATTCTGTCCGTGAGCCCCAGAGCCCCTAATGGAAATCTATCAGCACAGTGTATGTCAGCCATCTAAGTTCTTATCCCTAATTATCAGTGTTGGTATGTTTTGCTGGAGCAGTTGAAGCATGCTGCAATGCCGTGGCTTGGCCGCGCTCCTTAGTGCTCATTCTTTGCTCTAAGTCCTGTTGACTGTGGGGGCAGTGGTGGTGGGGTAGTGGCGTGGGTGTCTACACATCTTTTCTCCTGGATTGTGATCAGGTGCTTCTGGCCCAAGATGACCTGTAACTATTCCCTCCACCAAGGAAAGCTGCAAATGGAGGCCTGCAGCATCCCACCCTGGGTCTGAAGGCATTATCCACCACCCCAAGACCAGAACACTCACTCCTGAGCTGCAAACTCATTCCCAAGAGGGAGAGTCCACAAGGACCCATTGGGTGACTCGCTCTGCCTTGTCAAAATAACAGATCGGCTCTGCTGCAAAGGCATGGGATTAGGCAGCCTTCAGAGAGCTATTTTGGGATGGGTGGTTTCTTTTTCTCTCCCTCTGATGGTTTGTTTTCAGACTCATTCAGAGAATGCCACAGAGGTCACGGGAGCCAAGGAGAGGGTGGCACTTTCTCCCCAGCGCCTATGGTGGGGTGGGGAGGGGGGTCCAGGGCTCAGCATGACTCCACCATTTCTCAGGAAAGAACTGCTGGTTGTTTGCAACTTCTCAGAAACCCCACAGTGTGCCCAGTCACTGCTCTGGTGGCCCAGTGTTCGGGGGGCTCAGGCTGGAAGATGGAAAAGGTCAGGGTGGGGCCTGGATGAGCCTGGACAGAGTCAAGAAAGCTGGAAGGGACCCTAGAGGGTGTGCAGCCACCCTCCCTATTACCCAAATAAGGAACCCAATGCTGGGTCCCAGGGGTCAGTCAGCTCAGTTCAGTTGCTCAGTCGTGTCTGACTCTTTGCAACCCCATGAACTTCAGCACACCAGGCCTCCCTGTCCATCACCAACTTCCGGAGTTTACTCAAACTCATGTCCATCGTGTCAGTGATGCCATCCAACCATCTCATCCTCTGTCATCCCCTTCTCCTCCCACCTTCAATCTTTCCCAGCAGCAGGGTCTTTTCCAATGAGTCGATTCTTCGCTTCAGGTGGCCAAAGTATTGGAGTTTCAGCTTCAGCATCAGTCCTTCCAATGAATATTCAGGGCTGATTTCATTTAGGATTGACAGGTTGAATCTCCTTGCAGTCCAAGGGACTCTCAAGAGTCTTCTCCAACACCACAGTTCAAAAGCATCAGTTCTTCGGTGCTCAGCTTT
>NW_011494787.1:870721-887733 GCF_000754665.1 Bison bison bison
TACATGACCACTGGAAAAACCATAGCTTTGACTAGATGGACTTTGTTGATAAAGTAATGTCTCTACTTTTTAATATGCTGTCTAGGTTTGTCATAACTTTTCTTCCAAGGAGCAAGTGTCTTTTAATTTCATGGCTGCAGTCACCATTTGCAGTGATTTTGGAGTCCAGGAGTCAGGGGCTGAGACAAGAGCAGCTCTCATCCTCTTTCCTCGGGCCGACCTGGTCTAAGCCTCATGTGGATCTTGCCCTTGAGGTCTTAGGGACCCAACCCCCCTACCCCCAGATGTGCAATAGCTCCTGTCACCGAGTCTCTAAGCAGAGGGGCCAGAGACCTCCTGCCTGCAGGCTCCCCTGCTGAGCTAGAGGGATGCTGCTTCCTGCCTTGGTGCTGGAAGTGTGCCCCTATTAACACCTATTAACACAGAACCATCCCTGCCCCAGCACCACCCAGAGCTGGTGCCACTTCCAATGGTGACTTTGCCCTGGGGCTCTTTGGGTTGGCGTGTGCTGAATGGACCAGCATGGGCCCCTCCAGCTTGTGTTTTCCATACTTGCACAGATCATACAGATCGTTGCTTCAATCTCTTATATGAGATGACCCCTTCAACCCTCTGCTGTGGGCCACCTGCAAATGTCTGCATATCTGCTCTCTGCTTCTTCCTTGAGTAAGTGAGTGAGTGAGTGAGTGAAAGTTGCTCAGTTGTGTCTGACGCTTTGCAACCCCATGGACTACACAGTCCATGGAATTCTCCAGGCCAGAATACTGGGGTGGGTAGCCTTTCCCTTCTCCAGGGGATCTTCCCAACCCAGGGATTGAACCCAGGTTTCCCACATTGCAGGTGGATTCTTTACCAGCTGAGCCACGAGAAGTCCACATCTTCCTTGAAGACACAGACAAACTGCTCATCCTGACCCAGCCCGGCAGGTATGTCCTCCTCCCCAGCCCTTTCCAGGCTCCTTCAGATTCTGCATGTTCTTGTTGACCTGGGATAAACAGTAAGCAAAATTTCTCTCAATTTCCCCCAGCCTCTAGGGCAAGGCCAACTCTGATGTTCAGTGCCAGCGCACACAATCCCACAGTAAGGCCTAAAACCTCCAGCCTGGGCCCAGGCACAGGGCCACGCACACAAGTTCTGCAGGCCCATGGCCACGTGGTGCATGAGGGGGGATGGTGTGGGGGTTCTTGGCTCCCGCTCTGTGGCAGCCCCAAACCCCACCTCCAGGGCTTCAGAGCCTTCATACCTTTCCTCCCCTGGCCTGTGAGATTCTTTCCCATGAAAGGATCGAAGCTCCTTCATCCTTCATCCAAGGCAGACATGACCTGCTCAGGTGGAGCCCTCACTGCTCTGGAAGATGCCCAGGGATCTGAACCTGAAGCTGGAAGAGCCCAGCCCCCACTTCAAGGAGTGGGCAGGGAGTTCAGAGCCACAGACTTGCTGGATGGTGGGGGCGGGGTGCTGGCCCCCAAAGCAAGGCCTCCCACGCTGAGCCATGAGAGCAGCCTGTTGGTGCCCCATACTCAAGCCTCGTGAAGCCCCTTGTTCAAACCAGGAACCCCAGTGGCTTCACAGTGCAGTTATGGAGGCTTTGTGGGGCAGTGGGACAACGGGTGAATGAAACCTGGATGACCAGACCCTCTGCCTGTGGCCCGGGCCTACTGCTTTGGTGGAGGCCCAAGAGAGCCCCTCTGTTTCTATGCAGTTTGGGGTGCCTTCTTCCCAGCCCTCTAGTCCCTTTTGTCTCCTTGTGCTGAAGATCCAGGGGGCAAAGAGCATTCCAAGTGGGCCTGAGGATGGGAGAGCCATGCAGACAGGGCTGTCCACACACTCTCCCCACCTGGAATCTTCATCACCCACCTCCTGCCCAGCGCCCACCTTCTTTCTCACCATTCCCTTTCATCCCCTCCTGAGTTCCAGCCAGAACTGCCCAGGGACCACATCTGAACATGCCAGGCTCCTTCAGGCCTCATGTATGTGGCCTAGCCACCCCAGGCCCAGGTGAGACACTTGGTCTACAGAGCTCCCTCCGTGAGGGCAGAGTATGTGTTCACAAAATACTGAACAACTTTATTAGCACCAGCTGAGTAACCCGCAGTCTGCACCATCCAAAGCACAACGCTCTTAGCCTCTGGCAACTTAACAAGCCGGGAGGAGAAACTGAGAGACCAACCCGCTTGACAAGAGAGGAGCTCACTGAATTGGACACACAAATAAACAAGATTCAAGAAAACACAAGAGCAACAAAATGCAACTAGAGTTTCAACTACCTCCAAAGTGAGGCATGCCCACCAATTCATTTGTCTGAATGCAGGATCAAAATGTTCTATTTATATATATTTTTAGCTTTTAACTATGCTATGCTTATATTTCTGAAAGTTCTAATGAGCATGATATATTTGGGTAGCAATTCATGCCATATAATTTAAAATAAATATGTATTTATTGGAGGATGTGCTGAAAGACATTTTACTAATCAGAATATTGGATTAAAATGGGCTTAAACTGTATTGGGTGAGAGCCTGCTGGTGGAGGGAGGATTGGGAGGGCTTTCTAGGGGTCTGGACCCCCCATCCCCTGCTCTCCATAAAGGACACAACCCCCTAGGGCTCTCCTTCCTTCCCAGAAGCGGGGGCCTGCCTGTCTGTGCTCTGATTAGCCACCTGCTGCTCCAGCTCCTGTGATCCGGAGCCATGATCCCCCGGGCGTGGGCAGTGAGCGTGGATCTGGCTCTCAGAGTGTCCTGCCCCCCCTTGCTGAGGCCTTCACCCTGATTCTAGGAAGATGTGCTCCATTACTGGAATGGGCCTCAGCCCCGCCCACCTGGGAGAGTAGTTCCAATGTGGGGAATGCAGATGGAAGGGTTTTCTGTTCTGCTTTCCTAACAAAAACCCCTTGGAATTTATGTCCCTGCACATACCGTTCCACGTTTCTGCTCACATTCTTCCTCCTGCTGCCTAGAAACCTTTAAATTTGCAAACAGCCCTGCCTCGGCATTTGGGAGGTCAGAGCCATTCATCACCCCCATGTTTTATTTCCACAGGGATTCGTGAAGTCCCCACAGAGAGTCAGCCTGGGGACAGGCACCGTAGATTCCAGAGAAAGATGATGGGGGCGGGGGCAAAGAGTGTTTTTTCAGGACCTCATTTTAAACTTTGTGCCAGGTACAAGGCAGAGTATTTTGTAATGTAACTGGTCCTCACAGCAGACTTGCTGCTGCTGCTAAGTCACTTCAGTCGTGTCCAACTCTGTGCGACCCCATAGACGGCAGCCCACCAGGCTCCCGGCTCCCTGGAATTCTCCAGGCAAGAACACTGGAGTGGGTTGCCATTTCCTTCTCCAATGCATGAAAGTGAAAAGTGAAAGTGAAGTCGCTCAGTTGTGTCCGACTCTTAGCGACCCCACGGACTGCAGCCCACCAGGCTCCTCCATCCATGGGATTTTCCAGGCAAGAGTACTGGAGTGGGGTGCCATCGCCTTCTCCGTCCCGGCAGACTTGGGAGGTGCAGATTAGCAACCTCAGTTTACAAATGAGGAAAGTGAGGTGTAGTAGGCTGAGTAATGTTCCCCACCCCTGCCTGAGATGGCCATGCCCTAATGCACAAAACCTGTGGAGAGGTTCCCATAAACGGCAAAGGGGCTTGGCCTGTGATTAAGGATTCGGGGATGGTGAGACTGTCCTGGAGTATCTAGAGGGACACTATGTTATCACAAGGATCCTTATAAGAGTGAAGGAGGAGAGTTAGAGTCAGAGAGCGATGTAGTGATGGACACAGTGGTCCAAGTGATGCAGGGCAATGAGCCAAGGAATGCAGGAAGCTTCTAGAAGCTGGAAAAGGCAAGGAATTGGATTCTCCCTCGGAGTCAGAAGGAGCACAGCCCTGCAGACACCTTGATTTTAACCCAGTGAGACCGATTTTGGCACCTTTCCTCAGAACTGTAAGATTGTTTAAGGCACTAAGTTTGTGGACTTTTGTTTCGGCAGCAATAAGAAACTAATAAATAAGGCATTGCTTTTCCCGAGGCTACAGAGCTGGGGAGTGGCAGAGGCAGCATTTGAATCCAGGTTGGTCTGACTCCCCAGGTCCAAAAGATGTCAAGAAACTTATTTATTGGAGCTCAGAGCTGGCCTAAGGTGCTGTTTCTTGGCCGGGTAAGAGAGGTGTCCCAGGCCTAAGGCAGAGGTGGACCGACAGATACTTGAGGTTCTGGACACTGAGGAGTCCAGGCTGAGACAGGAGGTGAGGTGAGTGTTAGGTAGCAAGAAGCTCACAACTGCAAAATGGCTCTACCCTTCCCCCTTGAAGACCCATGACAACTCTGTTCCCACAGGGCTTGGGATGCTGGTGCAGCCCCTTCAGTGACCCAGCTGCGGAGGCTTCTACTGATGGGCCAGGCTGGACTGGGGGCCACTACAGCTTCTACCCTTCTGTACATGGTGGCAGGGTGGCCTTCCTGACACTCTCAGAAGAGACGGTGCCCAGCTCTGCCATGACCTGCCACAGGACCCTGGATCAATCACTGAATCACTCCTGTCCTCAGTCTCCCCATCTGAAAAATGGGATGATGATGCCCCCTTCATAGGGCTGCTGGAAGGACTGGCTGCATGTGCCTCTAAGTGGGGCTGAGTCTCAGCTGGCATGCAGTGCTAGGATGACTACGCCTTCCCTCTGGCAATGTCCATTCTGGCTGTAGGTGTCTCTGCCGTGCTGGTGGCCAAATGGTTTTAATGGTGCCCTTGAGTCTGAGTCACGGGTCCTTAGTTCCAGCCACCGCACTTGGTAAATACGTCTCTGTGGGGCTGCCCTGCTGTTTTGTCATGGAGAGAAGTGGTCTCTCAAACTCTTCCCTGTGGTGGTGAGGGGACATCTGGCGACCGAGCCCCTCTGACCAGAAACCCCTGAAGGAGCATCATTGCTCCTGCTACCCCTCCCCTTGGCCAGAATGCTGGGGGAAACCAGGCACAGACCTCCCTCCTCGCTCTCCCTCCTGATTGCTGTGGGGAGCGTGGGGTCAGGAGATGGGGGACAGAGGAACCGCAGGACAGAGCCAGCAGTGGCAGCCTCTTCAAGTGATTCTTCCCGGATTTGTTTTGAGAGTTTTATTCGGTGACACATCTACCCATGTCGCTATATTTATCTGTGAGAGAGGCAGGATATTTTTGAACGGATGTAATTTCTGGCTCTTTCCCTCCAGGGGAAGAAAAAGAGTTTCTCATTCCTATTCACTTCCACACTTCTTCTGTATAAACACACCCATGCACATACACACAAACATCCACACACGTGCACACACACACAGAAAGGCAGACCCTTGGTTCAACAACTACAATTCTGAGACTCTGTGGTTAACTCAGGCCTAGTTAACATGATGGATAAATAGGCAGACAGACAGAAGGAATAAACAAAACTGAATAAATGACCAAACCCACAGTGAAGAAATTGTGGGTTTGGGCGTTTATTTTTTTTCTCTTCCAACTTCACTAGCACATACTGAGTAGGAAGAAAATTGACCGAGGGCAGGAGAGAAGGCCCAAGGGGCCCCTGCCAGGGTGAGGGGCTGGAGTGAACAGTTTGCTCTCTGGCTTCAGTGGAGTTGGCAAACCAGGCTCACAGCTGACCCAAAGCTGAGTGGGCGGTGAGAAAGCTGAAGCCAGGTTCAGGATGGCAGGGCAAGTTAGAGAAACAGCGAGACGAACTGTTCCAAGGATGAACACCCACCTTCAGTTCTGCATTTACTTGGAAATAACCAACAACCTGCAAACATCTGTAGGAAGTAAACGTCGCCAGGAAAACCAGGGAAGTAGGAAATGGGGAAACACAACTCAGGCCTCTGCAGCTGTGTCTTGCACAGCTTCCAGGCGTAAGGTCCAGGTGGCTGAAGTCACAGAGTTTTCCTTCTACGTTCCTTCCAGCAGTTTTACAATCTTAGGTACGACATTTACGCACATTTAGATCCACTTTGAGGACTTCCCAGGTGTGCAGGGGTAAAGAATCCACCTGCCAATACAGGAGACAAGAGATGTGGGTTCAATCCCTGGGTCAGGAAGATCCCCTGGAGGAGGAAATGGCAACCCATCCCAGTATTCTCGCCTGGGAAATTCCATGGACACAGGAGCCTGGTGGGCTGCAGTCCTTGGGGTCGCCAAGAGTCCAGCATGACTGAGCACATGCACAGATTCACTTTGAGGTAATTTTCGTATAGGGTGGGACATATGGCTTAAAGTTTGTTTCTTAATTTTTTGTGTTTTGGATATTTAATTCTTTTCTCATCATTTATTAAAAAGAACATCCTTTCTCCAGTGAATTGTCTTTGTACTTTTGCAAAAAACCAGTTGACTAAATATGTGGATCTATTTTTGGGTTATTTCTTCTGTACCATTGATGGATATATATATATATATATATATATAAAAAATACATATAAAATATATTTTAATATTATATAAATATACATTACATAAAATACATTTCTACAGAAGTAAACATATATATAAAATATATACCATATATTTATTTGCATATATTTTACACATATATACTTATATACATTAATATAAATATATTATTATACAGTAGTATTATTAATATCTATTTGTATACATTTCCCTCCAAAACCATACTACCCTGATGACTGTAGCTTTATAGAAAGTCTAGTAAGTCTTCAAGTCAGATAATGTGATTCCTCCAATTTTGCTCTTCTTCTTTGAAATTGGTTTGGCTCTTCAAGTTCCTTTGCCTTTGCATATAAATGTTGGCTTTAGTGTGTCAATTTCTATGAACAACTTTTGCCTAGAGTTTTATTGGAATGGCACTAAACAGACAGATCAACATGAGGTGAATTGTTAAGTCCTCCCTTTAGGGCTTCCCTTTGCACCTATCTCTTAGGGAAAATTTCTCTTCACCCTCTTGATTCTCCCCCAGTAATGTATTGCTGTTGTTACTCAATATTTGTTGGGATGGGGTGGGGGTCGGGGGCAGCCTCTGCTGTTCTCCTTTGGTCTCAGCTTGGGCAGGTGCTGTGCCTGGGAGGCGGGACAGTTCAGTGATTCTGTCCCTCCCCCATCGGCAAGGGACTTCTGGTCTGCGTGTAGTTTTACCCCTCTCCCCCAGGATTTTACTCTTCTCCCAGCTGCCATGGATCCTGTGCCCTAAGGCACTCTCCTTTCCCCAGTGGTTATATATGTATTTTTCCATAAAGGATATAGGGAGAAGGATCTGCATGGAACTTTGTGCTTCTCTGAAAGCACTGTTCCCTTTACCCAGACCTGAATCAAGAGATAGGTCTGCCCAGGTTAGTCACCCTCGCCCCATCTTTCTTGTGAGCATCAAGTGTGTCCCACGGAAAAGGGCCTGTAAGCGGGTGTGGATTTCCCTGAAGTCTGCAGCTCTCAAGGGGGCTATACATCCACACAGGCCCCACACGTGGCTTTTAACATCTCATTAAAAAGTTTGGTTGGATTCTTCCTTCCAGCTTATATGGTGTACAATTCCATAACAGGTAATCGAGGACCTGTGTCCCGTCTCTCCTTGGTGGTGCCTGCTTTTCCTTAGATTTCAGCTTAGTTTATTGCCTTCCATCACAGTTCTCTGATGAGTTCATGAAAAGGTGTCATTTTGTAAATTATTTGGCACTTTTGGGGGGTAAAGGTGAGAGCAATGCACTTTGCAGAGCTCTGCACTCTAAGTGGGAACCAGAAATCTGACTGATCTTTTGCATTTAAAAGTCCAGATGCTTACTTTATTGAGCAATGTTAGAAAATCTTTAAAAATAGAATTTGTATTTTCACTTTGGAATCTTTGAGAGTACAAATCACTCTATGCATAGCTAAAGTAAGAGACTAATATGTCTTTGTTTCTGTCTCCTGCAACTGGTGTCTTTTTGTTCTTTTTCTTATGTGTATTTTTAAATGTAAGTTTTGCTACAGAGAGGTACCACCACACACCAGTCAGAATGGCCATCGTTAAAAACTCTACAAATAACAAATGTCAGAGGGGGTGTGGAGAAAAGGGAACCCTCCTACACTGTTGGTGGGAGTGTAAATTGGTACAACCACTATGGGGAACAGTAGGGAGTTTCCTTAGAAAACTAAAAATAGAATTACCATGTGATCCAGCATCCCACTCCTGGGAATATATCCAGACAAAACTAATCCAAAAAGATACATGCACCCCTATGTTCATAGCAGCAATATTTACAATAGCCAAGACATGGAAACACATAAATGTCCCCTCACAGATGAATGAATAAAGAAGATATAGTATTTATACACAATGGATTACTACTCAGCAATAAAAAGAATAAAATAATGCCATTTGCAGCAACATGGATGCAACTCGAGGTTATCATACTAAGTGAAGTAAGTCAGAAAGAGAAAGACAAATACCATATGATATCACTTATATGTGGAATTTAAAACATGACACAAAGGATCCTATCTATGAACCAGAAACAGACTCACGGATGCAGAGAACAGACTTACGGTTGCCAAGGGGGAAGGAGCTGGGGGAGGGATGGAGGGGGAGGTTGAGGTTAGCAGATGCAAGCTCTTATATGTAGAATGGATAAGCACCAAGATCCTACTGTACAGCACAGGAAACTATATTCAGTATCCTATGATAAGCCATAATGGGAAAGAATATAGGAAGAGAGAATGTATATACATGTACAACTGAGTCACTTTGCTGTGCAGCAGAAATTAGCACAATGCTGTAAACCAAGTATACTTCAATTAAAACAATTTTAAGTTTCGGCTAGGATATATTTCACATGGTTCAAAATTCAAAAGACTGTACAATAAACAAATCTGCCTCCCATTTCTATTTCCCTACTACCTTGTTCTGTCTACAGAAAGCCAGTGAAACAAGTTTCTTGTTATCTTATTAGAAATATTATACGCAATTATAAGAAAATACTTTTATTCTTTTTCCACTCATGTTTACACAAATGGTAGTGTACATTATGGGGCTTTCCCGGTGGCTCAGTGGTAAAGGATCTACCTGCAGTGCAGGAGATAAGGCAGGAGTTGCCAGTTTGAGAAGATCCCCTGGGTTGAGAAGATCCCCTGGAGCAGGAAACGGCAACTCACTCCAGTATTCTTGCCTGGGAAATCCCATGGACAGAGGAGCCTGGCAGGCTATAGTCCATGGGGTTGCAAAACACGCAGTCGCAGTCATTGTATTCCTTGCCTCCTTGTGTGCCAGGCTCCTTGGAGGAACTCAAGTGAACAGAGGTGAGGACTTCTAGGCTGAGAGAGTAGTGAGATTTCAGACACTGTCAATAAGACACACTCCTAGGAACACGTATGTAACACATGGGCTGTCAGGATGCGGGGCTCCGCCTCTGGGCCACGGAGGAAGCTAACATTGAAAGTAGCTGGGCTAGGGTGGGCAGGGGTCTCCCTGGCAGGAGGTGGCTCCTGGCTGGCCAAGGGCAAGCTTCTATGCTTTGGGTTAAGCAGGCAGGACCCCAGGCAAGGTCTAGAACTCTCTATCCTGAAGAGTGTGAGACAGCTTAGTTTTTATTTTAGTTTTTCAGTAGAGTATGGACAGAGGGAAGGGAAACAGGATTATGTGATGAGGCCCACAACTGGGAGAGACAAGGACATAACTGTGAGCCCAGAGTGGTGGTGGCAAGTGCAGAGATGGGGGTCAGGACAGAGCTAACGTCTCCCAGACAGAGTTAAACCCCCACAGAGAGTCTGAGCCAATCTTATCTCCTTCTTAGGGGCAGGGCCACCTGCTGACTTGCTGGTGAGGAAGTACTGCAACTGCATCTCAAAAACTCAGTTATTTAGGGACTTCCCTGGAAGTCCAGTGATTAAGACTTTGGCTTCCAATGAGGAGGGGGTGCAGGTTCCACCTCTAGTTGGAGAGCTAAGCTCACATGCTTTGTGGCCAAAAAAAAAACAAAAACAAATCAGAAACAATGTCATAACAAATTGAATAAAGACTTTAGAAAAATGGATCACATTTTTTTTAAAAATCTAAAAAAAAAAAGATTAATTTATCCAGTTCGTGGAGCTGCCCCTGAAGCATCCCTCTGCCTGTGCAGTGTCTGGGACCATCCTGTCTGTCCAGTGGGCTGGACCACCCCTGTCAGGAATGCCCCGCTGCCCCACTGAAGCCTGCCAGCCTCCCTGGCCCTGGGCTCCTTCATGCCACAAGAGCTTGAGTCCCCGAGCCTGGCCGTGGCTGCACCGGGCAACTCTCCTGCGGTGGGTGCACCTTCTCAGAGCTGCAGGTCCTTGGTCTCCCCCAGCACCGAAACTGGGGCCATTCCCGGAGCCCCCAGACCCCACACAGCCCACAGTGGCTCTCCCACCACTGCACTAAACCTGTGTGAGGAGCTGGTGTTCTAGGGTCCACGTCTCTAGAGGTGGGCGACAGGGGAGAGCCGTGGCTGTCACTGAGGGGTGGGGGTGGCAGGGAGACACTGTAGGTTAACCACAGCTAGCCAGCTCTGATGGCATGTTAGTTTCCAGGCTCTGCCTTAAGGTCGTTAAATATGTTATCTTCATAAATCCTCATCCCTATGAGGCAAGACCAATTTTACCCCATTTACGAGAGGAAGAAACTGAGGCCCTGACTTCAGACAAGAACATCCTTCTGAGAATCACTCAGTGTGGAGACCGGGGACCCAGCTCCTTGGCTGCCAGCCAGCTGCCCTGTCCAGGTACTGCTGCACACAGGCCCGGACTTTTCCCTGACCTCCTGCCCAGTGAGACTTGAAGGAGGGAGAAACAGAGGCTGACTCAGGGACAAGCTGGCTGTCCCAGGTGTGCCCAGCTCAGATCCGCTGGCTGCTGGGCCCCAGCAGGACACACGGCTGCCTGTGTGCCTTCCCAGGAATATTTGATGCCCAAGGGATTAGAGGCCACCAGCCCAAATGCAATCACTAAAGGGTTCAGTCTAGGGAGGATTAGCCAAGGGAGATTTGGAGGAAGTTATCCACAAATCACTGTGGCTCTTGGAGGCGAAGATTACTTGGGGATCAGAAGAGGTCCTGTTGGATGAGCAGAAGCTGACAGCAGGACGTCGGGTGCTTGCTTTCTTGGGGTTCCCAGCTCCCCCTCAGAGAGCCCAGGCTGAGTCCCAGGGCAGTGGGACCCTCCCTGGAGACTGGGCCCTGCAGTAAAGGGTGCCTGCCTGGGGTCAGGCCTCTGGCTTTGGGTCACTCCCTCCCTCCTGGGGCCCCACTGTCCTCATCCACCATGTGGGGCTCCTGCAACCCACCAGGAGGCCACCAACCACAGTGGGCAAGTGCCCCAGCTGCCAGCAGGGGATTATTTGATTCTAGGCTCTGCACCCTTATGGATCCTGCCTGCCAGAGTCCATCATCCCTCCCCTGTCCAAGGCAGGTAACTGAACCTCCCCCCGATATGAACCTACCCGGGTTAAAGGAAGGGTTTGTGACATGCGCCCAGCATGGTAAGAGCTCCATAAACAATCTGTGGTTATTGTCAACCAAGGGGCCTTGCCAGCACTCCCATTCTGTGAGTGAGAAAGAGGGCTCCATATACGGCCCCATGCTGCCACCTGGCAGTCACAGGGAAGGAAATGAAACTGAAGAGTGTGAGGAAAAGAAGGGCCTGAGTTCTTACCAAGCAAAAAATGCTTTACATGAGTTATCTCATGCAAGTTACCTAATAACTCATATAGAGTGGTATTGCTACTTATGTGGCCAGAAACATTACTTGTGTCATTTGACTTAATCTTACAACACCCGTTCAGGTGGAGACTTAGTTTCTCCATTAAATAGAGGGCAGCAAGGTTCAGAGAAGTTAAGTAACTTTCCAAGGTCACACAGCAAGCAAAATCAGAGCAAGAATTGGAACCGGACCTGTTTGGAAGCTGAGCTCCTAATTGTTTGAGCATCATGTGCCTCCCCCAGAGAAGCTCTGGATCCTCTTGCAGGGGAGGGGGTTTGGCAGGGAGGACAGGTGTGAACATGGAGGGGGACTCAAGAGAATCAAGCACTTTGGTCAAGAAGCATCCACTTTCATCTTGGATCAGATACTGAGGGCAAGGTCACAGCCCAGCAGTCTTCAGAGTTAACTGAGCACTTTGCAAACATGTGTTCCATTCCCTCAAAGGTGGGCACAGAAATGAAGAGTCAAAGGCAGAACCTGGGAAGAAATACCATAAGTAAGGGAACCTCTTCATTTTCACCTTCATCCTTTGCGTGTTTTATATTTCTCCCAGTGCATTTGAACCACACTGAAAAAAACATAACATCACAACAGGGAGGACCTTAGAGACTGTCATGATCATAGTGGGCACTCAATAGTGTATTCAGTGAAGGAAAGAAGAAAGGAATCCAGCCTGGGGAAGCTGAAGCACAGAGTCGGGGAGAGATGTTCCCAAGGTCACACAGCTACACAGAGTTGGGTCTAAACTTTGGGTCTCTGGTCACCTGTTTTCTTTCTACTCCACTAACAGTTCCCAGAGTGGCTGTACTGCAGAGGAAGCAGATGGAGGCCTACATGCCAGGTGAAGATGCTGGGGAGCAAGTGAGAGCTTCAGAGCCAGGGGAGTGGCCTGCCAGATTCATGATTTTTACCAAGTAACTAGTCTCTTCTGGTTCCTTCCACTGGCTATGAGAAGGTTCATCTGGAGAGAGGGAGGGACTGATCTTACAAATCATAGACCTGGGCCTGTTATCATATCCAGTCCTGGGCCAAAATTGCTGTTCTGTCTTCTGACTGATTAACACTTGGCCCAGACTGGTCCTTAATTCTTACACCTCCAGCCCCATCATCCCCCACCCCCTAGGGCTCCTTGAGGGAGACGAGCATCGCCCTTCCTCCACTGTCAGGGTCCTCCTGGACCTGCACTGAGCTTACGGGGTGATGTCTCCCCTCATTCAGCTACCAGGGACCCTGAAGCATGCCAAAGCCTGGGTTAGGCCCTTCCACAACATTATTTTATTTAATAATTCTCACAACCACATTAAGAGGCAGTAACTTTTTCTCTTTTCACTAGACTTGTTTTTAGGTTCACAGGAAAACTGAGCAGAAAGTATAGAGAGTTCCCACATACCCCCTGCCCCACCACCTCCCCCACCATCAACATCCCCCACCAGAGCGCTACACGCTACAGTCAATGAACCTACGCTGACCCGTCCTTATCAAAGCCCACAGTTCATCCTAGGGTTCACTCTTGGTGCCATAGTCCTATGGGTTTGTGTAATGGAGCAGGACCCTATGAGGCCTTCCCGGGACAGACCCCTCCCCCATATCCTCTGCTTTAGCTCCTCTCTGAAGGACCAAGATAATAGCACATGATGCCCATTTCCTGAGTTGTATTATAGATGCTAAAATCCCCCACCAAATGAAAGACATTAACTTCTTGATGACCATGAGCACATAACCCCCAGCCTACTAGGGTTTGGCTGCCCCCCAAGCAGGGGCTCTGAGGCAGGAGCCAGTTCCTCTCCCAAGCCATGCACACAGCTTTAGAGTAAGTCTCATGTGTGCCTGAATTTCAGCTCCGCCCCATGAGGCCTTGGGCAGACCCCCAGTTTCCTTGTTGTGGTGTTAATCCTTGCCAGCAGGTTCCAGGGTTGGAGACAACGGGGCACAGCTCCTAGCACACGGTGGCTGGCTCTTATTCTTGACCCAGGTGGGATTGCCCAGCCAGCTCTAGCTTGGAAATACCTCCTGTCCAGAAAGTATATCTAAAGGGGGCCAGGGGTCATGGAGCCCACCTTCCAATTTTCCAGCTGGCAAACAGGAATTAATTAGGCCTCCATTAGAGCCATTACAACTTTATCACCCATGAAACAGATCCATGTGCCCCATCTGATTTTCATTTCCAAATCAGGCAGCAGCATTGACCTTGCTGAGGGGTGCTGGGGCTGAGAGGAGCTTGTTAGTGTGAAGTCCCTTCCCCCCAGCAAAGGCCAGGCAGCTTCTCACTTGCTCTTCTAGCACAGTGGAGCAGTTGGCGCTCCTTTATGGGCACATCAAGATTTCTGGGGAGTTTGTTAAATGCAGACTCCAGCCCTATTCCTGTTCCCAACTGTTAAATTGGGGTCTGCAGAGAAGGCCAGGAGCCTCTATTTGCACCAAGCTGTTCCCAGTGATTTTGGTTTAGAAACCACTGCCTTAGGGCACCCCAAGGCATCTGCCTCACCACTGGCCTCTCCAAGGAGGAGAGTCCAAGAAGCAATGCTGGGAAGGTTCATGTGAGTTCATGGAGGAGGAAGGGGGAGGAAGGATCTCACTGTCCTTCATCCTTCACAGAGAGAGGCACTGTTAGCTTGGGGTAGGAACCCGGACTCTAGAGTCACAAGCACAGCACTTTAAGCATCAGCTCAGCCACGTGTATTAGCTGTGTATCCTTCTCGGATTACTTCTAACTTTCAGAATCTACTTAACATTAAAATGGGAATTCTAGTAACTATTTCAAAGAATTGTGCTTCTTGAGAGTATATGAGAGTCATTAGGGAAATGCATAACACCAGGCCTGGCAGGTGGACCTATTATCAATTTGTTGCCTTTCAACTCCAAATTCACGCTTCTTTCCTCTGCTTTGTAATACTGCAATTGGACCCTGGTTTCTTCTCTGCCAGCTGGTGTTCAATTTAGTTCAGTTCATTCACTCAGTTGTGTCGAACTCTTTGTGACCCCATGGACTGCAGCACGCAAGCTTCCCTGTCCATCACCAACTCCTGGAGCTTACTCAAACTCATGTCCATCGAGTCAATAATGCCATCCAACCATTTCTTCCTCTGCCGCCCCATTCTCCTCTTGCTTTCAATCTTTCCCAGCATCAGGGTCTTTTCAAATGAGTCAGTTCTTCCCATCAGGTGGCCAAAGTATTGGAGTTTCAGCTTCAGCATCAGTCCTTCCAATGAGTATTCAGCACTGATTTCCTTAAGGATGGACTGGTTGGATCTCCTTGCTGTCCAAGGGACTCTCAAGAGTCTTCTCCAACACTTCAGTTCAAAAGCATCAATTCTTTGGCATTCAGCTTTCTTTATAGTCCAACTCTCACATCCATACATGACTAATGGAAAAACCATAGCTTTGACTAGATGGACCTTTGTCAGAAAAATAATGTCTCTGCTTTTTAATATGCTGTCTAGGTTTGTCATAGCTTTTCTTCCAAGGAGCAAGCGTCTTTTGATGTCATGGCTGCAGTCACCATCTGCAGTGATTTTGGAGCCCAAGAAAGTAAAGCCAGCTGGTGTAATGTTAGGCTTTGTCAGCAGAGGGAGCTAGAGGGACACTGTACGGCACACAGAGTGCCCCTGCTGGCTCCAGGGTGCCTTTTTCTTCCTGCAAGGTGACTGCCAGCAGCAACTTGAATCTCTCACCCAGCAAGGCCCCCCACAGATGTCCTCCAGTTGGCAGGACATGAACATCTTTACCATCCAGTGGGAGGCAGGCACACTCTTTCCAAAGCGGACTGGATCTCACCCAATTTATTTCTCTCATTGTTGGGTAATCTCCTTCATCCTTAGAAGCATCAGCTGCTTCCTGCATTTTCTATTCCTCTATTCCCTAGAGTCTTCTATTGCCCCTTTTAATAGTTAATTATCTTTCACTAGTTAATAATTCTTTGTATTAAAATTTCCCTATTCAAACAGCTGGTATGATTTTTGTCTCCTGAATGGACCCTGGCGAATATAGAGTAGGTATTTAAAAATGATAGCTCGTGTGCTCTCTCTGTGTGTAAAAGTATTTTTACATACACTATTTAACAGGCAGGGGAAAATGACCACATACCACCAGAAGCTGTGGTGACTCTGGAAATCGTATCCCCAATCTGAAAGACTCACTTCCTTCTTCAAGGGGTTCTTGGGTGTTACCACTGTACGCTTCTCAGGGACAGTCTAGGGGAAGCTGTAGGGAGTGACGGTGACGTGAACACAGCCATAAAGAAAAGTATCACAGTCCTCTGCAGAAATCATGTAGCTCTCAAAGATTACACTAGGAGAAAGACTCATAAATAAGGACCAGAAACTAGTGAGGGGCATGGCTCAAGAGGAAGGGAGCACAGTTCTTCTAGGGTAAGAAGAATGTGTGACTCAGGAAAGACCCTGAAAGCTCAGCCTGTGTGTCCTTAGCCGTGCCAAAAGACTGTGAGTGACTAGGGGGAGGTTTGGAAGCTTCCGTACACAGCCCTCTTTCTCCTCTATGCAGCTTGTGCAGGTGTCAGTAAAGGGAGGAATGTGTTAAAAAGAACCCATTTACATTGTTCTTTAGGTGTACATGAACCCCACAGATCCCATCAATAGGGCAAGATTCTGGTACCTAAATTGGGGACTAGCAGGTGAAGTTCCCCTCCCCACCCAACCCATTGGAAGCTGGCTCAATGATGCTTTCTTCTGACTGGTTCTGTTACTTTTTCCCACCTCAGCAGCTGGTAGCCAGGATGGAGGCAAGCCTTGGATGGAATATCTGTGGTCAATGCTCTGGCCATGTGCTCTTGTCTCAAGGCTGTGCTGGAGGTGGGTGTGGCAGGACCATGCATGATCACATTGGTGGGACCCCAGGGTCCCAGTGGTGAACTCTGGGCTGTGCCTTCCCAGTAGGGACATCCTGCCCTCTGCATGGACCTAAGATCCCTGACTACATGTCCTAGTCATGGTGGTCCAGAGAGCAAGGCAGTTGGAAGGGAAGCACGTAAGGGCCAAAATCCCATTTGAAGATACTGAAGGTAGTCAGACAGAGAGGCATTTGCAAGACTGAGATTACAACCCAGGGCCCTGCATTACTTGCATTCACTCAGAGTTAATGCAGCCCTTTCAGCCACAGAAAGGATGGGATTTTCTCAGGTACAGAGAAGCTGAGCTGGGCTGTGATTAGTGGAAATGGCCACTAGGTGTCACTGCACCACCACCAGCCCCGGGCTGCACTGTGGCCTGGATTCCACATTTCCAGAGCAAGGTCAAAGCTAAAGACCAATTCTGGCTGAATGGAGGAGCACTGTTTACTCATCTCATGCATACAGTTTAAAAAAATTTTTTTAATTGAAATATAGTTGATGTGCAATATTTTTTAAGTT
>NW_011494787.1:887833-928785 GCF_000754665.1 Bison bison bison
CTAAAGACCAATTCTGGCTGAATGGAGGAGCACTGTTTACTCATCTCATGCATACAGTTTAAAAAAATTTTTTTAATTGAAATACAGTTGATGTTAAATATTTTATTATTTTCAGGCGAGCTACAAAATGATTTGACATTTGCATACATTACGAAATGATCACAGTAAGTCTAGTAACCATCTGTTCCCATACAAAATTATTACAATATTATTGACCATATTCCTTATGCTATAATATACAGTGAAGGGGATTTTGAACTTCTGTCATTGAAAACATCGTAAAAGGAACAGCAACTCCCAGGTCAAAGGAAAAGAGTCCTGTTTATTTCCCTAGAGAGTGGGTCTCTCTCTACAGACAGGACAGCTTAGACGGCAGCAATGGCCAGGCTGGCTGGAGACTCCCACTGAGCCCACGCTGGAGAGCTGTTGCTGCCACATTGCTGCTGCTGCTAAGTCGCTTCAGTTGTGTCCGACTCTGTGCAACCCCAGAGACGGCAGCCCACCAGGCTCCCCCGTCCCTGGGATTCTCCAGGCAAGAACACTGGAGTGGGTTGCCATTTCCTTCTCCAATGCGTGAAAGTGAAAAGTGAAAGTGAAGTTGCTCAGTCGTGTCTGACTCTTCGAGACCCCATGGACTGCAGCCCACCAGGCTCCTCTGTCCATGGGATTTTCCAGGCAAGAGTACTGGAGTGGGGTGCCCTTGGGGCTTGTTTTTCCTGACTAATTGCTTCCCCTTAATGCCGTCTATGGGGTCGCACAGAGTCGGACACGACTGAAGCGACTTAGCAGCAGCAGCAGCAAATGATGACTGTGACTTAGAATCCTTAGGCTTTGGCTCCCCCGAGTGTGTGCCATGGAAGGGACCTTAGACATCTCCAAGTTCAGCCCCTTCATTTTAAAGAAGGAAGTCCAGAGAGGGACGTCCTCAGAGCACACACAGCTGGATGGAGGCAGCACCAAGACGTGAACCTGAGACTCCAGAGGACTTGCCCAATGCTCTGTCCACTCTGCCATGCCCCCTGTATTCACGCTACACAAGCTCAGCCATTCATTCTCTTAACACTACTGGCACTCACTCTATGCTATTTTCTCTTTGTGCCTGGACAGAATTGGAAATATCTAAAGACACAGGATGACATGGCATGTCAGTGATCCCATCAGAGCTGCACAGCTCGGGGGTGGGGGGATCAGTTCCCTTCCCCTTGGTCAAGAGTATTTACCAATGTCATGCAGTCATTATGCAAAAAGGGGGGGGCAGAAATGAGATGGAGTCAGGCAGGTGATGGGGCAATTGTGCACACAGGGCAGCCTAGATGGCAGCAACGGCCAGGCTGGCTGGAGACTGCCACTGAGCCCACACTGGAGGCTTGAGTTCGAAGGAACCTCTGGGAGGCGGATGCTTTGAAGCTGTAACAACTGTGACCTCCAGGGGGCAGTGTTTTGCCACATCCTGCTCGGTCCAAGGCACTTCCACGCACAGAAAGCAAATCTTTTAAGGGAACAGAGGGGTGTTTAAAACAAGAGTCTAACTATGGGGAGAAAAAGAAAGACATAACAGTCTGGACTTGAAATTGATCTCAGGAAGGCAGTCATTTTATCGTTTTGCCTGTCTCTTCTCTTACTCAGGCAATTAGATAGTTGGCAGAGCTGAAAGGTTGGGGAATTACGTCTCTGGGTCCAGCCCCTTTCAAGTGGTCCTTCTCCTGTCTGTTGTCCAGAGTTGTTCATATCCTTATATACCCTCTGGGGGCATTCAGTGGTCTCAGAAAGAATGGCCTAGAATCTGGCTAGAAGGGTCTAGAACTTGCTGCAGCCTGGGCAGCCTGGAGACCGTCCACCTTCCTCTCCACTGACCTCCACCAGGCTGAAAAGTTGGCCCAACTGCTCACCTCGCATCCATCTGCTCAGAACCAGGCCAGTGCTGCCGCTTGACTCATTACTGACCACTCCGCCTGGATATTAAGCACTTTAGGCTCTGCTGGGGGATGGTTAATCAACAACCTTGTCAGAGTGATGGATTCTTCTAGGATTATTGCTTAATGAGCTTGTTTAGAGGTAAAAATCAACTAGGACATCAGTTCTCAGGGAGCAGGAAGGAGGGGAGCAGTGAGCTTGGAGGTGGTGAGAGGGATCTCAGATATTCTAAGCAGCAGTGAGGGGCTGGGGGTGGGGAAGCATGGCAAGAGGCCTCTGACCAGAGCAGAACTTAAGCTTGGATTCATCAGGCATTTCACAGCCGCCCTGGTTGCTGCAGCCCAGAGCATTTCACCACTCAGTGGAGCTGCAAAAGCAGTGATTCCTAGGTGATTCCTTAGTGATTCCTAAGTCATCCAAGGACCACAGGCATCACTTGCTGTGCTTAGTCACTCAGTTGTCTCCAACTCTTTGTGACCCTGTGGACTGCAGCCCACCAGGCTCCTCTGTCCATGGGGATTCTCCAGCCAAGAATACTAGAGTGGGTTGCCATGCCCTCCTCCAGGGAATCTTTCCAATCCAGGTACTGAACCCAGGTCTCCCACACTGCAGGTGGATTCTTTACCGTCTGAGCCACAAGGGAAGCCCTTGAGCTTTAAAAAAAAAAAGCAGATTCACAGACTAGTCTAGTGTCAGACTTTCTGGATCAGAATTTCTAAAGCTTGTTATAAAAGTTATTCCAGGTGACTTTTATGCACAATGAAGTCTGAGAGCCACAACCTGATTGGCATCGTAAGTCAGCATTTCCACCGGCAACAGATTTTGAATGATTGGGCTCTATGGCCTCCACTCCCATCAACACCCATAGACCTCAGCCTTCCTCCTTCTGTTTTAATCTCTTGTCACTGGTCTCTCCCATCTTATTTGTCTGTATTGCTCCCTGCATGCCTCATCTGTCCTCTCCCTGTCTGTCTGAATCATCCTCCCCCCACCGCCCCAGCTCTCCATCTCCATCTGCTTGTTGTTCCCTCTCCCCACATTTTTCTCTTTCCTCTGCACTTAAGATTTGGAAGGCAGCAGAGAGGCAGAAGCCTTATTCTGCCTCTGGGCAGGGTGGGCAGACACGTGGGCTTCAGAAGTTGTGAAATTTTGTCCAGAAATTCACCCGCTTAGGGCTACAGGCAGCCGTGACCATTTCTGGCCACTCCCTATAATGTCTGGTGAGGGTGGAGGTAGCAGCTTCATCGTTCTCTCTTGGTGGTGAACCTGGGACTTAGTGGCGATCTTCTCTGGCCTAGGACTTCGCTGGTGGCTCAGACTGTAAAGCATCTGCCCGCAATGCGGGATACCCAGGTTCGATCTCTGGGCCAGGAAGATCCCCTGGAGAAGGAAGTGGCAACACACTCCAGTACTCTTGCCTGGAAAATGCCAAGGATAGAGGAGCCTGGTGGACTACAGTCCGTGAGGTCGCAAAGAGTCGGATAGGACCGAGCGACTTCACTTTCTTTCTTTCTCTGGCCTGTGCTCCTCCAGCTGATCCAACAGCTTTGTGAGCAACTCGCTCCCTGTGTTAAACTCCTCCTTCGTAAGATACCTTGAGCGGCTCCTGTTTTACACTTGCTTGATGCTGCCTGCTGCACTCTCTGTTCCTCCCTCCCACCTAACCTTACTTCTATTCCACAGTCTCTCCCCTTTCCCTGTTCCCAGCCTCGCCTCCTAATTGGCTATTATATGAAACTTAAGGCTTTAAATGTTTACATTGGATAAGTTATAGTGTCTCCATTCTTAATTTAAAACACAAGTGAATTGAATGTGAGGCTCATGTTCTTGAGATTGGGAAACCCATCACTGGACTGAGTTGGTTATCATCTAAGGACCTTGTGGACTCTGTCCTGGGGGTCAGGGCCCTGATGGGGCATAGGGGTTAGGGAGGGAAGGGGCATACATGTGTTGTGCTGCTCCACTGCAATCCTGCCTCTGCCTGGAGGTGGTGAGGAACAAGTGCTCAAAGCAAACTGGTTCTGTTCTAGGGAGAAGCAAGACTGATGTCATCCCTGATCAGTGGGCTTGCATATGGAACTGTTCTCTGGGGCTGGGCTTCCCTGGTGGGTGGGTGGGTGTGTGCTGTTCTCTAGGGCTGGGCTTCCCTGGTGTGTGTGTGTGTGTGTGTGCGTGTGTGTGTGTGCGTGCGTGCACTTTCAGATGTCCATCCTCACTAGGGTCACCCCCGGCTCTGGGGAAGCAAGACTGTTCTTCCTGCTCCTCCACTTGAGGGCTCCCCAGGCGAAGTTGGGTTTCAGTCCAGGTGTTTGGTTCAACAAAGTGTGCAGGCGTGTTGGACTTTCTACCTGAAAGCACAGGTAGGTGAAGGTCATCTCTGAGTCCTGCCAAAATAGCTCATTCATTTTTTTTTTTTGAACTTTCTCCTTTTATTTTAAAACAGTCTGTCTTGATTGGTCAGGACTCATTGTTTTGCATAACAGCCTAGGACTTGGGGTCTTCAGGCATTAGCTCTGTCTACCTCTGAAGCCCAGGCTGCTAACCATGGCCATCTATCCTGGTTAGCCAAGCACAGGGCAAGGACCCACATGATGTGGCCCAGGCTATGCTGCGTGTCTCACCCTGCTGTGCTACTGAAATGACTGCACACCCTTAGCAGCAGCCCCTGTGAGAGGCAGTTAGTTGGCTGTGTGTTTGTTCCTTGATCAGGACACATCCGCGTCCAAATGCTAACCTAGTTCCTGAGTGTGGGTATTTGCATGATGACACACCCTTGCCCATGCCACCGACATTTTGATTGTTTCTTCTCAGAAAAGTCACACTCTGGAAGGTTCCTGCCCTCCTATTCTTGACACACACATTTGCAAGTATTCCCTCACCGGAGAGATGCATCCAGGAATGAGTTCTCAAATGCCAGTTCTCCTGAGTGAGGTCTGGCCTGGTCACTCTGGAATCTCTTCTGTACTCTGGTGGGTCGTGATCTTTTGGAACTATCTGATGACTTTACAGATTAGGAGGGAGGGAGGTGCTTGCCTTGCTGGTTGGATTTCCCCTTTCCCAAAGGTATTTTTCATCCAGAACTAAGACTTACTCATCATGAAGTTGAAGACCTTTACGGGAAACATGTTTTATTTTGCCATCTGGCTGTGAAACAGTCAGGATTCAGATATCAGAGAGTATGATTAATTCTGCAGACACCCACTGATCCACTCCCATGTCACGCACAGCATCCTGTGGCTGGACAGACTGAGAAATGACTGGGTTGGTGGGAGGGGACCAAGATGCGGCTTTTCCCCTGCTTTCCCACAAGGGAACATCTTCTGCTTCTTTCTCTTGGGATTCCAGGTTGGTGTCCTGAAATATTCAGATAACCTGTTTTATGACCTTGGGCGAACCAGAGCTTGACCCAGCTGAGGACCCGGCCCAGGCTCCTTGAAGGCAGCTTTGACTGCATCTAGGCAGGGCAGGCTTTGATGTATATCACCCAGGGGGGCAGCACAGCCCAATGGAACAAGAGCCAGATTCTCATCCTAGGGAAAGACACGTTCAAACACAGAAGGCCCAGGGTGAGTAAAGAAGCTTTTCCTTTCTTTGAGTGACTGCAGAGGCAGGCCCCCTTCCCACAGATCTATTCTCAGGACCACCAGGCAACAGAGTGTACCACGTGCTGGCGAGGCTGGCCGAGCTCCATCACACCCTTGGTTCCAGTGGACGGCAGTGACTCTACTTCATTCTTCAAAATTCTCCAGATGCACCCTACCCACCCTACTCTGCCCTGTCTGAGTGCAAACCACTGCCCCTTTAGCTCCAGAGTACCTGCAGCAGAGTGGAGGGAAAGCTGGGGAGCAGATGTTCCTATGACCCCACGGACAGGACTGAAGGGCTGAAAACAGGGGCAACTCTCCTCTGTCCAGAGGACTCCCAGGGAACACTGGCTTTTCTCAAGGGCTTATCTCCTAGATTCAAGTGACGTTCTTCCATGGACATTTTTTCTACAACTCTAGCAACCTACTTTCCTGTCCACGAGGTAAAGAAACAGTCTCAACTCTGCTCTCCACCTCCCTCCTCTTCTCTTGAGTCTTAAACTCTGTTTCTCAGATTATTTATTTTATTTATTTATTATTATATGCTAGTTTTCTTATTTACTTTCATAAAAGTCCAGCCCAAGATACATTAAAAAAATTCAAGACATTCATACAAAGCAGGAAGAAAGAACAGCAGTCCCCTGCCCCACTCCTACATGGAATTCCTCTCTCGTAACTCTTTCTTCTGAACTCCTTACTTCTAAATAATATTTTATATGGTTACCCCCTTGACTTACCAATTTTAAATGCCTACTGACATCTCGTGATGGAAGATGAAGCTGGGGTGTTCTTAACCCACTTTTGTGCCTGTATCTTCTCTCCTTCCTTTCTCTAATATATTTGTGTCACATATTTTATTAAATCAATATTCCATTTTTATTTTATTACAATTATGTATGTACAATTCTCTGCTGAGTGAAGAAAAACTCCATTTGCTTTCTTCTAGAAGTCTTTGTTCTTCTAGGAATTAATAATTACCTCATTTTAAAAATCTGTTTGGTCTATGTCATTATCCTAATAATTCTTCCAAAACCCTCCAGCAGAAATTCAAAGTCCTTCTGAATACTATTTTACCCATGAATAAGTGATTAGATTGGGGCTTCCCTGGTGTCTCAGATGGTAAAGAATCCGCCTGCAATGTGGGAGACCTAGGTTTGATTCCTGGGTTGGGAAGATCTCCTGAAGTGGGGCATGGCAACCCACTCCAGCATTCTTGCCTGGAGAATCCCCATGGACAGAAGAGCCTGGCAGGCTACACTCCATGAGGTTGCAAAGAGTTGGATTAGATAAAACTTCCCTTTTCTAGGCTGAAAATGTCCCTTTTCAATCCCGACTCAGGGAATGAACCTGGGTCTCCTGCATTGCAGGCAGATCCTTTTTCCCCAAAGATCGCTCTTCCTGATTTCTGCTGGGTTTCTGGCTCTCCCATTTAGCTGTACAGCCCTGGACTCTGGAGTTCCCTAGCCAGTGATGGATCTGGTGTTGAGCCTCCTGTTTCCTGAATTCCAGCTCTTTCTCCTGCTTGGTTTATGCCCTTGGAGTGTTCACGTTATCATCCCAGTTTGATACATTTCTCTTTAAAGGTCAGCTCTGGCAAGGTGGACACCCTAGGTGTGAAAGGTGCCTGTAATCACCGGGTGCATGTTTGCTAAAGGAGGTGGGGAGATTTCCTATCAGTGGAGGCAAATGCAAATTCCTACCTCTCAAAAAGAATTTCTCTGGTCTGAAGGCAGGAGAGACGGGATTTATTAGGATGGAAGTAGACCCACTCTTGTGAAAATGGCTGTTGGTAAATCAGCAGGACCTGGGCCTCTGCTGCTCATATTTCACCTTCATGCAGAGTAGGAGGAGGTGGCCCATCCCTTGAGACACGTTATTTATGTGTAGTGGGAAGTTGTTCTAAATACTAACTTTGTTAGAGTAAGGCACTTTACTGCCATATTGACTGTAGATCCACATGAATATAGATGACATCAGTTAGACAAACTGTTAGCGGGTGTGACTAGCATGTATGAAACCTCTAGACTCTGCAATCAGTTCAGATCATCATAGCCTCAGATATCCAAGGACCATATACCAAAGCATGAGTATTTAAAGCATTATTTAAAGTAAGAATTCAATACTTGGGGGGACTTCTCTGGTGGTCCAGTGGCAGACTCCATGCTTCCAAAGTAGGGGGCCCAGGTTCAATCCCTGGTCAGGGAACTAGATTCTACACGCTGCAACTAAGACCCAGCAGAGCCAAATATTTAACATTTAAAAAAAGAATTCAATATTTCAAACAACTTTAAACATTGCCCCCAGTGTGACAACGGAAGTGTGTGCTTTGTTCAAAAGAAACAGATGTGACAGGAGGGAAGGAAGAGGAATTGTCTGATTGCTTTTAATACAGCAGTTTAGTAAGTCAGAGGAGGGCAGATGGGCTGAAGATGAGTGAGAGGGACAGAAGTATTCTCACAATGGGAGTACATCCAGGCTTGCCTGGCGAAGCTTCTGGCAGGAAAGGAATGAAGATGGACCCACTACATCACACCGTACACAAAAACTACCTTGAAATGGGGCAAAGACCAAAATGTAAGAGTTAAACTATAAAACTCTTAGGGGAAAAACACAGGAGTAAATTCATGATCTTAAGTTAGGCAATGATTTCTTAGATACAATACCAAAGGCTGTATTTGGTATTGACAAAAGAAAAACAGATAAATTAGACTTGATAAAATTCTGAAAATGATACCATCAAGAAACTTAAAAGACAACCTACAGAATGGAAGAAAATTTTGCAAATCACATATATGATAAGGGACTGGTAACAAGAATGTATGTATGTATATATGTGTGTGTGTATCTTACAACTCAGCAACAAAATAATAAATAACCCAATATTAAACAAAGGGTTTGAATAGACATTTCTCAAAAGAAGATATACAAATGGCTAGTAGACAACAAAAAGATACTCAATACCACAAGCTATCAGGAAACTGTAAGTCAAAACCTTAATGAGATACCACTTCATACCCTCCAGGATGGCTAAAACAAAAAAAGATAGACAATGAAAAATGTTGGTGAGATGAAGGAAATTGAAGATGATTCAAAGAAATGGAACGATATTCCATGCTCTTGTATTAAAATAATTAACATGATTAAAATGACCGTACCGCCCAAAACAATCTACAGATTTAATGCAATTCCTATCAAACTACCAAGAACAGTTTTCACAGAAGCATAACAAATAATCCTAAAACTTACATGGAACCATGAAAGACTCTAAATTGCTAAAGCAATGCTGAGGAAAAAGAACAAAGCTAGAAGTATAACCTTTCCAGATTTTACACAATAATACAAAGCTACAATAATCAAAACGGCATAGTACTGGCATGAAAACAGACACATAGATAATGGAACAGAACTGAGGGTCCAGAAATAAATACATATAACTATAGTTAATTAACCTATGACAAAGGAGGCTAGAATATACAATGGAAAGGAGACAGACTCTTCAACAGGCAGCACTGGGAAAACTGGGCAATCACATGTAAAACAATGAGATTTGAACACTCCCTCATGTTAAATTCTGAGAGGAGAACATAGGCAGAATGCTCTTTGATATAAATCATAAAAGTATTTTCTTGGATCAGTCTCCTAAGGCAAAGGAAATAAAAACGATAATAAGTGCTTTTGCACAGCAAAGGAAACCATCAACAAAATGAAAAGACAATCTGTAAATTGGGAAAAATGTTTGTAAATGCTGTGACTGACAAGTTTATATCCAAAGTGTATAAACAGTTCATACAACTCTATATAAAGAACTCAGTCCCATAAAAAAAATAGGCCAAAGACTTGAATAGACGTTTTTCCAAACAAGGCATACAGATGACTAATAGGCACATGAACAGATGCTCAACATTTCTAATTATTAGAGAAATACAAATCAAAACCATAATGAGACATCACTGCACACCTTGTAGAATGACCACCTCACATTTACTATCAAAAAGACAAGTGTTGATGAAGAAGTGGAGAAAGGGAACCCTTGTGCACTGTCGGGGGATGTAAATTGGTACAGCCACTATGGAAAACAGTATGGAGATTCCTTAAAAATGAGTAATAGGCTCTGGGTGTCTGCTCTCCACAGGACATTGAACTGACTCCTAGGACCATCAAAAAACACCCCTCACTTGAGTGGGGACAGCATGCCACCTTTTACTTGCATCAAGGTAGACTGTAAACTGTGTGTCTTGCCCTCAGAAGAGAACCTCCCATGACCCGCTGCCTGCATATCATTCACTGGCTCCCCAGCTGGTAATGTCTTTGTGACTTGAAGCTTTGCTCAGTCTATCCAAAGAATTCCATGTGAACGCTGACCTCAACAACTACCCACAACTCTGGATAACAACTCTGAATCATTCAAGACTCACTTCCTGGGCTGTCTCCTAGAGAGACATCACAACTTGCAGGCCAAGTCAGCTGTACTGTCATCTTTGCGTGAACCTCTGTGTTAGCCTTCTCTACAGAGTATAGTAACTGATCTATTATATTTACATTTCTGTCTCTTTCATTTCGCAGCAAGACCCTCCAAGGCAAGGATCAAGTTTGATTTCCCCAGAGACCTGTGTGTTTAGCTGTCCATGTGAGATCTCCATACGGGTGTCCCTCAAGCATATCACCTTGTCCAAAGCAGAAATCATCTGAAGCATCTGCTCTTAGTATCCACAGAGGACCCAAGCCTCATTCACTGAATCTTGTATATAACAGCACAGTTTCCTATTTACAAGACTATCTCTCCCACTAGATCGTGAGGAACTAAGGGTGGAAGCCATGTCAATTTTCTTAATCTTTGAATCCCTGGAGTCCAGCACATAGCCATATAGGAGCTGTTCTATAAACAGTCACTAAACTGAAAAAAATTAATAATAGAACTACCAGAACTACCACAGGATCTAATGATTCCACTCCTAGGCATTTATCCAAAGGAAAAAAACCCACTAACTTGAAAAGATATAGGCACCCTCATATTCACTGCAGCATTATTTACAATGGCCAAGACTCAGAAATAATCTAAGTGTCCATCAGTGAATGAATGGATAAAGAAAATGTGGTATACATATTTATATATACATACAACAGAATATTATTCAGCCCGTTGTGGTGTCTCTGCCATTTGTGACAACATGGATGAAACTTGAGGGTGATTATGCTAAGTGAAGTAAGTCAGAGAGAGACACACATTGTATAACTTCATTTGCATGTGGAAACTAATAAAAAATAAATAAATAAATAAATAGATACAGACAACAGAGTGGTAGTTACCACAGGAGGAAGGTGAGGGAGTGGTCAAAATGGGTGAAGGTGTCACATGCAGACTTCCAGTTATAAGTTTTGGGGATGTAACATACAGCATGGTGACTATCATTAGCAATACTGTGCTGTATATTTGAAAGTTATTAAGAGCGTAAATTGTAAAAGTTTTTATCACAAGAAAAAATGTAACTATGTCAGGTGATAGATATTAACTGAACTTGTCATGGTAATCATTTCACAATACACACATATATCAAATGATTATGTTGTATGTCTAAAATGAACACAGTGTTAAACGTCAACTATATCTCAATACAAATAAGTGAAAAAAAATTCTAAATTCCTCACTCATAACTTCCAGGCCACCCTCTTTATCAATGTACATGAGACTTGGATGAAATCTGCAGTATTGGCTTTGAAACTCACAGGCCAAGCATCTTGTAAGTCTTGACTCACACAGATGAGGGCTCTGTAATCTATGGGGAGGCTGCCCCCAGGGAGAGAGTCTTGTGTGTAGTTCTTGGAAGGAAAGACACATTGAGCCCTTGGGAGGAAATGATTCCAAAGCTGCCATGTCTTACCTGGGCTCTGTTGCCTGTTCTTCTCCTGGCTTCAGTTGTACATCACCAGGTTCATCCACTGAGAAATAAACATCCCTATTACAACCAATCTTTAAACTTGTTAGCTTAACACAGAGCGGGGCAAATGGTTTCCTCTTCCTTTGAAAGATCCCAGTCTAGTCTCATCAACTCTTTCCAGTTAATTCCCACCCAAGCGGGAGGTCTCAGCCCCCTGTTACAACACTGTCATCTGCTACTCCCTGAAGAGCCGGGCACTGAGAGGGACAGCTGAGGTCGACCAGCTGGCTGGGCCAGGAGGCTCTCTCTAAAACTCACTGGGAGTCAGTTTAATGTAC
The DNA here is from genome assembly GCF_000754665.1 of Bison bison bison. Classification (NCBI taxonomy): domain Eukaryota; kingdom Metazoa; phylum Chordata; class Mammalia; order Artiodactyla; family Bovidae; genus Bison; species Bison bison. The sequence goes on from NW_011494787.1 coordinate 899,546, forward strand.
AGTGAGCTCAGCAGGTGTTCTTTAGTTCCCTCCTGGATTTATGACTCCCACATAATCCTCTGCTTTATTAAGCTATTGGAAAAAAATAAAATCTGTCTGCCAAGATCCTAAAGCAGCCTTGGCAGCTAGCAATATATAAAGGCAGTAATTGGAGGCAGGGGGGCCGGCAGCTTGGCTGGCCTTTGACAGACTGTTCAATGGCTTCAGGGAGGGAAATGCCCCCTGGACTCGGGTGAGGAGAGGTAGCCAGGGCTGTGTCCTGTCTCTGGGAGGGGAAGGCACCTCACCTCCATTTCTGTCAGGTAGAGTCCTTTTCCATCCTTGGAGAGGTTCTGGAAAGCTTCTAGGGTAGAGAGGAGGGGAGGGATCAGGGCGGGCCTGGGCCCACATGAGAGGAAAGCCAGCGTGTTGATCCCGTGAGAAGCCACAGGCTGCGCTTGGCCTCCTCTCCGCTTCTCTTCCCAGTTAAACTCCACACCCGTGAGACAGCTCAAGGCTCAGCTCTCAAAAAAGCTCCCTGACTGCTCTGCCCACCTCGCCCCTCCCTTCTCTAGCTTCTCTGCACTTCAGACCCTCTATTCTTGGCCATAGAGATGCAGAGGTCTTGTCTTAGGAGGTATTTCAAGGGCAGCGCTCTTGTCCAACTGTGAATTCTCTGGAGCAAGATTATGCCTCTGGCTTCTCCTTTACCCTCCCAGGGCTCTGTTCTCTCTGTCCTGTTAACTGCCTAGTACAGAGGTGTGGGGCTAGAGCTGTGGGGTTTAAGGACCACGTGGTGGGGTGAGGAGGTTGGGGGGGTGTGGAATGATACGAGTGGAGGCCAGACCCCACTTCAACTCAGCCACCACAGCTCCTTTTGCAGCTCTATTGTGGTTTGGGGTTTCATGTGAAATTTCATTTCAAACAAAGGGGTATGCTGCTAAAAAGTGTCCAAAACTCTGGCCTACAAAGCTGGATTTCTGAGGCCTTGGGGGGACCTCCTGCACCCACCAAGACACCATTTGTGAAATCCTTCAGCAGAGATCAAGCCATTTACTGCATGACTAAAGACTAGGTTTGAACCGTAAACAATCTGGAGGCGGGGCCATGGTAACTTAACCTTGTTCCTGAGTGAGAGAGGTGCTGAGAAGGGTGAAGAGGAAATAAACGATCTGGGGTGTGGAATGTCCTGGGGAGAAAAGGATGCAGAAGGGAGGCTGGGGTCTCAGGACAGCTACACGGTCACTTAGGCTGATGTTGGCTCTGCCCCTCAGGATGAGGGCTCCTCTGCAGGACTCCAGCCCATCCCGCTACAGAGGCCTTGCCCAGGCCTGGAGCCAGAGTGCATTCCTGGTCCTCTGCTGTGTTCTCTGGTCAGCGTGATGGTCTCCGGGTGACACTTACTTGCCATGGCTTCCAGCCGCATCAGCAAGCAGACCAGGCTGGGGAAGCTGACCCTGCCAGTGCTGTCGCTGTACCGGAGTTTCATGAGGTCCAGCAGCTCGCTGGTGATGGAGATCCCTGTGAGGAAGTCTGGGACACAGTTGGGGAGCTGGTGAGCAGGGAGGAACGGGTGTGGTCCTCCACCTCAGGAGAGCAGAAACACCTGTGCGGAGACCACGTGGCCTTTCACCACCATCCCCTCCTCCACCTGGCTCAGCGGCCAGTCCACTCCTCTTCTGTGTACTTTTGACTCTTCAGAATGTTAGCTTCCAGGCCCTAACAGTATTGGGGCTAAACACTCCTGACCCTTGACAATCATCTGATAGTTCCTGTGGGGGATGGGAGCTGCCAGGACACGTGAAAAGTTTGCTCCCAGCCCCACCTTGTCAGGCCTCCCTCTGCTGGTGACCCTCTCCAACAGCCCTCCTCGCCTAGTCCTGGACCGTGTGTGGTCTCATATGTGGTTCCTGGAGAAGGGGCTTAGTCCTAGGTTGGTCATCCAGGGATGAGGCTGGTCCTCAGAGCAGCAGGTGGGCAGGACAGAGCTGCCTTGCCCTCTTTGGGTCTTGTGATCTTATGTGTCTAGCCATAAACTCCAGGGAGGCACCGACCACAGAACCGACAAGGGCGAACTGAAAATCCGGTGGGGGTCTATGCACCCCAGTGAGCTACCAGAACCCTGTAAACCGAACCATCCATCATGGGGACAAGGCTGGTGGCCTTCGGGCCCCTCACATATAAGACACGTTGGTTTCTCCTGCAGAATTAATAAAATGTGAATGCGAAGGCCTTTAGATAGGACATGCCTGCAGCTTGTACATTCTCAAACTGCCCCCGCAAATCACATCAGCTCCATGGCCCTCTTCAGTTACCTGCTGGCCCCTGCAAGCTTTTCAGTTGAATTCCATCTATTTTCTTTCTCCCTTTTATTATTCTGGAGTCATGGGTGAGGTCTCCTTTAAAGGTTTCAACTTCCACTGGCCATTCAGTGGTTCTCAAAGTGTGATCCCCAGACCAGGAGCTTTGGCCTCACTTGGGAACTTGGCAGAGATGCCGGTTCTCAAGCCCCACCCTAGTCCTCCTGAGTCAGTACCTTGGGGTGGGTGGTGAGGCTCAACATTCCCTGTTTCCATAAGCCCCCAGGGGCTTCTTCTCAACCTTAAGTGTGAGAAACACAACCCTCTGCTGTGAAGAATTAAGGGAGGGGAGGGACTTCCCTGGTGGGCCAGTGGTTAAGAATCCCCCTTCCAATGCAGGGGATGTGGGTTTGATCCCTGGTCGAGGAACTAGGATCCCACATGCTGTGGGGCAACTAAGCCCATTTCCTGCAACTAAGGCTCCATGCAGCCAAATAAACACATTTTTATAAGCAGAAGAGGAAGGAGAAAGGGGGACGTGGGGGGAGGGGCAGGGAGCAGGTGCTCAGGTTTCTACCTGCTCTGCATCCAGGCCAGGAGCCCCAGGAGGGAGACCCATTGAGGCTGCCCTTTCAGCAGTGACCTGCGGGAGTCTGATTTTACATTTCATTAGGGAAGGTGGCAATTTCCTGACTTCACCTTTCTGTGGGCCATTTCCCTGCAGGGACAGTGGGGACAATGATTCTTGCCCTGCGCAGTTCAAGAGCTGTTTAGACAATCAAAGGAGGTGATGTGCGTGCAAGTTATGGCTGAACTCTGACGCACCCTCGCCCTTCGGTGTTATTATCATTCTCTCGGGACTGAAAGCTCTTGCCTCCTTGAAGCAAACAGATACATGTGATCTCACTTAACCCCAGACCCTCTGTGAAGAGAGGGCATCAGCTGGCCTGTGAGTATTTAATCCTGATGGCCTGGATGCTGAGGTGGATGTGTCTTCAAGCAAGTTAGATTTCTGGTAGGGTATCAACCATTCAGGGTCATTTTTCATGGTTAGTGCTGTGCTGGGGAGAGAAGGCAATTAGGAGAGCTGACTGGCAGGTGAGAACTCAGGTTGGGGAGGATGGAGTCCGAGTCTGCAGCCAGGAGGTCCACAGAGGGCGGGCGCGCGCGCACACACACACACACACACCAAACACACACGCCCCTGCCTGCAGGCCCCTGCCACTCCCAATCATCAAAGCTCAAAGGGTTGTCTGCTTTACCTGTGTCCCTTATGGCCTTCCACAAATCCGAGCTGAGGAAAACGCCAGCATTCTTTGGGGAGTTCTGGAAAACACTCTGATATGGAGGAAGAAGCAAGAAACCCGTATGAGCCCCAGTGCCCACGTGGAAGAGGGTGTCCTGGAAGATCTTGTACCCATCCCTGGAGGCTGCTTCACTAAAACATGATGGGCTCAGCTCAGAGGTCGATGGGTGCACAGCTGAGGATGGTGGGGAGGAGGAGGGAGAGGGGGAAGGGGAGGCAGCGTGGGTTCCGCTTGTTAAAGTCCACAGACCTCCTACCTGCCAACGGTAGGGCTGCAGGCCCCTCTCTCAGGCCTGCACCTCCTCCCTCCCAGCCTGCTCTCCTTTAGCCTCTACACCCCATAGACTGGGTTCCATCCACCCAGGGCGGCTTGTCACTTTTCAGGGACGTGAAGAGCTCACTAAAGAGCTTGCCTAGGATGGGCATTAGGAGCACAGACTGTACAACCAAATTGCTGGGTATAAATCCCAGCCTAACTATCTACAGCGGTGTCACCTTGGGCAAGTGACCCGATCTTTCTGGGTCTCAGTCTACCCCCTCTGCAGCACAAGGCCAATATACTACCTACCTTGTAGGTTTGCTGCGAGGAAGAAATGAGCACATCTTATAAAGAGCTAAGGAGAGCACCTTGCACACTAGTGAGGGCAGTGTAGGCAGCACGGAAGGCAGGTGAGAACTGTCTCTGGGACCAGGCGATGCCTCAGGGTGGAGTCCCCTGAACATCTCAATTTTTTTACAGGGCAGTTCTCCATTTGCTGGGGACTTTGCTGCTGCTGCTGCTTCTAAGTCGCCTCAGTTGTGTCCGACTCTGTGCGACCCCCTAGACAGCAGCCCACCAGGCTCCCCCATCCCTGGGATTCTCCAGGCAAGAACACTGGAGTGGGTTGCCATTTCCTTCTCCAATGCATGAAAGTGAAAAGTGAAAGTGAAGTCGCTCAGTAGTGTCTGACTCTTAGTGACCCCATGGACTGCAGCCTACCAGGCTCCTCCGTCCATGAAGAGTAGTGGAGTGGGGGTGCCATTGCCTTCTCTGGGGACTTTTCTACCTCCCTCTAATTCTCACTCTAACCCTCAGCCTCCTCCCATTTCCCAGGTGAGAACATGGGCTGGTTGAGTCACGTGCCCTGATGAGACAGACAAGCACCAGAGGACTGAACCCAGGATGTTTCAAAGCAAAATACCCCCAGCAAGTGCTCAGTCCGGGCTGATTGTGAGAGCCAATTACAGTGGAAGAGCAGCTTGAGAACTTTTTTCTGGCCTTATTTGGCTTTTGTGAGTTCAGAGTCCTAGATGTTCTCAATTAGGTAGGGACTCAGTGTCATGCACTTGCTCAGTCGTTTGTCCAGCACTTTTAAGCATCTGCTGTGAGCTGGACACTGTGGGAGACACTGGGGAGAAGGACGAATGTGAGGGCTCCCTGCCTGGGAGGACCTGTAGTCTAATGGATGGGCCATCAGTCATTGCTGTGTCCAGGGGGAAACCCAATCACTCCAATCAGAGGTAGGCGATACAAATAAATAGTATTAAACAGGAAGTGTTTGCGTCTTATTGTTGTGAGTTCAAGTGTTGGGAGTTGAGTGGAAACTAACCGGATCTGGAGAGGGGAGGCAAGGCCCCCACAGAGCTTTGGGGTCTGGACCCTCAGGCTGGGTGGGCACCAGGCAGGCTCCCATTGCAGGGAAGGGAAATTGCGGAGTCTTACATTAGGGTTCAAAGGAGCAGGTGGGATAAGTGAAGGGGCCTCTCCTAGACCCCAAAGTGGAGTCTTAACTCAGAGGGTCTTGGGTACAGCTAGTGAGTTTCGACTTTGTCCTGGGAACAATGGTGAGGCCACACAGAGGCCACAGACCACAACTGTGACTCTGATCTGTTTTCTGGCAGAGGTAGGGTAGGGGAACGAGGTAAACCAGCGGCTTGGGGGACGCTGCAGTGGGCCCACAGAGAAATGGGGAGGGCGGTGCCAGCCGGCAGTTTCAGCTACAGTCCACTGTGACCCTTTCTCCTCTGGCCTCCTAGAGCGGTCCTCAGCCTGCCACCTGACTGAGCATGGCCTTGAGCCATCCAGGGGTGCACGCACATCTCCCCAAGCAAAACGGGGGCTCCCCTTGAGGGTGGGGTGAGGTTCCCCTTCTTTCACAGCCCTCAATGCTGGGGCAGAATCAGGCACCCAGTAAATCTGTGCCAACCCAGTTGGAATGAACACTCTTCAAGAGAGAACATGCTGGTACCTGGCAGTGGACGAGACGGCTCCACAGCCTTGAAAATTCCTCCTGGTCAAGTCGCCCGTTCACCTTCAGCTGGTGGGGAGTTAAGAGTCAAGCAGTCTTGTGTGCAGTGAGCAGAGGGGCCTCAGGCATGGAGAGGCTCCATCCGTCACCTAGTAACACAGGCGGTCCAGAGTCACCTGGATGTGACCCCACGCCAGCTGGCTCTGATGCGTCTAAAAGAGACCTGGCTTAGATTCATTTCACAGGAGAAAATGGGCAATTGGAAGAAGGCAGCCCTAAGAAAGGGATGCCAACGTCATTTGCACCCATGGAAAGAGGTTGAACCCCAAACACAGCCTTCACCAGTTGGGGTGGGTAGAGGGGAGTGGGAAGCAGCAGTGTGGGGAGGTGACTGCAACTCCTGAGGTGGGCTGAGAGATGAGCACATGTGCTAAGTGTGCGGCCATGGATGGACCACATTCTGGGTATTAAAGCCGGCCCTGGTCCCTCCACGCTGTGTGCTGTGCTTAGTTGCTGAGTCGTGTCCGACTCTTTGCGACCCCATGAACTGCAGCCCGCCAGACTCCTCTGTCCATGGGGATTCTCCAGGCAAGGATACTGGAGTGGGTTGCCATACCCTTCTCCAGGGAATCTTCCCAACCTGAGGATCGAACCAAGGTCTTCCACATTTCAGGTGGATTCTTTACCATCTGAGCCACCAGGGAAGCCTGGTCCTTCCATACAAAGAGTTTAATGAGAACTAATGGAAAGAATGGATCTCTGTGGCACTGGAGGGGAGCTGACGGGTGAGCAGAAGGAAGGGTAGAAAAGACTGGTCTTCTGCGCAGGGGTCCAACAGACATGACCTCCCCTGGGGTTACCTGCCCTAGGCTGCAGGGCTCCTGAGTGCCATTCTGATTTATCTGCAGGGATGAGCAGTGTCTCCGAGTGATTCTATACAACAGTCAAGAGACAGGGCCTGACTGATGAGTTCATCAAGATGGCTCTTGTTCGACAATGCCCAGCTTCATGTCCCCAGTAGAGCCTTGTTAAGAGTGAAAGAGCTGGGGGATCTGTGTCTCCTCAGGGAGACAGTGCATAGCGAGGGGAGAGTTGCAAGGTGACCCCTGAGGGATATGCCCACCAGCGGGGAGATGGAGTGGCAGGGGAGAAATGGCTCCCAGGGGAGTGGAAGTCAGGATGGGAGGCAGAAGATTCTGGGCTTGGGTCCTAGTCCAGCCACTTGTGGCCACAGAACTAGGGCAAGTCACTGCACTGCCCAGCCCAGTCTCATCTGTCAATGCAACAGAATAGTAATAACAGGGTGTAACTGCCATGCAGACCTAGGATTTCCTCCATTAGCTGGATGGACTGTATAGTCCACAAGGTCACAAAGAGTTGGACACGACTGAGCGACTTTCACTTTGGTGGTTGTTACCTTTATTGAACTGGGGGTTTGTTGAGCAAGGGATTTAAATAGTGGTAAGGAGAGGGGTAGAAGTAAAGAAGTTAGGATACTATCCTTTGCTAAGCAGTGAAGAATACGATTAGAACATGGGCTTTGGAAGCTGAAAACTTCAAGTCCAAATCCAGGCACAAATCCTGACTAGCTGTGCGATCTGGGTGAATGACTAAACCTCTCTGGACCCGTTTCTTCCATTGTACCATGGGACAATACTTCTTATATCACAGAGATTCTTGCAAGAACTACAAGGGAAAAAATATCTATCAGTACCATTCTGGGTATGCAGTAGACACTTGATAGATAGTAAGTGTTGTTGTTGTTGCTATGGTGGTTCTAGAGAGTTAGTGAGTTCGTGCAGAGTCCCCAGAAGCCCAGGCTCTTTGGTGAGCCCTTAGAACCAAGGAAGAAGAGAAAACAGAGTGAAAAAAGATTCTCTACTGTCCCAGTTAGATCCTTGGGGAAGCTGATGGAGCAGACAGGCTCTCAGTGCTGGGAGGCAGTGGGGGGTGGATGGTGACTGCAAAGGATACATCCATCAGAGCCACGAGGCTGCGGCACTCATCCAAGGAGAACGGGTCCCCTGGAGGTCCTGAGCGGAAGAGCAGAAAGGACTGAGAGGTCAGAGAGGGCGGTGTTGGCCTGGCGCGGCCATGGGGATGGGGCCGGGCCAGCAGGTCCTTACCTCTTAGGAATTCCCGGTTGAGAAGGCTCTGAAGCTGCGTAGCATCAATGTCCAGCCCCTGCTCCAAATGAGGAAGGGATGCAGGAATCACATCAGTGCCCAGGAACTGAGGGGCCATGCCTGCCTGACTGTGAAAGCACTGGGGTGTCTGAGCACTTAAGTTCCCATCTCACCTTTGTCATGAAGCCTTTCCTTTTTCTTTTTGGCCACGCGGCGCGACTTGAGATCTCAGTTACCTCACCAGGGATTGAAACCGTGCCCTCAGCAGTGAAAGCATGGAATCCTAACCACCAGGGCTCCAGGGAATTCCCATGAAGCCTTTCCTGATTGCTCCAGGCCATAGCTCCCTCCCTGAACATCTGCAGTGCTGATCACTCCTGACACTTGGTTCCCGGTGAGGGTCACCTTGCATTTCTCTCTGTATTCATTATTGGGCTGAAAGCAGTGTTTGCTTCCTCCCCATCATACCAGGCACTTGGGAGCCCCTCGGGAGAAGTATTGCTGAATGAATCAATTCCGCCCTGCAGGTGTGTGTCCCCATCTGCTTCCAGAAAGATGGGAGTGAGAGAAGACACGGCTACTGTGTGTTGTGTGTGTGTGGTGAGAAGAGACACATGCCAGGAATCCAGGCTAAGAGAAGCTGCTCTCGCTGAGCACATGACTTAGCATTCATCTTCCCAGCCACAGAAGCCAGAAAGGGAGACATCACGGTTTCCCTTGGATGAAAAACAGGAAGCAACAGAGGTTGAGGGGCGAGACGCTCTTCCTGGCTTGAACTCCTGAAGGTGTTAACTGCCTTCCCTTTTCTGTTAGGGACCCTGACCAGCTTTACGGGCAGTGGCTTCCATGATGATTTTATGGAGAAGCAGAGCTGTGCCCCATGCAGGCGTTTCTCACACCCAGCCTGGTAAAAGCAAGGGCATAATGAGATGTCACCACCCTGGGAAAGCTTGTCCCATGGGAGAAGGAGCTGGCGAGAGGGCTCCAGCAGTGGCTCTGCAGAGCACCACGAGGTCAGGGGGGAGAAGACGCCTCCTTGGGGGTCTTCTGGGAACCCACATTTCTGGGGAAGGAGGCCACCTGTCTGACACAGCGAGGGCCCGAGAACTGCCCACCTGTCTTCCCGAGGCCAGCTCAGTGCGTACGGTCACCCATATGGCTTTCTGTTTCCACACTGACATGATGACTAATGGTAAGAAGCCCATCGTGTGGAGCCCTTGGCAGCTGTTTTTCTCCTGACAAGTCAAGGATCTTTATAACAGCTTATTAAACCATTAAGAAAATCCCTTGTGCACATAGGTGGTTTGGCAGGAAGAAGGCTAGTGGTGCCTTCTGAAAGCTGGCCAGCTCCCAGGAGGAAGGGTGCCAATGGCAGTGGGAGGCGGCAGAATGGGAGAAGGGAAGATTTCCAGGGGCATTGCCGATGGCTTGTTAAAAGATTTATACATCTCACCCTCCTATAAGGAGCCCCTCCCTTTCAAAACTACACTTCACCCCAGATGTCACCTAATTGGGGCATCCCGTCTCCCCGGATCAGTTCTGGTGGCATCCAGGGAGAGAGGCCAGTCATCTTCCTCTCTAGCCTGGTAAGGACCTGGGAGAGGCTTTCTTTCCTCTCACCTCTTCATCCCTGTCCTAAGCAGGGCCCCTCATGGCCATGTTGCTAAGTACAGTACCTGCTGAGCGTACTTGTAGAAAATGCTCTGCTGGGACCCATTTTCTGGAAGACTTGCCTGGATGTAAGGAAGAACAGCCAACATCAAATTTCTGGGAAAGGGATCCCCTGTCTGATACAGTGAGGGACCCAGAACCTCCCACTTGGAAATAAGAGGCTTCATCCAGCAACTGGATCAAACCTTAGTGGGGAATAGGAAAATGGAAGCTTGTGGAAGGAAGATGGTTGGGTCCAGCCTGGCCTCTGAAGCCTGGGCTTCTCCCCTCGTCCCTGTCCCCTTGGAGCTGTCACCAGCCCGTTGTGGTATCTCTCACTCACTGGTCAGTGGTGAGGCAGAAAGAAGGAGGTAGAAGCTCTTGGGGATGGGCCGTGACCCACTGAAGGCTGCCAACCAAGCCTTGAGGCACACCTACCTGCAGGGCTCTCAGGTTGAGACTGCCATCCAGGTTCCTAGAAAACCAGGGGACAGTGTGACAAGGATGACCAGCTCACTATTCAAAGGAGGCTCATGCTTACATACGGTGGGCACCTCTGGAGGCATTGGGCATCTATGCCAAGGACATGCGTGGAGAGCCCGCAGCACAGCGGGCTGTGAAGTGGGCAGTCAGGAGACAGATGAACATTGTGACCTCATGTCCAGTCTTCAGGGCGGGCCTCCCCTGGCCTTCAAATCATTTAGTAAACTGTTCCTTTCACACCCAAATATGGGTGTTTAGTGACCCCCATTGCCAAGATGGCAAGTAAGATTTGTCTTAGGTTCCAACTCTGAGTCATGGCACAGTGACCGCATGGAATGCTGGACTGAGACAGCCTCATCTGCACTCAACTGTGAAGACTGCCATGGCAGCAGCGATACCTGCCTCGGTGCCCCAGCAGCGGGTGTGCTGTTGGTCCCAGTCTTAACTGCCGACTTGGCAGTGATTCCACATTCTGGCCACATTTCAGACAACTACCACGCATGCCATGTACCACCTTCCTGCGCATTACGGACAGCTCTGCTGATTCTTCAATGAGCCCCATCCTCGCCCACTTCCCTGTTTCTCCTCATGCTTTTTTCCTCCGCCAGAGTTCCTTGGACTACAAGAAGGTCAAACCAGTCAATCCTAGAGGAAATCAACCCTGAATATTCATTGGAAGGACTGATGCTGAATCTGAAGCTCCAATACTTTGGCCACTTGATGCAAAGAGCCAACTCATCAGAAAAGACTCTAATGCTGGGAAAGACTGAAGGCAGGAGAAGGGGACGACAGAGGATGAGATGGTTTGATGGCATCACCGACTCAATGGACGTGAATCTGGGCAAACTTTGGAAGATGGGGAAGGACAGCAAAGCCTGGTGTGCTGCAGTCCATGGGGTCGCAAAGAGTCAGACATGATTGGGCAACTGAACAACAGCACTGCCCTCCCCTTTGAAACTCTGAGTTATGTTTTTTCTCAAGGACTAGCTCACATGCCATGCCCCCAAGAAGCCTTCCTCCGGCCCTCTTGCCAGAGATGGGTCCCTCCAGTCTCCCATGTGACCCTGCCTTCCATCAAGCAACATCCCCACCCTCTTTTTTGTCTTGGCATTGGACTTGGCGTTGAGTTTCTCCAGAGTGAGGGCCATGCTGTGTCCCCCACTGACACAGTGCATTGCCGCACAGAATGATATGATGTGTTCTTATAAAATTAAGTAGGATAAAAACGTTTAGAATCCCAGAAGTTCTGTACCTGTCACTGTTTGGCATCTTCAGGAAGATTCGGAGCAAGAATTCAACAGCTTCTCTGCCCTCGGAGACGACCACCACGTAGGTCCCGGGGCTCAGACTGAAGCACTCTGTGAGGTTGCACGTGGTTTCAGACACAATGCCCTTCTCAGCAATTCTGAATTGGGAGAAGAAGGTGGATGGCAATCTGTCTTGGAAGTGCTGGAACTAGAGGAGATGGGATGTTGGTGAGAAACCCCCATGTCTATGGGCCCCAGACACTGGGAGAGACCCCCCATCTCCCAGGCCCCTCACTATCCCTCAGAACAGCCCTACAGGCCCTGAAAAGGGAGACACAGTTGCTTACCTGAAGTCTCAAAATGCAATAGAGTTCAGACTGTTATTTAATATAGATGCTAACACTGCAATGAATGCAAGGAAATATGGTACATGGTTTTACCTCATTAAATCTTACAGCATCCTGGGCTTCTGGGTTTATCGCTCTGCTTATATATAAAGACAAATTCCATGAAAACTAGTGAGATTCTTCCAGTCCTAGATTACCTTCAGAGCCCCTCAAGTCCCTTCTCCCTGGGCTCTTTTGCAAAGCGCTCTTGGACCCCTGAAGCACTTGCAGCTGGGGGCCTTTCACTCCCTCTGGTCCTTCCAGTGAAGTCCTGAAATGCCTTCTCACTGGAGAATAATAGGCCCTGATCATTTTCCTTTTATTTCAATATTTGCTTAGGGACAAAACAATAAATATAATGCAGTTCCTATTACCGGATGTCACATACCTATTACATAATAAAAACCCTTTACTAAATAAATTTTCCCCAATACAGTTGAGATTGGGATTCCATTTAGAATGATCACGCAGCGTGAAATGACTACTTGTGAGCTCTGCCTTGGGGGGAAACGGAGACGGGAGAGGTTCTCTGCAGGGGCTGGGGACCAGGCTGGGCTGTACCAGGAGACCACGGTGGCTATTGAGCAGCAGGGAGCTCGGCTGAGGCTCCACAGTGGTTCTGCTGACAGCAGCAGCAGCCCCAGTAGGTTTGGAGCCTACCTCGCTTGGGCCTTTCTGGCAAAATCAACGATGAGATCAGTTCTCCAGAGTCAGCACTGTTCTGCGTGCGTGTGTGTGTGTGTGTGTGTGTGTGCGCACACACATGGGGAGGCAGTATGTACAGAGGTGTGTGAGCTTTGAGCCTCCTACAATCACAAGACCTGACCCTGTAATTCCAGGGAAGGGGCTCATGCCTTTTCTTTAATCAAGTCCTCATTTCATTCTCCAGCTGTGAGAACTAGAACCCTGACCTGTTTCTTGCACTTGAGTGCTGCCCTTGAAGTCCTTCCAGAAGTTCTAATTTCATGACTGGTATGCTGAGAACCAGAGTCAGACCCTAAATGCAGCTCTGCGGCTGTGCCGCCACTGTGACAGACAGGCCTTGCTGTCTGCAGTCTGCCTGGGCTTCTGTGTGTCTCCTGCTCAGAGGCTCTTATCCCAGCCTCTGTCTCTCCATCGCGGCACCTCTGGGAGGTCTGGAGGAGGGTCCCTGGACCTGCCAGCAGGCTGCAGTCACTACTCATTGACTGTGGCTCCACGCTGCTCCATCTCTTCTCCCTTCCATCCTCGGTCTGGTCACATGCACCTCCCTTTGGCAATAACAGCACCATAGAGCACACATCTATTTAAGTGGTCTGAGTACCTGTGAGGTTAGGTTTCCCAAACTCTGTCTTTCCTTCTCCATCCTTACCCATATTTGGGTCACCTTTCACCCATGCCAAGCCACAATATTTACTGGGGTGGGGGGTGGGGTCATAGTGGTGGCAGCAGCTAGCAGGAGGGTGGTGGCGGTGATGTGGTTGTAAGAAGGGTTGGAGGACATGCCTTGAGCTTGTATTTGCGTTGCATGCATCCTAGTTGTGGTGGGTTTGGGGGCTGAAAAAGAATACAAGAGGCTAAAAATACCCATTAGTCCTGTCTCTCGTCTTAGAAGGAATCAGCAGCATCAATCTTATCTATCAGGGGCCAAATGTTGAGGATGTTTTCATGGTTGCAGCCTCTCTGGGACGTCAAGCCAGAGAACAACCCAAGGAATCCAGCTTTAGATGAGCACAGCTGAAATATTTCCTGTGTTGTTGACCTGTTTGGAAGTTCTAAGCTTATGTCTGCTGCAGGACATAGCAAGACTGAACTGGCAGCCACCCAACAGTGAGAGACACATGGAGGTCAAGGGTGTTGGAAGAGGCATAGCAGTAACGACAGATGGCAACGGCGGTGGCCATACCTGATAGTCGACCTGTGGGAAGAGAAGAAAGGCAGGTTCAGGAACCCAAACAAAAACCCAAAGGTGAGTAGATCCGAGCAGCCCAGCCCAGGGCTCTGTGTTCCTTTTTCTTGCACGCCCAGCCTGTTCCCTGGAACACCCAGGGGGTGAATGGGGACCATCACTCTTTCCCCATGTGAAGCTGCAAGAAAGGAAAGCCAGCTGCTGTAGAGATCTGAAGGGAAGGAAATCAAGGGTCGGGGAGGTGTTTGAGGAGAGGAGAGTCTTCCTTTATCATCTTAGCTTGGTTACTCTTCACAGCAATGATGATAAACTTGATAGGAAAAGGTAAATGGTGATGGGGACTGGAAGGAAGACAGAACCTGGATCAAGTGTAAATTCTCCAGCTCTGGAGCTCCAATGAGAAGGAAACTTGTTCTGTCAGATTACTGTAAAGCATGATGGGACTTTGTTCTAATGTCCCCACCCCACTGCATCCCAGCGTTTGTAGGGATGTATATGTGTGTCTGGGGAAATGTCTATGTTCCTGTCTGCCCATGTTGTAGAAGGAAGCACTGAAGATGGAGTCCCATTTTTAAGCCACTTCAGGGTTTACAAAGTAATTCCATGTAATGTATTGGATTGTCACAGTAATCCCAAGCAAAAGGTAGGCTCCTTATTCTATGAGTGTGGAAACTGAGGCTCTGCGGTCTCAGTAGCAGAGGTGAGAAGACAGAAAGCTGTGTTGCTTCCTTTTCGATTAATACCCACCACCTCCAGGCACTGTATTTCATGTTGGCATGGGTTTCAGTTCTATTCTACTGCTGATCCTTGGCTCCACTTAGGTGTATAGACCATTTGACTTGCCTTCTTCAGACATCTCTGGACCTCAGGGGTGAGCTGGAAGGGAGGCGGAAAGTCCAGCCTCGGGGAGGATGAAGCTTGTCCACCCTTCCCTTTTTCCTTTCGGTCTCCTCCCTGCCTATTTGCATATCACCCATGTTTGGTTTGCTACAAGGCAGAGCCATGCTCCCATAGCACTTGGAGGGTCACAAGCCCATGCCAAGGTGGCAGCCCTGTACCCACAACACCACTGGAGCCCTGGAGACTTCAAAGCATAGTTGCTAGCATTAACATGGCTTATTTCTCAGCAGAACTGTGGAAGGACCCCACAAGTGTCTCTCGAGTTGTCAAGGTCTGGACTCAATCCAGGATCCTCCAAGATGCAGTGGGATCTCCAGGGAGCCTGAGGAGCTCATGGGTCTACACATTGTTGTTGTTTAGTTGCCAAGTCCTGTCTGACTCTTTTGCGACCCCGTGGACTGTAGCCCACCAGGCTCCTCTGTCCATGGGATTTCCCAGCCAAGAATACTGGAGTGGGTTGCCATTTCCTTCTCCAGGGGATCTTCCTGACCTAGGGATCAAACCCATGTCTCCTGCATTAGCAGGCAGATTCTTTACCACTGAACCTCCTGGAAAGCTGAGGTCTGCATGACCCTTCAGCAAGGTGGGCAGATGAGAAATAAGGCAGCCAGTGTTCTTGCCTGGAGAATCCCAGGGACTGGGGAGCCTGGTGGGCTGCAGTCTATGGGGTCGCACAGAGTCAGACATGACTGAAGCAACTTAGCAGCAGCAGCAGCTGGAAAGTAGACAAACGGGCTTGGCAACATTTAGAAAACAGATATGATTAAAATCTTGTTCCTGAACCATAAAGACTCTGGGCAAATCAGTAAACACAAGGCTGCTACATTGTCTGGCTCTGGGCAACCTAGAATCATAGATGACAATACAAAGTACACACCCAACTTCTGTGCAATGGGGACAGCCCCCATATCCTCTCTGGACTTCTCACATTAGGAAACAGAAGAGTAGGCTGAAATATTTTTAGTAGCCCTGTCTGGTCCTGAACTGTAAAAGTCTGACTGGGTATACCAGATGCCTCATTCCATCCCAGCCTTTCCCAACTCCTTTTGTTTTGTTTTTCTCATAGGTGGGGAGCTGGGGGACTTTGAAGTTGAGAGTCCTCTTAGGAGGCACCTGAATCAATTGGGATCCTTGGCCAAACACAGTGGAAACCAATCTAGGGTGGAGTGAGCAAAAAGTAATTTATGGAAAGGAAAGTTACAGAGTCAATGGGAAATCTAAAGAATGCAGCTTGGAAGGTGGGCAGGAATGAAAAGAGGTGGCTACACAGCTGGACACCACCGCCGGATCTGACTGCATTGCTGCTCATGGGCCCAAAGATTTGCTGTAAAGAATCCTTCAGCTGACCCCATGTCCTTTAGTTACTTTCTCAAGACTCGAGCCCTAGAATGACCAAGAATATCTGATTGGACAAGCCTGGCCCAACAGTCTACTCCTTTGTATCCAAGGGCTGGGAGAGGCAATATTTGACCTCTTTGCTGCAGTGGGAGACCAGGCCCTGCCTAGTCCCCGCCCACATGGAAAGGGTTCACATGTACCCAGTGGTGATGAAAAGGACACCTGTCCACTACAGCATCCAACGATGTTCTTTTGATAGTCACTGCTGGTTTGAGGCACCTCAAATGTATGGTCTTTTCCATTGATTTCATGCAACTAGAAGTGGAAATGTGTTCAGAGATAACAGGATCCAAAGGGTTCTCTACCTTCTAGAACCAGAAGCATTGTTTTTCTTTGCACTGTGAGCATCACCAGAAAGGCACATGCCTAAGTCCTGCTGAGAGCTTTGGTCCTGGGGCCACAAGTTCTGGTCTCAGGCACACCCCTGTCACCATCTTGCTGCACCTTGGGTGGGACATTCATTCTCCCTGACCTGTGACTTCCATATCTATAAAAGCAGGTGTACTAGAGTTTTTGAGACAATGAATGTGAACACATTTGGAACTCTGAAGTTCTCTATCAGCAAGGCCTTCCTATTAGAGTGAACCATAGCCAGTACACAGGACTGTTTCAGGACCCAGGAGTTCTGCCTGTCCATGAGGGGGCTGAGGCCCTAGATGTGAATATTGCCTTAGTCTCGGCTAACATTCCTGGGCTCCATCCTAAAGATGCCATAATCAGAGCTCCAGTCACACAGATGATGGGTGTACTGAAGGCCTGAGAGACATCTGGTGCCCAGTTCCCAGTTCTGCCATTAACTCTGACAATGTCACTTCACCTCTGACATGGGGACAGAGGATCCCAGCATCGGATGTTTGTGCAGAGAGGTTGCAGGGTGTATGCTTTGAGGACCCTTCACTTGATCTTTGGGATGCATTAAATTATTTGGGAAAGGAGAAGGGATCAAGGGTGTCAGATTTTCTTTCATAACTCCTTTATTTTACATGGTATTTTTTAAAAAAAAGAATTCCCTGATCATCTACTCACAGTTAGGGTGTGTGCAGGTGAATATGAGTAGGCGAGGGGAGGAGATGACCCCTTCAGAGCTGAAGGGCTGGCTGGGAGAGCCATGAGAGGGGAGGGGAGAGGAGGGGAGGTTGGGTAGAGAGGAAGGCCTGGCCTTGGATGAGTGGCCAAGCAGATGCTTGTAAGCCAACCATGGAATTTCACCAGACTTTAGTTTCAGCATGAGAGAAAAATGTACCTCCCGGATGTATACCCAGGACTGTTTTTTTCCTTAAACTCCTCCCAGAGTGTAACCAATGATCCTCAAACATTCCTGGGTATACGAAGTCTCCAGAGAGCTCATTACAATGCAGACTTTCAGGCTCTGCCCAGGGGAATTGACTGGGACTCAGCAGGCTGGAGGGTGGTCCTGGGAATATGTACTGTTACAACTGCTGGCCTTGGACCAGATTACTTTTTGAGGAACAAGCATTAGAGCCACCAGCATACCAGGAAATTGTGACAAGTGACAAGGACAGGAGGTGTGTCCCATTGCACTCTTCTGTCTCAGGTTTTCCTGCAAATTTATAGACTCGAAGCAGGTGAACTCAATTGCCCTTTTGGTTTTATCTCTGAGTCTGTTGCCAAGTGAAATTTCCCAGGCTAGTCAGTTGCTTTCTCCACCCGAGGTGTATGGAAATGTCCCCAAAGGGCAAGCCCTGAAACATACTGCCTTACCTTGAACACCTCATACTTCAGTGGAAATGTCCTGTCTTTTGCCTTTAAATTTTGTGGCCCAGTGTTAAAGGACATGATGACATTGTTGTTTTCCATGCTGTCTGGCACAGAGAAGATGTATTGCATGCCCCTCTGGTATCCTGCATGAAAAACAGCAGTGATTGGACCTCAGCTTGTCCCTGGGGTTCTGGGATGGGACCATGATCACTTCAGAGAGCCAAGCCCAGTTCAGTGGGTTGTGGAAGAAACTCTGGATGTGAAGACCTACGACCAGGGTTCCAGTCCCCATAGTTACTAGTTGTGGCACAAGCTGCTTTATTTTGTGAGCCTTAGTCTCTTCTTAAAAACAAGGAGGGAAAGTATAGTTCCTATGTAATGAAAATGTTTCTTACACTGTAAAATGGAGGGCTATTTTTACAAAAGGCTTCCCTGGTGGCTCCATGGTAAAGAATTCGCTTGCCAATGCAGGAGATGTGGGTTCAATCCCTGGATTTGGGATGATCCCCTGGAGAAGGAAATGGCAATCTACCCCAGTATTCTTGGCTAGGAAATCTCATGGACAGAGAAGCCAGGTGGGCTATAGTCCATGGGGTTGCAGAGTCAGACATGACTTAGTGACTAAACATAAACAATTTTTATAATAAGTGGGATTCCAGAGGCCTCGGGTATATATGAGCTTATGCACTGGGGACAACCATGGAGCCATGAAATGATGTCAAACCCCCAAGCACACATGAAGACAGAGGAAGAGAGGCTGAGAGATGTCAATTCATAGAATTCTGCTACCCAAGTGTCCTCACCAAAGCCAGAGGGAGATCACTAATGTGAAAACCATTAGATTCAAATGCGTGGGAGATAACGTATGAAAAATAAATGAAGATAAATCAAGATAGAGATGAATTAGTAAACCTCAGAAGGTTAAGGCACAATTGGGAAGCTCTGAAAGGCAAAGAGGGAGACATATATGACCTCACAGCTTTGTGAGGATCAAAGATGATACACTCAAGTGCACTTAGCAGCACATAGCCGGTGCTGTTGGCTGCCTCCCTGCCCTCTCTCCCTTGTAAGGAATTACTAAAGATGGCGGCAATGTATAATTCTGGTTAGTTCCTCGCCCTGCACTATATCTAGGGAAGAGTGCTTTAGCCCCACAGTTGGGTAGATGGAGCTCAGGAAGATTAAAGCAGTCAACTTGCTGCCTAAGAGTGACTCAGTGACTTCTCAGAATCTGCCCGTGGCCTCCTGGTGACTAGCTTCTCTGACCAGCAGAGTGAAAAGACGGGGGAGGGTAGGTGGTGAGATCATTCAAACACACTATTCTTGGCAGGCTGGGGCCAAGGAGAGGGAATGCGCATGTCGAGGTGCAAGTGCACACACACACACGCACACAAATACATTGTTTGCATAGCCTTTCCTATCCAGGTGTGTAATCACACTCAGGTTCATCTTCAGAGGGTGATATTTCACTCATCCATGTCACAAATGGGGAGCCAAGGCAAAGTGAGACTATGTCACTCACTCCCTTAAAATCTCATCAATAAAACTCATCTTCCAGGAGCCCAAAGACAGGCTCTGAGACACCCACCTCTGGGACCTCAGTACAGTGCTGCAGGCTGCAAGTACCAATCAACATCAACCAACAAGGGCAGGAGTATGCTCCCTGGTGCCTGGATGAGGCTTTGTGGCTTCCAGGGGCAGACAGAGATGACTAATTTCACTGGGAACAGTTACAGAGACTTAGGACAGAGAGACCAGAGCCACAAAGCCAAAATGTGGCAAAGACAATGGTTGAACCCAGGCCCTGACACATGTCCAGTGTTCTTCTCACAGCCCTCCCAAAGTCCTGGATAATCACTGAAGTGCAATGGCCCCATTCTAGTCCTGGGAGGGCTGTGGGAAAGCAAAAAGCCAGGGGAGGCATATCTGAGAGCCTCCCACCCACCCCCTCCAGCAATCATTTCTCCTAGAGAAACACAGTTGTCCCTTTGGGCTGACAAAGTCCTCCCCTTCTTTAGGCTGATGGTCTAGAATCAAAGGCCCCTGAGAGCTTAAGCCAGGATAGGGCAAGAGCTGGCAACTTCTCACCTGGTAGAATAATTACTGTCATAGCTACCTTCAGTGTTTCCCGGAATTAAGTGGTCCTTAAACATCATTTGGGACCATCTTTCATGGGGCATGCTTCCATGGTCCAGGCTGATTGGAACTTGGTTACATATAAACAGGCTGAAGAAGTTATCTCGGAAATCTTGACATGACATCCTGTTATAAACAGAGACACATCGCTTTAGTGACCACTGGTTTGTTCCTTGGTTGGAGGTTCCCATCACTTTACTGTCCCTTTGCCTGTCAACTACAGTATCCACTGATTTACCACTGTCCTACCCAAAGACCAGAACCCCATTCTGGTTCATTTGTGGGCAAATGCCCTTCTGATTTCTCCTGGGAGGACAAGTGAAAGCGAAAGTCGCTCAGTCGTGTCCAACTCTTTGCAACCCCATGGAATAGTCCATGGAACTCTCCAGGCCAGAATACTGGACTAGGCAGCTGTTCCCTCCTACAGGGGATCTTCCCAACACAGGGATCCAACCCAGGTCTCCCATATTGCAGGCAGATTCTTTACCAGCTGAACCATCAGGGAAGCCCAAGGACACAGTCAAATTACGGGGAGGACAAGGACACAGTTAAATTATGGGTTCCACAGGCCCCTTTTCTGACCAGCAAGATGACTGTCAGTCTCTTTCTGTCCTGGGTCCTACACTCTGCTAATAAAATCACCTTTCCATAGGCCCTTTGCCAAATGCACTATTGAAGTCTCGTGCTTGTGTGTGCTCAATCTCTCTGCTGTGTCCAACTCTTTGTGACCCCATGGGCTGTAGCTCGCCAGGCTCCTCTGTCCATGGGATTTTCCAGACAAGAATACCGGAATGGGTTGTCATTTCCTTCTTCAGGGGATCTTCCTGACGTAGGGATGGAACCCGCATTTCCTGTGTCTCCTGCATCGCAGGTGGAGTCTTTACCACCAAGCCATCTGGGAAGCCCTTATCAGAATACAATGGATTCAACACCTAAAATCACGCCTGTGATTAAAGTTGCAAGACTAGAAATATTTTTCTGTCTAATTTATATTTGTCCCTCTGATTCTCAATTACTTAGACCTAGTCTCTTTTTCACACATGCTAAATTTTATTTAAATATGTCGCTAAAAAAACTAGACAATTCATCAGAGAAATGTCCATCTTATCCTTTACAATGTGAGTGTAGGGCTGAGGATGTTTTTTAAATTTTTTAAAATAAAAAATTTTTAATGTTGTATTAAGGTTTAACTTATTAACAATTTTTCAGTAGTTTCAGGTGGACAGCAAAGGGACTCAGCCATATATATACACGTATCCATTCTCCCCCAACTCCCCTCCAACACCCAGCCTGCCACGTAACCCTGAGCGGAGTTCCATGTGCTATATAGTATGTCTTTGTTGGTTGTCCATTTTGAATACAGCAGTGTGTACAGGACCTTCTCAAACTTCCTAACTATCCCTTGCCCCTGGCAACCGTAAAGTTCATTCTCTAAGTCTGTGAGTCTCTTTCTGTTTTGTAAGTTCACTGTATCATTTCTTTTTAGATTCCACATATAAGGGATGTCATATATTTCTCCTTCTCTGTCTGACTTAACTTCACTCAGTATGACTCTCCAGGTCCATCCATGTTTCTGCAAATGGCATTATTTCATTCTTTTTAATGGCTGAGTCAAATTCCATCGTATATATGTACCACATCTTCTTTATCTGATGATATGTTTTAAAGCATCTAGTCTTACATAGCTGCTGAGTGATGACACTGACATCTTACTCAGAACTCCAGAGAGAAGGCTGGGAGGTTAACCTCAAGTTGCTCTTTTACGATTCATGCCAGGAAAGACTGTGGCACTCCAGGGTTCCAAAAAGATGGCAAAGAATTTACATGCCTGATAACCATGCATCCTGGTTGCCAGGAAACTGCTGATTTCAAAGCTTTAGTGCCAATATTCCTTTTCACCATTAACATCTGCTGCAAGTTCTAATACTTCAAAGCTGAAAGACCTTTCATGCAAAGAGAGAACACACAGTATCTTTTTCAAAGCTTTGGTGTCTTGGTGGAGAAAATAAGCTCCTTCTATATAGGTCTCTGCAAAGCTAATCCTCATTCTCACAAAAGTTTAGGGAAAGGGTGGGGACTGAGGGTTTGGGCTAACGGTTAAAGATTTAAAATATAATAATAATTTTTAAAGTACCAAATAATGAAATACAGTACCAAAACTCGCCATTGTCCTTATCCTCATACAGCTGGCTTTTCCGTTGGTCGTGGGTTTCCTGCCACTCTGGAGACCTGGGCGTGGAGAGACAGACCATAGGATGAGATCCCCTAGGATGTTTCATTTCAACCACACGTGCCCTGACAGGGGCCCTTTGCACAGGCCTCCAGAAGTTTCCAGGTGCGAGTGGACAGTGTCACTCTACCTGACGATTCTTTCTATGCTGACAGCTTCTACACTGTCCCCAGCCTTATCCTCTTTCCTGACCTTTAGAATGATACATGCTATGCTTCATCCCTTGTCTCCACCAGAGCCCCACCATGACCTTGAAATCAACCTATTCCAAACCGTACTCACCCACTGCCTTCTCCTATTGCCCAAGTGAGAACATGAAGGGTTATTCTCTCTTGTACCCTCCACATCCAAGCCATCACCAAATATTAATGATGCCTTGATTCTACCTTCTAAACCCCTCTCAAAACCATCCAATTATTTCCATCCTTACTGCTGTGTTCAAGTTCAAGAACCCTCATCTCCCTCATGGACTGGCCTCCCAGAACTCAGCCCTGCCCACTTTCCTATTCATACTCCACACCTCCAATCAAAGCGATCTTTCTAAAGCCGAAGTCTGATTATGGCAGTTCCATAAACACATGAAGCACTGCCCCACTACTCTCAGGATGAAGTTCAAACTCTGAAACAGAACTTGACCTCTGCCCACCTCTCCAGCTTTACCTGAGCAGCGACCTGTTCTCCCTGCCCTTGAACTACACACTCCAACAATAATGAATATCTTTGTTTCTTAGAAATGCTGGTCTGTTTGGTGGCCATGGCAGTACCCAACCTCCACCCCACCTTGGCCTTCACCATGATGCTCCCTCTGCCTGGAATACTCCTCATCCTTTCAGTCCTGAAGCCCAATAACTTCTATTCATTTTTCCTTCTAAAAGTTACTTCTGCTGGGAAACCTTCCTTGTCCCCACTGTGGTGCCCCTCCTTTGAGCCCGCACAGCACACTGTACCACTCCGGTCCCAGCACTGAGCACCCTCTGATACTAGTGCCTGTATATTTCTTGTCCCTCATTAGCCTCCAAGGTCCATGAGATCAGTGACATTGCTCAGCACTGCATAATATCATCCGACATAGGGCTTGAACACATGCCTTGGCATATAGTAGAAGAAGTGAAGTGAAGTCGCTCAGTCGTGTCCAACTCTTTGGGACCCCATGGACTGTAGCCTACCAGGTTCCTCCATCTATGGGATTCTCCAGGCAAGAGTACTGGAGTGGGTTGCCATTTCCTTTTCCAGGGGAACTTCCCGACCCAGGGATTGAACCTGGGTCTCCCGCATTGTAGGCAGACGCTTTACCCTCTGAGCCACAAGGGAAGCTGTCTACATTTCTTTGAGCCCCTTTTTTTGTGGGGGCGGGGGAGGGGGGGATAGAAAAAAATACTGGAGTGGGCTGCCATTCCCTTCTCCAGCAGATCTTCCCGACCCAGGGATTGAACCTGGGTCTCCCACATTATAGGCAGATGCTTTACCGTCTGAGCCACCAGGGGAGTCATACAGTAGAATGCTATAGTTTTATGCTGGCTTAATAAACAATTAAAGCTGTCTGCTTCATTGGGACGATGTGTTCCAGAAGCTAGTCCTGGGGTCTACAGTGAAGGATACTCTTATAGGCAGAAGGGAGTAGCTGTCCCTTCCTTTCCAGCCTGCTCCTCAAAGCAGAGGCATGCTCATAGGAGATGGGCCCCATAGGCACAAAAGTGTAATGAGATCTTTCTCTGGGAGTAACTTCCAGGGTGGGTGGTGGGTCACCTCTGAGCCAGGAGAGCAAGGCAGGGATCATTCAGGCTTCTGGCTGCAGGCTGAGCCAGTCAGATGTGTTATTGTAAAATGGTAATTTTATAATTAAGTGATAATTACATTTTCTGCAGTGTGTAAGGGAAAATAAATGTAGTGTAAATCAATATGCTATTGATTCATGCAAGTTTGCCTTTAAGTGTGTGTGACTGAAATTTCTATTATGGTTGAGATTAGACCGTCCGCTCCCCCGATCCGTCTCCAGTTCTTAAAAACTAGGGCGGGAACTGACCAGCGCGTGGGGAACGTGAGGATGCAGCCATGCCACTTCCCTCCAGCCCGGTCATTAGTGGGGGATTGCGAACCTCAGCCCTCAGTCACGTGATCCACCAGAGAAGGGGTGGTGGGCTCCACCCCCCATTCCTGCTCTGCACACTTCTCGGCCCTGTTCAAAGGCCATGAACCTCAGGACTCTAGGGCATAAATCTAAACTTCTCAGCTGGCACCAGGCTCCCTGGCTCCAGGTTGTGACACATCTTTCTCTCTTGTTCCACTCCCCAGGCCAGCTTCCTGGCCCTTAACACACTACCAATAACTGTGGCTAGGTACAGTGGCTGACACTTCCCTCCCACCTAGGGATCACTTTCAAAGTGAGTTATACCATTTTTTTTTGGTTGAACTCCATTCAACCCCATCCATCTATCCCTGGACAGACCTGCCCGTGGGAAGCTTCTCTTCCCTCACCTCTGGGGTCCCTAGTTGCCTTCACTGGCCATTTGATCTCTAGCACAGGGAAGATTCTGATGCTGGGAGGGATTGGGGGCAGGAGGAGAAGGGGATGACAGAGGATGAGATGGCTGGATGGCATCACTGACTTGATGGACGTGAGTCTGAGTGAACTCCAGGAGTTGGTGATGGACAGGGAGGCCTGGCGTGCTGTGATTCATGGGGTCGCAAAGAGTCGGACACGACTGAGCGACTGAACTGAACTGAACTGAACAGAGACTGTGGCCAGAACATCAGCTCGTGTGAATTTCTTGCCTCTTTCACTCAAGGAGGATGTACTGCAGACACCTTCCCTTCCTCTACTCCTGCTGTCGTGGCCAGCCTCAATCAGGGATTCCGGCTAATCTGATAGCCCCGGCCACAGTGGGCAGCTTGGAGTGATGATGGGGAAGGTGGGGGGAGGGACTTGGTAGCGCTATGGATACCCCTGGGGAAGAAGAAAAGAACAGAGGTACAGTAAAAGGAGGGAGGGCGGCAGGGAACAAAATTGCTTCCAGTGGTTCGTGGTTTTGCAAGTTCATTCCCCTTCTGTCGGGGGAGGGGGGATTAGCTGCCCTTTTTTCAGAGGGTATCTGAGATCACAACAGGTTTACTCTAAGTTAGGTTACCTATTTCCTCTCTCAATCTCTCTCACGTTACTACCCTCCAGCCCCACTTGTGTAGGCACCTCAGCTGTTGGGGCTCACACAGGATCCCGGGACCCACACAGTATCATACACCACAAAGCCTGGGGCACAGGGGTCAGGATGGGGACAGGGGCAACACTGGCCTTTACCTCCAGGACACGCTTCTGGAGGTAGCGTTGATGCTCACTGCTTGTTGGGCCTGTTCTCTTGTGCTCCTGAATGCTTTGCATTTCTTTTCTGATCATCTCTTCCTTGTGCTAAGCTGCCTTGGCCTCTGGACTCTTTCCATGGACCTAACACAGGTCCTCAGCGGCCTGTGGATGGGCTGGGCCTCACTGGAGGAGAGGAGCCAAGAGGAGCCAGTCTGCTGTGGCTGGCCCTCCATCCCCGCTCAGGACTGCCGTGTCATTCTTAGTCAGCAAAGGGGTGGGGACCAGGAGTTAGTCCTCCTGGCAGCTGGGAAAGGCCAGCCCAGCTTCCCAGGAACCACAGACCACACAGCGGGGGCCCCACAGGTCAGCTGGGCCAGCGAGCAGCTGCCTGGAACATGGCCACATCTAAGACTCACTTCCCCTCGTCACTCCCACCGCCAGCAAGGTGAGTCTGGACCGATAGGGTAGGAGAGACAAACACAGGTGGACTGAGTCAGAAAACCAGCCAGATCTTTGCCTCAGTGTGCCATCTCCCCCTCTAGAAGAAGGCTTTTCCATCCTGATGACATAGCATCAGCAGGACCTGAATCCCATGGGATCCTTTTATGGGCTGAGGCTCCTGCTCTCCATCTCTGTCTGCCAAGTAGAACCCAGCGTCTGCCCTGCCCCACCCCTTTTAATTTTTCACTTATTCTAGGTAGTATATGAGTTCACTACTCTGGTGTACCCACTGGAGGACAGACACTATCTCTTGTCCCACAGCTCCCATCCCGCAGTGTACTTAGTACAGAGTACACAGTAGGTGTCTAAATGATGCCTGGTGAATGGCATCATGGGAGTGTGTGATGGATGGACAGTCCCACACAGGTGTGAGCTGGATAGGCTTAGGGAGGTCCACCTGCTGCCCTCGTAGGCCAGGGTGCTCTCTGAACACCAGGTGTCCATGAAGGAGAGAGAGAAAGGTTTCCAGAAGCCATACCAGTCGCTCCAGCGCCCTCTCCATTCGATCTTGCCCCAGGGGTTCCACAGGCGGATAAGATACTCCCAGCTCCTCCTATACTCAATCTGCAAAGAACAGAAAAGGAAAACTGTCAGTGTTTCCCAGCAAAAGTTGGCAGAATGGGGGATATGAATGCAGCTGCTTTTCACCTCCAAGGACTAATTTAACTTCTGACCTCATTTGGCTGCAGCCAGAAGAAAAAATGGAAAGGAAAAAAAAAAAAATCAATGCTTCTGCCCGTGTGGAGTTGGAATGAGATCGAGAAGAAAATGGTCCTTTTTTTTTTCTGCGCAGCACCTTGAAGGCAGGTGCGGCTTCCTCATTCCGTAAGACTGCATCCTAAAGCCTGTGCCAGCTGAGACTGCATGGCTGATAAACACTGAGGATGGTGCTGCCACGGCTGCAGAGGGGAGATCTTTATGGGTCCCCAGCCTCCTCCACATCTTGTTGCAGCCAGCATCTCTATTCCACAGAAATAGCTGCTTCCTGGCTGGCAGCCCCTTGGGAGCTGTGCTGGGGTCTCCACAGCACTGTCCTGAGCAAGGCCAATAGAGGAGGCTGATCTGAGCAGGAAGAGGACTGCCTGGGAATTGAGCCCTCGCCCAGCCTGCAGCTGGGGCGGGGGGCAGGGGGGTGCTGCACCTGGCTCTGGCAGCCTGTCTCTGTAGGGGCATCTCCTGAGTGCTCTGAAATTTCCTTCCTTCCTGGGGGGTGGGGGGATGGAGGTGGAAGGGGTCACATCATTATCCCTCCCAGATAAGGAGGCCAGCAAACCACTAAGGCCAGAGGGCAGGACTGTTTGTTGCAAGTTAAAACAATCACAACCCTTTGAACTTAACTTCCTGGATCCAGTAGGCCTCTGCCTGGGGAGAGGAATTAAAGCATGATGGAATTGCAGCCGTGATATTGATCAGTGTTAATGTTGTCGGAAGAGACAGAGGGGTGAAGAAGGGGAGGATTTGTTCACCAATTCCAGGTCAGAGGAGAAAGTTCTGAGTGGAATATTTCCACGTGGAAAAGAAACGTGTGTGAAGGCAGGCCCAGAGCCAGGCCTGACTGAGCATGTGATGTGTGCTATAGCCTTCAATCCTCCCAGGTAGATGTTCATGTAACCCCTGTCTTGCAGAGGTGGAGAATGAGCATCGGAGAAGCTAAGCAACTTTCCTAAGGTCACAGAGTGAGTGGCAGAGGAGGAATTCTGATCCTCACCACGGTCAGTCTCCAAAGCCCAGGCTCTTAATTTTGGAATTGGGAGTGGATAAAGGATACAGCTGCTCCATGGCCCAGCTCATTCTTGGATGTGGCTGAGACTTTGACCTTGCATGGAAACCCTGGGCGAGCATGTGATTACCAAAAGGGTGGTGCCATGAAGGAGCAAGAGGCTTCCCTGGAGGCTCAGATGGTAAAGAATCTGCCTGTAAGGCAGGAAGCCCGAGTTCAATCCCTGAGTGGGGAAGACCCCCTGGAGAAGAGTATGGCAACCCATTCCAGAATTTTTGCCTGGAGAATTCCATGGACAGAGGAGCCTGGTGGGCTACAGTCTACAGGGCTGCGAAGAGTCGGACACGACTGAGCAACTAACACACATACAGGAGACAGCAATGGGGTCAGAGAAGGGCACATGAACCTAGCTTGCGTACAGTTCTTTTCTGTCTACTCCTGTCTGGCTGACACTGCAGTGGAAGGTACTCTGACTTTTAATGCCACATGAGATGGGGGTTCCCCTTCTATGCCCCATCCCCTGGGACCCCAGGCTTTGTACATGGTGTATTACTAACCGCCAGCATATGATGGAGCCCATGGAACAGGGATGTGAGAAACAATCTTCTGGTGGTCCAAAAAGCTTAATAAGCCACCCTTAGTGCCTAAGGGACAGTCAGGGGCTCAGGCAGGCACGGGAGAAGAGCAGCCAGTGACTGGAAGGGGCTGAGGCAGCGCTAAATGATGCGTGCAGAGAAACACACATCCCCTTGCCCCGGGGAGTCACCGACCCAGGTAGGTGTGTAGTAAAAAATGCCAATTTCATTTATCTTCCTGTCTGTGTCCTGCCCAGAGGGAGGATGAGCAGATTAAAAAGCATGCTGCATTTATGGGCTGGTTTAATCTTAGCACTTATGGTCAGAGTTATAAGCCCCTCTTTCTGAAGGAAGAATCTTTAATCAAGTTCTTGGGTCCTTGTCTGACTGTGTTACTTCTTTCTGACAGGGCTCTGTTATCACATGGGCCTTGGCCAAGGGGCTCAGGAGTCACCTTCAAGGCCAAGGTCACAGCTGCATCTGACAATGGGTGAGCTTTCTTGCATCACTTTCCTGGCTACTGACTGTACCCTGACCCTGGTCAGATCTCTCAGAAAGTGGGCACAGGGAAGAGGTGATCCAGGTCATCTTTCCTAGGATAATAATTCCTTGAAAGTATCCTCTTGAATGTGAGTTCAAGGTGGTTAATAGTGACTCCTAGAGAAAATTGTTTCATGGCTAACAGTAGATTAAAACCAAGCTGCACTTACGTTGTTAATACAGGCCTTCTCAGAGACTTTAAGTGCTAACATCCAAATATTGCTTTCACAGAGCATCTCACCAGGTTGGGACTGATGAGAGCGCACGTTGGGAAGTGTCAGTAGCCACAGAATGGCAGGAATGGCGGGAATGGACCGTGCAGGACACACGGTTTTCATCACCTACTGTCACAGGAGAATGTCCTGTTCAGACTGCTTAATGCATTGTAAGAACAACTCAAAGCATGTGCTGTGGGGGGAAAACATCAGGGCCATGAGCAGCATCACCAGGAACCCAGTTCAGTTCAGTCGCTCAGTCGTGTCCGACTCTTTGCAACACCATGAATCACAGCACGCCAGGCCTCCTTGTCCATCACCAACTCCCGGAGTTCACTCAGACTCACGTCCATCGAGTCAGTGATGCCATCCAGCCATCTCATCCTCTGTCGTCCCCTTCTCCTCCTGCCCCCAATCC
>NW_011494787.1:929866-966931 GCF_000754665.1 Bison bison bison
GAGTTTTCCAAATTTGCTGGCATATTGAGTGAAGCACTTTCACAGCATCATCTTTCAGGATTTGAAATAGCTCAACTGGAATTCCATTACCTCCACTAGCTTTGTTCATAGTGATGCTTCCTAAGGCCCACTTGACTTCACATTTCAGGAGCCCAAACCCTGGCTAAACCCACACTTGGATTCCCCAGTTTGCCTCCCTGAATTTGCCCTAGAAGTTTACTTGGCTACTCTGTCACTGCCATCCCCAGGCCCAGCCTTGGCAGGACCTACATTCCACAGCCATCCAGACCTCTCAATACACAAAGTGCCTTCTCCCCTGTGTTCAGAGAAGAATCAGAGGTCATTTCAATGTATGAAAAGGGCCTTGTCAGGAATGGCCGGCACATCACACAGGTGCCACGGCTCTTTCCTTCCAGGCCCAGCAGAGATGTCACTCATTGATCACAGCTCTCTTTTCCAAGTCTGGAAGCAGAGCCAAAGTCTTGTTGACACAGTTATCTAGGCAGCAGTGCCGGGATCAAGGCTGGCACATGAGAAAGCCAATTTGCTCTCCCTAGCCCAGAATTGTCCACATCTGGGGTGGGGAATTTGGGGAAGCAGAGCATCTATCCGTGGTCAGATGTGATGACAGTACTGTCTGTCTCCACTGAGAATTCAGAGAAGGGCATGGCCAGTTCCAGATGAAGTGCATTGGAGCCGTTGAGACTGGGCTCTTCTGTGGCCTGGGTTTGTCAGGGCCTCTTTCTTGCTTCTGAGAAATATTTGAGCTCCTCACATTCGTTCTATGATGGAGGATCTGTGATGTCATTTTCACAGGCCAAGGACAAAAGCATTGATTCACTCAGGCAAGTGCCCACATCCACTGATCCAAGAGCATCTATTAGGTGCCTACTCTCCTCCAGGTGCTGTGCAGAGGAAGCATTCTGGTACTGATTTCCTTAGGGAGGTAGGCAGGCGGGCAGGAGACAGAAGATATTGCCTCTGTTTTGCAGATTGGAACATTCACCCAAACACAAAACAGTAGAGCAACTGGCCTTTGGTCAATGGACAAGAGAGACAGATTGGCACAGGGAAAGGAGATACGAGAAACAAGCCAGAAATAGAAGCTGAGGCTTTGAATTCCTTGCTCCATAAATACATGTGAAAAATGGACCCTGGGGTTTGTAACTCTGTCTCTAAGGGCCTAGAAAACATTATCAGACCTCAAGAGCTGTGAGAAATAGAGGGATCGGGGTGGGGGGCGGCATTTGTGGGAAATCATCACAAGGCCAGGAAGGATAGCATGTCTGCGTGGTAAGCATAGATGGGAACTGAGGAGACGTGGTGTCTGAGCCCAGCCACTGCAAGCAGCTATGCGACCCTGACCTTCCCCGTTCAGGCCTCGGGTTCTCGTTTATGAATGGAGGAGGCTGGACTTAAGTCATGTTTTCCAGAATAAATGCTACTGCACACACTGGTGACATGCATTTTTGTCCAACCCAAGTCGGTTGTTGCCTTGGGGAGAAAGACTATCCCCCAAGAGCCACCCTCCCTTCTTTGGGTGGGAATAAAGTTCTAGCTGGGCATATGGCGGCCCTACCAGATATGTTTTCCAGATACCCTTGGGCCTTGGGGTGGCCCGATTAGGTCCAGACTCATGGGATCTGAGAGGCCATGGTGTGTGCCTGTGCTGACATATGCCTTCCAGATGGGTGTGTAAGTGTCCCTAGCCTCTTTCTCCTCCCCAGGCTGGGAGATGAGGAGACGGGAGGCAGCTGCCCTGGACTCGCAGGTAGAAGCTCCATGTTATAGGTGGCAGAGCCACCTACCAGCTCTGGAATCGCCTGCTCACCTGAGACGTATACTTGATCTTGTTTGAGCTCCTACATTTTGGAGAGTCTTTGTCATAGTTAAGTTGGTATGTAGCAAATAAAACCCTTTCGGGGCAAACTCTCCTCCAAAGTCAATTGGGTAGCTATTCTGCTTTCTTTTGGGGCTAATCCCCCAACCTGGCTAGACACTCAGCCTCTCTGAGGTCATTTAAGGAGAGTAAGATCTCTGGTTTGGCGGGGTTGTCCCTGAGGGATGGGGATACCAGACGCCAGAACGTTTGGACGAATAGAGGGAATGAGGTTGTCTGTGACAGCCTGGACAAAGCGGAGGCAAGAGTGATCAGTACCTATTTCAGCTTTGCTGGGCTCAACTTGGCATGTGATTCTGATTCCTGCTTAGGGGAGCAAGAACTCTGGGGCACCGTGTCCACAGGGAGCCTTACCTGCTCAGCGCCAGTCACCGTGTAGGCGTGCCGGCTCACCAGTCCATTTGCCATCGTCACGGACTCGCTTGTGGGCTTCAAAGGAGGGAAGCAGACCAAGCAGTAAACACTCATACATTCTTCAGAAAAAACCCAGAAAAGCACAATTCACTCAGCAGCTGAGCTGGGTCTAGATGACAAGCCTCCCACTGACTCACGCTGGAACGCCATGTGTTCCTGGATCTTTTTCCTAGAGAGGAGGAGTTTGAAGGCTGTAGGGTGTCTGAGGCCCCAGCACTTCATACCTCAGGAGACCACTCTATGACAGACAAAAGCCCACTGGGTCCTGAGGACCTGGGCTGCTTGCTTTTCTCTAATGGCTTGTTATCAACGAGACATACCCCAACACATATCTTCTGGGCATTTTGTGGGAGTCGGGGAGACCTGCCACCTCCAGGCCGTGAGGAATCGGGATTTAAAGTGCATTTTGGTTTCAGGTGGTGTTTCAGACCAGGGGTGTGTGACTCAAAGCCCATTTGGTTAAAGGGTGAAGGAAGGATCCGCAGGGATAGGGCATTGGCTGCCTTGGAACAGAATCAGATAATTTGGAGGGTCAGCCGAGCTTTTCAGAATGGGGCATGCTGCCTTTGGGGTGCTGCCTTTAGAGCCAGTGAGAATCAAAGGGCCTCCCCCGATCACTCTGAACCCCACTGCTTCTGGTCACAGGAAGCAATGGGCAAAGGCTTCAGCATTAGACAACAGCATTTGAAGCCCTGCTCAGCCATTTACTGGCTGTGTGATGGTGGGCATTTCACCTAGCCTCTCTGAGCCCATTTCTTCTTCTGTAAGTGATTTCTGTGATCCCTGTTTCAGATGGAGGGCCGTTGTGAGGATTAAATGAGGCAGTGTCAATAAAGCACAGCATCAGTGCTCCGTGGTGGTCACTTGGCCATTCCCATTACTAACTGAATGGGCCAGTGGCTGAACACTCTGGGGTGAGGAAAGGCTCGAACCAGTGTAACAAGATCCCTGATCCACTCACCCCGGCCAGGGTGCTGCAGGTCATCAGAGAGCCTGCCTCCGCGGCTGTCTTCACCATCGTCATCAGGTCGGACGAGGATGAGTGCAGGCTGATGTTGGTGACCACCCCTCCCGTGAGGTCCACCAGGGCGTCGGGGAGGTAGCCATAGTGCAGGTTGGCATAGGACCCATGAAACCTGAGAAAGAGGAAGGCAGATCAACCCCAGTGGTGCCTCTGGTGCCTCCAGGAAGGGAGATAGCACACTGGACCTCTGTGTATTTCCCAGGGGAAGGATTTACCAAACCACACCTTGGCTGTGGCCATCCGCCCAACTTCTGTTCTCCTGGATAAAGATTCTAGCAATGTGCCACCCTTATCGCTTCCTTCTCCTGGTCCCCTGGGCAGTCTCACAGGTGGCAGCATTATATAGAGGTTAGGAATGCAGGTGCTGGGGCCACAGGCCAAGGGTCAAACCCCAATTCCCCAGATATTTAACTACTTGACCTTAGATAAGTTACTTAACCTCCTAGGGCTGGGCTTCACATACTGCCTGGCATGTGGAAAGCCTTTAATAAAGACTGGCTGTTAATACAATGAGGATCCACTGTTTCCTGTTTAACAACAGTGGTAAGTACTGGCTGTGTGCAGGGTACTTTGTATTCAAAGACAGGTGAGACCTCTGTCCTCCAAGAGACCACAGTCAACAACTCTGATGCCCTCTGTGACCATAAGCAGCCTTAGTCCTTACTCTTGTGTGAAGCTTGATGCAGAATTCCCCTTTCCATCCTCAGAACTAACCCTCCCCCACCCCAAGAATCATCAGGGAGGTGATGTCACTGAAGGTAACACAGGTGAGGACGAGGCCTCCATACACATCCCCAAAGCAAACCACCTAAACTTTCAGACCCGTGCTCCACAGTGCCTCTCCCACCCTCCCATGGGGTTCCTGCTTTGGGACCCACACCCCGAGAAAAGCCCAGCCTTATTGCCCCTATCTTGCCTTCCTCCCAATTTTCTCCCAACTGCGGCAGCCCCAATCACCTACTGGTGAGGCAGACAGTCTCAACTCAAGAGCCAATCTGCTTGGGCCAACTCCTGGCCTCCCCTGTCATGATGTCTCAGGCTCGGGCAGGAGGCTGAGCTTCTCAAGGCCCCCTCTGCTCATCCAGGGAATGGGCTGTTGCAGCGGTGCTGCCAGTAAAGCACACACAGCATGTGGAGAGGGTCTGGCTCACGGAGGTGTGCTTTGCATGGGCACAATCGGGACAGCAAGTCCCTGCTTCCCTGCTTCTACTGTCCCCTGTGAATAGCAGCACTTGCTACCGATATGCTCTCCCCTTCAAAGGTCATGTCAGGTTGCTTGGCCTACCTCAGGTGTCTGTTAATTATGAAAGTACATGGATCAACTTGGAACAGAGAGGAAGTGACTGGGGGTTCTGGGAAAGTTTCTGAGAAGGAACACAACTCTGAACTAAGTTTTATCCAAGTAAGGCTATGGTTTTTCCAGTAGTCATGTCAGGATGTGACAGTTGGACCATAAAGAAGGCTGAGCACTGAAGAACTGATGCCTTCGAATTGTGGTATTGAAGATTCTTGAGAGTCCCTTGGGCTGCAAGGAGATCAAACCAGTCAATCCTAGAGGAAATCAACCTTGAATATTCATTGGAAGGACTGATATCGAAGCTCCAAAACTCTAACCACCTGAAGCAAAGAGCTGACTCATTGAGAAAGACCCTGATGCTGGGAAAGATTGAGAGTAAGAGAAGGTGCGGCAGAGGATGAGATGGTTGGATGACATCACTGACTCAATGGACATGAGTATGAGCAAGCTCCAGGAGTTGGTGATGGACAGGGAAGCCTGCGTGCTGCAGTCCATGGGGTCACAAAGAATCAGACATGACTGAGCAACTGAACAACAAGGACAGTGGGACAGACACTCTGGGGAGGAAGAACAAATCAGGGAGGCTCTGGAGCTGGAAGAGCATGGTGGAGCGGGGCCAATGATGGACTGACTGGTGCTCCTGGGAGAGGCAAGATTGATAGATCACGGGGAAAGCCTACAGCAGGGGCCAGATGGATGAGGTCATATTTGATTTGAGAACTCAAATTCCTGTCAATGGGGTGACCTGGAAAATTACTGTGGGGTCCTAAAATACAGGCAGGGCAAACCCACAGCAACATGGAGGTGAGCCAGGCTGGGTGGGAGACCCTGCCTCCTATAGTCAAAGGTGTCTGGTGGGCATGTTCCCCACCACTGCCTGGTCACTTGGGCCCTGGCAAGGGATCTCAGCTTTCCTGTCCCTGATGGGCAAGCAGTGGCCAAGCCCCTCCCAGGGAAAGCCCTGGCCTTGGCTTGTTTTCTGGTGATGAAGGTCAGGCGTGGGTCCATTCTGCTGCCACCTCTACTGGGGCCCATGGCCTCGGATAAGACCCCTCCCAGTCCTCAGCCCTTCACCCAGATCTGCTCCGGGGCCCCTCAGACACCCCTCTCTCAGCATACTTCCAACTCTGCTGTTCTCTTCCCCTGAGACCCCCAAAATTCACATAAACCCACTCCAGCAAACACAGATCAAGCAGCCGCTCTCAGCAGGACACTGTCCCAGGTACAAACACCATGGATGCTGAGAAAGCCTTGTATTAATGAAAGCAAAGAACCCACAGAACCCAAGGGCCATTCTACAGGAAACAGATGACAGACGGATCTCGACTTGTTATTAAACTGGTTCTAAATCTTATCTCCCTCTCTCTGACCAGGGTTATGTTTGGTATTAGACTCTTATCTCTGTAATGTTTGCTGAGTCAACTGCAAAGCTTCCCTTTGGTCACGATTGTGCCCAGGTGGGTCTCAGTATATCTGACTCACTTGATTTTCCACATGTTTTCAGGCTCTGGGTCATAGATTAAGAGGGTGCTGAGGGTGCCGGAAGGTCACCAAGACCAGTGAACCAGTAAAGTTGCTCAGTTGTGTCTGACTCTTAGCAATCCCATAGACTGTAACCTACCAGTCTCCTCCATCCACGGAATTTTGCCAGGCAAGAGTACTGGAGTGGGTTGCCCTTTTCTTCTCCAGGGGATCTTCCTGACCCAGGGATCAAACCCAGGTCTCCTGCATTGCAGGCAGATAGTTTACCGTCTGAGTTACCGGGGAAGCCCAAGACCAGGGTTTTAGAATCTATTCCAGAGCCCACCAGCATGACCCACCTCCCTTGCTGCCACACCCCCTTCTGGCTTCAAATAGAACCATACCAGAGCCACACCAGGAAGGCCCTGCTGGCTCTGTCCCGTCACTCCAGGGCCACAACCTCAGTGTCTACAGGCCTCATCTTGTTATCTGGGCTTCATTCTCAAATGCTAATGTCCAGCTCTTCCTGACACTGGAAATGAGCAACAGCTTCAGTTAGGAACAAGGTGGCTCAAAAGAAACAATGTACAAAAACAGTACTTGCAATGCACCCTCCAGAAGGACAGGGATTGGTGGAGGTCTGTAGGGTTGTAACCATTTCTTAGGGCCCAAGACTGGGTGGTCCCCGGTCTTCAGTCTTGCCAAATAATGTTGCCTGATCACATGACCAAAGACCTCAGTAGACTCAGGTTAATCCCTTGCACCTGCCACCACATCACTATTCAGAGTCTTGGCTTCCCCACTCATCATATGAAGCGTTGGTTAGGAAGATCTTTGGGGAACTTGATTCCAGAACACTCTCCACGGCTCATTTTCTCCCGAAATGTGTGGTCCCCTGGCCTTCTGTCTCCTAGTATTGATTCCTAGCTGTGATGTGTCCCTCACCTGTGTGGCTCTTGATGCTAGCAACCTCTTACACACGTATGACTCTTATATCTGATGTCAGCAACCTACCCTCAGCAGCCATCACAAAGACATCAAACGAAAGGGGAAGGGTCCACGGGCAGCAGCCTCCTCTCGCTACGTCTCCCTGATGCCTGTGTATCCTGTCCCAGCAGTGGCTGAGTGTTTAGACAAAGAGCTCTCTCTCTGCTTTTCAGACACGCGCTCACAGATCCTGCTTGTGTTTCAGGGACATGGCAGCTCTTCTCAGCCTCCTCGGCTGACAGGAAATAGAAGGGGAGGGAAAGACAGAGAGCGCTGCGTTTGCCACTCCTGTCACCAAGCCTGTCACCTGGACCCAGGAATTCTGAGAGAGCCTTGTTCTCACCCCTCAGCTTCAGCCTCATTTTAGGAAAATGTCTCTCTACCTGACAATGATAGGAGAGAGGGAAGAATTCAGATGTCAAATCAGATCCAGGAAGGATGCTGAAAGGCTGTAATTCTGAGTTGCAGGGATCCCAAAAAGGATGCTAGGCAGCCTACCAGATTTTGTCCCCCACTCTCCTGTTTTGTGACCTCTGGGGAAAAAAGCCAGGCAAATATATATATATATTTCCCCTCCACATCTGACTCACTTGACCAATTCATTTCCAGACTCCCCAGCTGCAACAGTGTTTCAAAGTCTGGAATCCACGTGTTCACTCAGTATTGTCTACACCCTGGGAGGGAAAGAGGACCATCTCCACTCAGACATGTGGGTTCTCCATACTTCTGCAATTCTTGTGGGCCAGACACTGAAGCAAAAAGAAGCAAAAGACAAATCCTTTTCTTCTAGGACTGGCAGTGTCAAGGGATGATGGACAGGCATGTGCCTGGGGAGGACAGATCTGATCCCAGCTTGGCCTCCAACACTGTGTGACCCTGGGCAAGTCATTTCATCCCCCACCAGCCTTGGTTTCCTCATCTTTCAGAGAAGGTAGGCTTTGATGTTGACAGAGGCTCCCTCTAGCTCTGATGTGCTCTATTTGATTTCCTCCACATTCTACAATCCCCTTCTTTGGATGGAGGGAAAAGCTTTTAAATAGCTTTGGAGTTGGCAACATTTTCTCCTGCTCTAGATTTCTTCAGGGGGTTCAATGTGGATTCTGAGTCCAGTTTCCCATTTCTTTTCAAGCTGAATGACAGCTTTAGGTCAGCTGTTAACAAAATGGGGTCAAAGTCATCACTTCATTCTTGAGCTCTCTAATTCTCCAAGTGAACCATCTTGCTCCCCCCCTTTCAATAAAGGAAAAAAAAAAAATGAAGCCCTGGAATGGTGAACGCTAAATCCACCCAAGAAAGATAATGGCAGTATTTGCATAAGAAGCTTAGAAGTGAATTAACCTCCCAAAACATATGGATTGTTTCAACTACCTTGGTTTTTTTCTGGGCTTCATTCTCAAATGTTAATGTCCAGCTCTTCCTGACACTGGAAATGAGTAACAGCTTTAGTTTTGAACAAGCTGACTCAAAAGAAACAATGTGTAAAAAGAGTGCTAGCTATGTGCCCTTCAGCAGGACAGGGACTGGTGGTGGTCTATGGGGTGGTAACCATTCTTCAGAGCCCAAGACTGGCCGGGGTGGGGTCTTCAGTCTTGCCAAATAACCTGATCACACGACCAAAGACCTCAGTAGACTCAGGTTAATCCCTTGCACCTGCCACCACATCACTGTTCAGAGTCTTGGCTTCTCCATTCATCATATGAAGCATTGGTTAAGAAGATCTTTGGGGAACTTGATTCCAGAACACTCTCCACGGCTAATTTTCTCCCGAAATGTGTGGTCCCCTGGCCTTCTGTCTCCTAGCATTCTTAGCTGTGATGTGTCCCTCACCTGTGTGGCTCTTGATGTGGCTCTTACACACATATGACTCCTGCATACCCAACCTGGGCCAGCCTGAGCATCTCTATCCCAGCATGCAGTGCAGTGCCTAGACTATGACTAAAGGCACAATAAACATCTGCTGAATAAAATCAACCCAAATTGTGCAAGTGAAGCACGTGACTTGAGTTTATAGGTACTTCAGCTTGTGAACACCAGAAAATAGTCCTTGACACAGGGTGTTTAGACCATATAATAACAAGCAGCTCCTGCCCTGCCCCCCACATATAAATCCAATCTCACGGTACCCACACCAGGCCCCAGACTGCCTGCTGGGGTTGTTGCTCATATCATTCCCATTTTGGGGATGTCCATGCCCCGCATCCCCTCTCCTTCTGCTGAAGTCTCACCCATCCTTCAAGGCCTCGCTCCCCACCACCTCCACCGTGCAGCGGCAGCTGACTCTGTGAGTCAGAAAGTCAGAACCGCTGTCTCTCTTCTCTGCCCTCTCAGCAGACTTTGACCATGATATTGTATTTTATTTGGGCCTGTACACCAGCCCTAAAATAATACCACTGTCAGTCCCTATTTCTGTCCAGCTCTGCCCTGCCCATCCCGCGCTATGTGCCTCTGGGTCCCTCCCAATGCTTGTGTCTAACACACCCTTGCACACGTGGTTATTTATATAGGATGTCCCACCAGGTGGCAAAGGCTCTGAGGCTCCCAGGGGCATTGCTTGAATTGAGCAGTGTTGCCAAAGGTCTGAGCGACTTCACTTTCACTTTTCACTTTCCTGCATTGGAGAAGGAAATGGCAACCCACTTCAGTGTTCTTGCCTGGAGAATCCCAGGGACGGGGGAGCCTGGTGGGCTGCCGTCTATGGGGTCGCACAGAGTCGGACACGACTGAAGCGACTTAGCAGCAGCAGCAGCAGCCAAAGGTCTCAGGACCGACTGGTGGGGAGCATCTGTCAGGGCTAGTGGCTGGGCAGGCAGGGCCAGTGTCCAGGCCCCAGGCATAGGGACAAGACCATCCTTACTTGGCGTAGGCCTTCTCCAGCAGGCACGGCCAAAACTCTCGCTTGTTGCGAGGTTTGACAAAGAGGTACTCGTTGTTCAGGACAGGTAGGCGATCGTCAATGACCACTTCCACCCACTGGCCACACCGCCAGAACTGGAGGAGAGAGAGCAAAATATATGCCTTAGTAGAGCTGGGGCAGGAGGAAGGTGCTGACCCCCAGCCCAGGCCAAAAGATTACCACCATCGCCGTATGACCACTACCGTGCGACAAGTCTATGCAGATCAAAATCGCAGCCCAGGTTGCAGACAGGGGACGGGCCTGTCATCTCCACTGACAGGTGAGTCACAGGTCGAGTTAATCAAGGAAAACACAGTCAGGGAGGAAGGCGTCTCGGGTCTAGCTGGACTTTGCTACTAATTCCTGCCTCACCTTGGCATGTCCTTTGTGAGCTCTGGACACACGCAAGATGCTCCAGGTACATCTTGTGTACAAAATGGGCACGGCGGGAGCAGATGCTGATAGCAGAGGAGAATGGGTGACTGGGAGTGTCCTGATGGGGAAGGACAGCCTTCAGGGAGCTGGAGGCTCGAGGGAAGACGGGCAGGATTCCTGCAGGTGGCAAGGAGGTGGGAAAGCATCCCAGATGGTAGCCACAGAGTGGGCAGGGCCCGGAGGCCAACAAACGTGAGGTTGCTGGGGAGGACTGAGCAGGTTGAGCCTCGCCCTGGCCCTCCTGTCCTCACGTCCAGCTGGCCCTGCCATCAGATCAGCAGCAATGAAGCGGGCTGGCACTGCTGCCGCCAAGAGTGCAAACGAACCAGATGTTCCTCTCCAAAACAGACTGGTTTAATCTTCAGCATTCAACTCTTAATGGTTCACCCGGGGACACTGCCAAATGATGAAAATTCATAACAAAACCAGCTTTTTGGAGTTTGTTTGCTGGTCTCTGGATCAGCAACAGGGCTTCTGGTCTTAGGCCTGAGTCTTGACACAGGCAAGCCTCTGACAGCGGGGCTCAGAGTAAGGCCGGGTGGATGTGATCCAACACCTGCTCGTGGTGAGGGGGAGCCATCCTCGTGGCCATGTCCACAGCTGAATGTCCCAGGTG
This sequence comes from Bison bison bison, assembly GCF_000754665.1. Taxonomy (NCBI): domain Eukaryota; kingdom Metazoa; phylum Chordata; class Mammalia; order Artiodactyla; family Bovidae; genus Bison; species Bison bison. The sequence continues at coordinate 940,894 of NW_011494787.1, forward strand.
TTGGACTGTTGCACCTGCATGAGGATGCATTATCAAAGCAGAGATGGAGACCAAGACAGATGTCAGGGGAGACAAAACAAAGAAGGTGTTCTTGTGGTCTTTAATGAACCAGTCCACTGAAGCTGGTGTTCTCACAGCTGTGGGTCTGCATCCTCACTGCAGTCAGATGCACAGGCGGGTGAAGTGGGGAGCCAACAGAGATGCTATTATAGTGAAATCACTGAACATGTCTGAAGCACGAAGGAAGATAACCCTGACTCTTGGATGGAGGGTACCAGAAGGACAGACCCATTTGAGTTTAATTGGATGGCAAAGTGTAGGAGCCAGTGTCCAGTCAGTGGAACCGTGCTCCAGGCCTAGTTTTGTCCTCAGCAATAGCTATTGGATAAGATACTTAATTCTCTGTGACTCAGTTTCCTCATCTGTCAAATGGTGTAAGAGTAAGAACTACCTCACACTGCGACTGGGATCGGATGAGTCTATGAGAGTGGGATCACAGGAAAAAGAAAGGAAAAAAAAAAGAAGGAACTGTTTTTTCAATAGCCTTTTTGTTCAGCACCTAGGATAGTGCCCAGCACACAGTATGCCATCAAGACTGAGTGAGTCCTGGCTTGAATGAGCCCCTCTGGTTGGTTCCACCCTTACTCACACCTTCCCACGCCAGTAGAGCTGACCAGACTTGCTCTCCCTATAAAAAGGGAACCTCAGGTAAGATCATTGTTCCCAGAAAGGATGCAAATGGCCTGATGAAAATGGGGTGGTCAAGAATGAGGTCAGCGATCTGTGTTTCCTAGTTCACTTCTCTGGATGAGGAGGGCTGGCCCCTAAATAATGTCTGTACCCTTTAACAAGCAGGCTGGGCCATCTGACCAGCACCCAAGTATCTGCAGGAAACCAGAAGGGTTTTGGGCAAAGCATCCAAGTTGCCCAGATACAGGGCTCTTTCCTGAGAACTGTGCCCAAACTCAGAAAGAACAGATGTACAGAGGTCAGCACTGCAGCTATTTCTGGAGAATAGTGGGACTTTCTTCACCTTCCAGAAGGGCAGAGCATACCCTGCCTAGACCTCAATTTGTCCTAACCACCTGTCTCTCCACCACTTGTAGCTTTGAGGTGAGCCTGGACAATGCTAAACCCTGCCCCCTCCGGCTAACTTCTCAGTGTGATCCTTGGACCAGTAATATCAGCATCATCTGTTAGAAGACCTAGCATGCAAATAATTGGACTTCAGGAAGAGAAAACAGGATAAAGGAGGATGCCCAGAAAAGAAATGGAAGGAAACAGCTGAGCAGAAAGAGGAGGCAGGTCTTCAGAATGAAAGGGCTCATGAATTCCAGGCAAGATTATTCTTCAAAAGGACACAGACATAGAGAACAGACTTATGAACACAGCCAGGTGGGGGAGAAAGGAGAAGGTGGGATGTATGGAAAGAGTAACATGGAAACATAGACATTAAGTAGTAAGTAAGTAAGTGAAGTAGCTCAGTTGTGTCCGACTCTTTGCGACCCTGTGGACTGTAGCCTACCAGGCTCCTCTGTCCATGGGATTTTCCAGGCAATAGTACTGGAGTGGGTTGCCATTTCCTTCTCCAGCGGATCTTCCCGACCCAGGGATCGAACCCTGGTCTCCCGCATTGTAGACAGACGCTTTACCGTCTGAGCCACCAGGGAAAATAGATAGCCAATGGGAATTTGCTGTATGACTCAGGGAAATTAAACCAGGGTTCTGTATAACAACCTAGAGGAGTGAGATGGGGAGGGAGGTGGGAGGGAGGTTCAAGCAGGAGGGGACATAGGTATACTTATGGCTGATTCATGTTGATGTTCAGCAGAAACCAACAGAATACTGTAAAGTAATTATCCTTCAATTAAAAATAAATTAAAATAAATAAATTAAAAATAAATACATTTAATTATAAAAAAGGCATACATCTGGACATATTCTAAAGAAATTTCTGAACCAAGGAGAGAGAGAGAGAGAGTGCCTATACAAATTTTCAATTTGAAAGGATGTATTGCATACAAGGTCAAGAAGATAGATTGGAAATTTCTTCTGCAACATTGGAGAAGCTACAAGACAATGGAAAAATGTTTACAGACCTTTGAGAAAAAGGAATGTAATCCAAAAATCCTAAACCCAACTGAAATACTGTTTTTAAGACAGAGCAAGTGAAAAACTACTCATGTAATCTGAGGAAACTATTCAAGGAATTACTTCTACCAAATGATAATGAAGTTAGAACAAAAATCTTAAGGGGAAATGAAGGCTGAAGGAAACAATGGTGAATAATGAGTTTTGAATATGCTGTGGACAAGAAACATACTTGTAACATCGTGAAAGTAAAATTGATAGTGAAAGGATGAGCAAAAATATAACAGGGAAATGAAAGTAACGGGAATCTAGAATAGCAATGTGAAGATCAGGTGAGGAGGAAGTCAAGGTTAGAAGCTTCATACATAACAAAGAGGGATATTGTGTAAGTTTTATTCTAACAACTGAAGAGCAAAAACATAATTATTTGGGTACAAAAGAATACAGCAAGAAAACTATATAGTCAGAACATAAAAGGAACCCTCCAAACTATAACGTTGGGAAGGAACGAACTTTAATTCACATCTTTTAGAATATGCCAAAACAAACAGATAAAAAATAAGCCAAGACAATAGAGATAATTGCAGATTATATAATCTATAAATCAGAGAATTTGATTGCATATATTAAACTTACGAACATTCGATAATATATTAAAAAATATATAGCAAAGAGATTGATAAAGTAGACTTAACCACAAATTAGAGGAAATTAAGTAAATTTTCAGAGACTTATATAAGCAACTTTGGGGCAATGCATTTAGAACTATAGAAGAAATAGTTGATTCTTCCAGCAAAATATAAATTTCAAGAATTAACTTCAGAAGAAATAAGAGGCCCAAGCAGATCAATAGCTATTGAACACATTAGAAGAGTTAAAGAATTCATATTTTAAAAGGAGATAGGTCTAGACAATTTAACAATTGTCTATTTCACTTGCAAAGAACAGATAATGATTAACAACCATTATACAAATTATTTCAGATCAAAGTAAATCTCAGTGTGCTCATATTAAAAAGCTAGTATAACTCCAAAGAAAAACAACAAAAATCTGGAATCTAATTGCACATGTGATATGGATACAAAAATTCTAATAAATTTTTAGCAAATTGAATCCAACAGTGGATTAAAAGAATGGCATACCAAGAAAGTATGCCACTAAGATCAAGAGAAGGCAGAATTTTGCTCTTGTCACCTCATTCAAAATTACATCTTCTAATTAATACAGCAAAACAAAATAACTCTATAAATATTAAGAGACAAAATTATCTTTATCTGTGGATAATATTAGATAACTAAAAAATATCCAGACATTAATAAAGAAAAAATTAGAATAAGAGAATTTGATAAGGTGGCTAGATACAACTTAATATAAAAAAAGGACTAGCATTCTCTTTCCATCAACATATAGTTAGAAAAATATCTGAGAATACATTTATCAAGAAGGGTATGGAAGGAATAACAAAACATAACTATTACATTTTATTGAAGGACATAAACTAGTTCTGAATAAATGGAAAGATATACTGTGCTTTTGGAAAGGAATAATTACAATAATAAAAATGTGATTTTTCCAAATTAATACATAAATTTAATGCTGCTCTATTCTGCTTCATGGTGGCTTCTCTTTTTAATTAGATACAACGATTTAAAAATTCTCACAGAAGAATAAATGTGCAAGAATTGACAAGATAAAATATTTTTGAGGGAAAGATACTGAATAATGAAGGAGAACGTGTGCCACCAGCTGTTACAACTCACTCTGAAGCTGCTGTAATCAAAACAACAGGGTGTGGCACAGGACAGACAGACAGACAAAACCTCAATGAGGTACGGGGTCTTTGATCAAGAATTGTTTTCTTTGGCTGATTGTTTCTGCCATACTTTTTATTGGGTTGCCCAAAATGTTCATTCAGATCTTTCCATAAGATGCTATGGAAAAACCCAAATGAACATTTTGGCCAGCCCAATATTTACATGAAAACATGTTAACTCTTATCTTCCCTATGTGTTGTCAGATCCTGAGTTCAAATCCTTTGGAGGCACTAACACACATTAACTAACACTTATGTGTCTCTCCCACATCTCAGGCTGCTAGACCAAGAGAACATTCCAGACAGTTGCCTCCCTAGGCTCACAGAGAATCCCATTTAAGAAGCATCCCAGCAGCATACTTACCCGAAAATGGAAAATCCCCGCATACTGGTATGAAAAGCTTTGGTCTATGAGGATCTTCTGCAGATACTGTGGACTCTGTGTCAAGGCCCCCAGTGCTGCCAGGAACCAGCAATCTCCTGGAGGGGAGGGGGACGTAAGTCGTGAGATGCTGTTTGGACAGCATCCACCCCATGCACTGCTCAGAGTTGGCGTACCTCCTTCCGAATAATGCTTTTTTTTTCCCCCTGTCTGAGAGAGGAGAACTGGGGGAAAGATTCACTGGGGCCAGTTCCAAACAAGATAGAGGTGATGGTGGTAGTTATGGAGACAGCGGTGGGGGTAGGGCTGGAGTAGTGATAGGGATGGTGGTGTTGGTGCTGCTCTGATGGTGATGGTAGTGCAGTCAGGAGAGCCCCAGCCAAGCTGATGGGCCAACTTGCCTTCTGATTCTCATTTGGCCCAAGGTGCCCAGAACCAAAGTTACAGGAAATTTTGTTGCCAGCATCAGTGGAAATGGTGTGCTCTAATATTGGGGATAACAGATTTCTGTTTTTCTTTGCTAATATTTACTCAGTTCCTCCTGGTGTTGGGGCCTTTCCAGCCCATATCCAGGTTCTCCCCTCTTCCCCCTTGAGGGAACATAGCTTTGAGTTTCTCCTTGAAGGTCACTATGAGCCCTTTTGAGTAAGCTCACCCTCTTCTCCTGAGTCTTCTCTCCATCTTCACACAATGGCTTGAATGCCCTTTCAAGTCAGGCATGCTGCTGGGTGCAGAAGCCACAAGGATGCCCTGGGAGAGGTCCCTTCTCCCGTCAGGAGGCTACTGGCTGGAGGGGACTTTCTCCAACACAGACAGCAAGCCAGGCAGGCTTCTATCAAATTCACCAGTTGAAGTCCAAGTGCCAGGGCATTAACTGGAAAGTGACATTCTAAGGACGTAGAGCCTGCTGTCAGAGGGGTTGTGTCTTATTCATTTATTTGGCCGCACTGGGTCTTAGTTCTGGCATGTGGGATGTAGTTCACTGACCAGAAATCGAACCTGGGCCCCCTGCACTGGAAACAAAGAGCCCTAGCCACTGAACCACCAGGGGAGTCCCAAGGGTTGTATCTTATTTTGCTATGTCTCTGGGCTCCACGTCCACATGCCCACCCCAAGGAGTCTTGCCCCCCACTCCTAGGGTTCAGCTCAGGGGTCTTGCATGGCCACACCTGCTACCGCCCATGGGCCTCCCTTCTCCTGCCACACTCAGGTCTCAGCAACAACTCCACCCTGTGCCTGTCCAGTGAGTTGGAGGGAGTCACACAGCTCTAGATTCAAACTCAACTCTGTCATGTATTGCTTTTGTGACATGAAAGACATTATTGTGTCCCTTGGACCCCTAGCTTCTGCATATATAAAATGAGGATGTTGCAGGGTTAATGAACTATTTCATGCAAAGTATCTAGCAAAGCCTTGCAGAAGTTCAATAAACATTTACTTCCCTCTACTCAGTGCTCAGACTAAACTCTGTGTATATTTTCTCCTTTTCTTTGACAATTCCTCTCCCTAAAGGGCTCTGCACACCCACTGCTAAGCTGATTTGCAGGCTGAAGGTCTGAGCATGAATAATCCAACCACAGCAACACTGAGGGTGTCGGCCTCTATGGGTCTGGGTGGGGGCACTTCTCTCCACCCACCACTGCTCAGAGGTGGACTTTGGGCAGCCTGCTTCCATCCAGGGCCAAGAAGAAAGAGGTTGAGTTCTTACCTGCCTCTCCTTGTTGGATATCAAATCTGCTCGCACCTTCCAGGATGAAGAGAGGCTCTGATTTACCCTTCAATAAATCCTTAGAAAAGAGCAGGGGAAAGCCATGAGCATCTTTTATCCCTCTGTCTCCCAGTGTGGTACCCAAGACATCACTCTCCTCGTCTTTGAGGAGTAGAGGTTACTTTGTAAAGAGGTGTTTAGGATCTGAGTTAGGAAAGTTCCCCTCATTCTTCAGGTTTTGTTGCTAACAGGGAGGCAGATGTCAGAGGGCCGTATGTGTAACTGCCCAGATAGGCAGTAAATGCATGGGCAGACTGCACGAGGAGATAAGGACCAGGATCCTACATCAAATGATCAGCCATCCCGGTCCCAACAGCAGTGTTTCATTAAGAGTCTATAAATAGCCAAGAAAGAAAAGGATGCATTTACTAGAGGAAACTTTTACAAGCATAATCACACTTTCCTTGTGAAATGTCATCTCTCAGAAGTCAGTATAGGCATTCGGAGCTCCAGGTTCAAGTCCAGCCACATGCGGTACAGGATGCAGGCTGTGTATTACTCAGGTCTTTGCCCACTCCCTGGCTAACACCCAGACTGATTCTGGAAGACCCCAGGCAGCTTCTAGGTTTTCCTGCAACCAGGAGCCCACAGGATTTCCTCAGCATCCTCTCTGTGTCCTGGATCTCCATTGCATGGATTTGCATGATTTGGTATAATTGTTCCTGTGTCATTTCTTTTCACGTTGACAAGAGAGTTCCCAGAGAAAGGGGCTGCAAAGTGGAAAAGGATTCATCTGCTCAACAGCCATGAACATGTGGAGTCCTGTATCTTAGTGAGACCTGTCAGCCCTTCGTAAACTGCCCTCCAGTTTCCTGGTGGAGCCTCCAAGGGGCAAACAAAGGTTTGCAGGCACGCACAGTTGTTGTGCGTGCCTGCAAACAACTCAGCCAGCCCACCGCACCAGGCGTCCTCCCACCATCTTCTCTGCATACAACTGGCCCTCTCTGATGACCACGAGGGGGGCCCTCAGGCCCAAGTCCTTGCAGTGGAGGCCCTGAGCTGACCCTCTGCCCTACCGTTGGCTGCAAAGAACTCGGGGTCTCTCTTAATACCAACAGGAAGGGCAGAGCTGTCACAGGGCCCAAGAGGGAGCAACTCTCCCAGTGTCAAACAGCTTGGGGTGCTTCAGTGGCTCTAGTTGTCCCCTCCCTTTCTACTGGAAGAGGGAACTCGAGATCTTAGTGGAGGCTGGCTGGAGATCCTCCACTCAAGGGAGTTAAAGAAGGTGAAGGCGTTTGGGTTTTGGCTCAGGTTTCTTGACCACTGCATAAAGAACGCTGCAGCTTCTTCGTCATTTATTCCTGGTTTACCACCCTGATGGGCAGAGCAGGGGTGGGTGTGCTGAGGGTCAGAAGAGCAGTGTGGAACCTGGTGTGGAATCCTGTCTGCATTGTTCCTGGGGTGACCTTGAGCAACTTCCTTTACTTTGCTGAGCCTTGGTTTCTTCATATGTAAGAAAATGGCATCAAATGAGAAAGTCATGATGTCCTGGCTGCTGTGACCAAACCCTCGTGGAGGATGAGATGCCTCATTCACAGTGATCTCCTGATGGACTTGCCAAACAGGAGTCTTCATTATTTTACAAATGAGGAAGGATGTTAAATATTAGCATAGCGTCAGACAAGGGGCCTGTTCAATAAATATTGATTCCCTGCTTCTGTAATATTTGCAAAATTAAAAAGACCACACTCATGGATAAACCTAGTGTCTCCAATGCATTCATTATGAAACAAGAGAGAATAAAAACATGATTTACACAGTCGAATTATAAAATAAAAGAAAGAAAAAAGAGCCTCACAAATATAGGTGGGAGAAAATGATAAAGAGAACAATTGGTGAATTACAAAATAGAAACATAGCAAGATCAGCAAATACATTGTATTGGGGGAGAAGGTTTACTTAGACCCAATCTTTGGCTAATATGGTAGAGAATCTTATTTCAAATAAAATTAGAAATCTTGTTTTAACAATATAAAAACATGATGTAAAATTCTATACTAATTGGTTTAAAACATACTGAAGATTGTTGGACAAAAATTAATATGGCCAAAAATGATCCAAGTTGGTAAATCACCTGAAAATCAATAACCTTGCTATAGTAGTTTTTAATGATTAAAGAATATCTCCCTAATATCTCTGTCAAGGCTTCTACACACAATTTTGTTGCTGAGTTCTCTCAGATTTTCAGGGAATAAACAATTTCTGTGTCGCTTGTAGTTTCAGCGTTAGGAAAAAAAAAAGAATCCTGTCATTGTTTATTTTAAGAAGCCAGCACAGCCAGGATGCCCAACCTCACACACACACACACACACACACACAGATTGATTTCACTTATGGAAAAATACTGAAATAAATCCCTGGCAAGGAAATCAACAATAAATTATACAGCTAAACCACTATCATCAAGTAGGGTTTGCCACAGAAATGTAGGATGCCAGGATGGATTCCTATCAGGATATCTGATGACATCAAATGACATTTACATAGGCCAAAAGAAAAATAATTGCTCTCTTTCCAGTAAATGCCATGAAGGCATTTCATAAATGCACAAATTTTTCTGATTTACCAGAATATTAAAATTAAAAAACTGAAATTTTTGCCAAGTAAGAACAGAAGGATACTTTAATGTTTTGAAGATTAAATGGCAATTATTTCAAACCAAAAATCAGTCATCAACATCAAGTTCATGGACAAACACCAGAAGTGTGTGCATCAAAGTTGGGCACAAAACTAGCATTTTTTGTCTCTTTTCCTGAGCTACCCGTTCCTTCCTCACCCTGGCTTAAGAAGGGTCCTGGGCAATTCCAAAAGAGCAAAGGTAGGAGGAGACAGAAATCATACCCAGAAGCATTTCAGTCTGCTGGGCCGGCTTTGAGACCAGGCCCTCAGAGAAAACAGGTCAATATGCTTGGAAGATAAAAACCCTCTGGCCCTGGGCAGGTGCCCTGGCACTACGTGGGCCGGGTGCACCATGTCTGCAAGGGAGTGTGACAGGACTGGTGATGGACAGCCTCCGCCCCGGGAGTGACTCAGAATCACCCACAAGTTTTGCAGATATACAGGCTGCTGGATGTCGCCTTCCCACAACCTGTATTCTGTAGGTCAGTGGAGGTAGAGTTCAGGATCTGCATAGCTCCTCTGGTGATTCCGAGGCTCAGCAGGGCAAGAAGCAGGTTCAGAGAGGCTGAGTGATTTATCCTAGGTCACAAAGGAGGCAGGCTGTGCATTAGACACTCCACTCACACAGTGCCTTTGCTGTGGACCACACCAGCAGGCAGGGTCTTCAGTGTTTTCTGATTCTGTGACATGGATTGACCCTTTGAGGCCTCTGCAACATCATCCGTACAGAAGGAAGCTGTGATGGTTCATTTTATGTGTCAATTTGACTGGCTCACAGGGTGCCTAGATATTTGGTTATACATTATTTCAAAGGAGTGCTTCCAGATGAAATTAGCATCTGAATCAGGGGACACAGTAAAGAAGATTGCCCTCCCCAATGTGGATGGGCGCCATCCAATCTATGGAGGGCCTGAACAGACAAAAGGTAGAGGAGGGGAGAATTCACCCCTTCTCTGCCTGACTGCTGCCCAGGGACTGGGGATGACATCATCAGCCCCACTGGTTCTCAGGCCTTCCCACATGGGCTGCACTGTACCATCGGATCTCCTGGGTGTCCAGTTTGCAGATAGCAGACTGTGGGATGTCTTGCCTCCATAACTACGTGTGCCAATTCCTCATAATAGATGAAGCACAGGCTGTATCTGTGCAGTTACTGTTGGTTATGTCCTATGGGAGGTCTCGACCTCTCCCCTCTCTGCCTCCCTCTTCCCCCTGCATCCACACCCACACCCATATCTGAAGTGGTATGACATCAGGCACTCCCCTGCACACATCCTTGGAGGTGTCTTTCTAGTGTGGCATCACTTCCTATGTTCTGGACGGTGATTCCTGTGTTCTTTTCAAGAGCTCCTCATGCCCTGCCCCAGACAGTTGCTGCTCTGGGATGGGGAAACACCAGGCTTAGCATGCTGGCCTTCAGACACAGCCCCTTTCAGCCAGTGGCCAGAGTTCAGGCAGGGCCAGGTGGCAGCGTCACTCCCTCTTCTATTTTTTGCTAGAGAACTTTGCTTTATTGGAATCAAAGTTCTTTGGTGCTGTGCTAATTGTCTGTTGCCTTCTGTTACCTATTGTTAACCCCTTCCTTTCTGGGACAACTTATGTTGAAACCAAGGTGAGTCATATCTAGTAAATGGGCCTTTCGGAAACTCTGCTCTGGTTACTTGGAAGATGAATGTTGTCATCTGGGTAAGTGATATTCTGGGCTTGCCACAGGCCAGAATCCACAGTGGGGCTGGGTGCTGATCCCTGAACCTGTTTTGGGCCCACAGCCCTTTCTTCTGTTGTGTAATGAACATGTTTTCCACTAAAGAATGAAGACAAAGATGAAATTTCAATCTCTTACTCTGACATATTGGTGACTCTGCTGTGAAGATCTGTATCTATAATTCTTTGCTTTCCAATATGGTAGCAACAAGCCATATTGGCTACTTACATTCAAATTAAATTAAATCCAGCTCAGCTGGTAAAGAACTCGCTTGCCAGTGCAAAAGACATAAGAGACATGGGTTCAATCCCTGGATCAGGGAGATCCTCTGGAGAAGGAAATGGCAACCTATTCCAGTATTCTTGCCTGGAAAATTCCATGGACAGAGGAGCCTGGGGGCTACAGTCCATGGAGTCACAAAGAGTCAGGCATGACTGAACATGCATATACAGCCTGATATATTGGCAACTCTGCTGTGAAGATCTGCATCTACAATTCTGTGCTTTCCAATATGGTAGCCACAAGCTATATTAGCTACTTACATTTAAATGAAATTAAATCTTCAACACCTCAGTCACACTGGCCACATTTCAGTTGCTTGATAGCAACATGTGACTAGTGGCTCCTGTATTTGCAGAAAGGACATTTCCATCCTCGCAGAAAGTTCTTTTGGATGGTGCTGATCTATTGAATGAGGATAATATCATCTGGGCTTCCCTAGTAGCTCAGATGGTAAAGAATCTGCTTGCAATGCATGAGACTTGGGTTCGATCCATGGGTTGGAAAGATCCCCTGGAAAAGTAAATGGCTACCCACTCCAGTATTCTTTCCTAGAGAATCCCATGGACAGAGCCTGGTGGGCTACAGTCCATGGGACTGCAAAGAGTCAGACACCACTGGCGACTAACATACACACACACAATATCATCTACCTCAGAGGCCTGTTATGGCAACTAAATGAAATGTTGTGTGTAAGGTGCTTAGATTAATACTTAGCATAGAAACATGCTTGATAAATGGAATTTGATACTATTCATGAGATAAAATTTTTAGAAGAAAGTGACTCTACCAAATTTAGTTCGAGGAAACCTCATGTAGAGTCTCTGAGTACAGGTGTAATTCCCAGCATCGTCTTTCCTGAGGCTGGGGTTGCAGGAAGCATTGAGGAGGATGAGGAGTTGGGTCCTTTCAGCGCCTTTTGCTCTGGGCACAGTCACAGGCATTTATGGAACCTGACTGCCTGCTGGTCGGGGGAAGGGAGAGTCTGGGGAGTGGGTTGCTGATTCCTTAAACCCAGCTGAAGGAAGCAATGGGAGGAACAGTAGCAAAATGGATCAGGTTTAATTGTTAGAGAGAGAGGAGATAAGAAGAAGGAGTGAAAGTGAAGTTGCTCAGTCATGTCCGACTCTTAGCGACCCCATGGACTGCAACCTACCAGGCTCCTCCATCCATGGGATTTTCCAGGCAAGAGTACTGGAGTGGGTTGCCATTGCCTTCTCCGAAGAAGAAGGAAGAGGTAGACAAAACGAGAGAGAGAACATAAACTACAGGAGAAACAACTTTTCTTCTTCGTGTAGAAAGCCAAGCCTAGTTTCATGTCCCTGACTCTTGCTCTGTTGTTGAACCTACCAAGCCTGAATGAGTACTTGAGGTAGAATGATACCCATGCTGGTTTAGCGGTTGCCTAGAGTATGATGCTTTCCCATTGTCTAGAAAACACAGAATGCAGAAATGGCCTAGGGAGCCTTGGTGCCACCTCAGCTGCTATATAACTGAAGTTTAGGGGATGCAGTCAGGTCGGCACTGAGCAAGCTTTAGATTGGGAGGCACCCTTCTAATAGAGATAGACAGCAGAATGTGAGAGGAAAAGCACGCTGCACACTCCCTGCCAGCCTCCTCTGGGCTCCCCAGATGGTTTCCTCTGACCCACATTTCTCCTTAAAAGTCTCTGCTGAAATTAGCTGAAGACTGAAGCTGAGATGACTAGACAGTGAAAGCCCAAGGAATCCTAGGGGATGGCCCCTGTAGCTGCTATGCGATGCCATCCCTCTCAAATTAATCAGAGTAACAATAACTAGTGTTTAGTAAGTTCTTACAATGTGCTAGACAATGTTCTATGTATTGTCTTCATTTATTCCTTAAAATAATCTTGTTAGGCACTGGCACCATTTTTATCCTCATTCTTTTCACCTAAAAAAATGAAAAGAAGGGCAGAACATAGACAGAGATTGATTCCTGGTTACTCAGACAATGCAGGAGATTCTACTGATGCACAAGGTATTATTAGTAGCAAACAGGAGCCTAAAATACAATATGAGGAAAAGTGCAGTATGTGGGGGGCTTCCCAGTTGGCTCAGTGGTAAAGAATCCGCCTGCCAATGCAGGAGATTCAGTTTCGATCCCTGGGAAGATCCCCTGGAGAAGGAAATAGCAATCCACTCCAGTATTCTTGCCTGGAGAATCCCATGGACAGAGGAGCCTGGTGGGCTGCATACAGTCCATGGGGTCGCAAAGAGTCAGACACGACAGCAACTGAAGATGCACGCATGTAGTATGTGAAGTCAGAAAGTTTAGTTTAAATCCTGCTCTTTCCCTAACTATGTCACATTGTGCAAGTCACATCACCTGTCTGAACCCATTCCCTCACAAAACTGGGAAGAACAAAAAACAGAGAAAGAGAAGACGTATGGAAAGCTCTGAAAAATACAAATGTTCAGTGCTGCCAGTTGCGATAAGGGATACAAAGAAATATCAACATATACATTTTAAAAGAAATGTGGGAATGAAAAATGATCCCCTGGTAGAGTTTTTGGATGGATAAGCTTTGGGGTGAGAAGAAGAATGGGAGTAAAATGTACTTGGCCCTTGGCTGCCTCTACTATGGGTTCCTGGAATGATTCTGTGTGAGTCATTTCATTTCTGTTTGCCTCAGTTTCTCCTTGACCCCAAAAGACATCACAAGTTGAGATGTTGTTGGAATTAGATAAAAAACTCAATCCTTTCTAAATAAAAATGTTATAAATTCTTCAACACTATAAATATAGTCTCACATCTATTGCTCAGTACCTTGTGAAAAAACAACATTCTAAAAGAATCTCATCTGAAAATAACAAAGGGGGGAAAAATATAATCCTTCCAAGCTTTAAATAGAGTTCTCTGCTCAGCTCTCCTTAGGAGTGAAGTCCAGAAGGGAGTCATTGTTGGGGACTTATTGCTTCTTGCTGGTAAGCTGGATCCTAGAAGTTTGGAGCACCCTCATCTTAACTAAAGCGAAGTCGCTCAGTCACGTCCAACTCTGTGCGACCCCATAGACGGTAGCCCACTAGGCTCCCCCGTCCCTGGGATTCTCCAGGCAAGAACACTGGAGTGGGTTACCATTTCCTTCTCCAATGCATGAAAGTAAAAAGTGAAAGTGAAGTCGCTTATTAGTCGTGTCTGACTCTAGTGACCCCATGGACTGCAGCCTTCCAGGCTCCTCTGTCCATGGGATTTTCTAGGCAAAAGTACTGGAGTGGGGTCAAGAGATGGTTACTCCAGGGTTTATGTCTTGTTCTGTCATCAGAAAACCCCTATTCTGTGTAACCTAACCTGGCTTCATTGAGTGTGTTCCACAGAGTGCTTGGCGTTTCATTCCCATTCAGTAACGCTAGTGATATTATAATCATTAGCTTACTAGACATTATACTCTGTCCTCTTGTTTTAGGTTCTGCTGTCGGCTTTTGGAAGCATGAACAGGATGTTTGAGCATCAGTGCCCTCAAAGTGGCCCTTAGCCAGGTCCTTTGTATCACTGAAAATGCCAGCACAAGAATGTTTAGTGGACTGAGAAATTTCCCTTGGAGCTTCATGTCCTGAAACTGAGATAGTTCTAGAAAAGCCAAGTGGGCTCACTTGGCTGCAAGGTGGAGTTAGTGGTCATCTGTTGGGGTGGGGGAGTCAGGGGGTTTGAACATTGCCACAAAATATTTCTTTAATTTTATAACTGATGTCTAAAACTCTTTTATAGGTGATCAGCCTTTACAAGACTAAAAATACAAATAGATGTGAGAGAGGCAAGGCAATTGTTGAAATTCATCCTATTGTACAGATGATTGACATGTTATCTTCCCTTTGAGTAAATTCTAACTAGGAAAGAAAAAAGAAAAAGACAGTGATACCTGAACAGAATAAAGAGTGATGAACACTGACAGAGGGGCTCGTTTATGGAGATGGAAGAGACCCTACAGCTACTACTACAATCCTCATACCTTTGCTTCCCCATTTTTTATGTGGGAATCCTGAGACATGTAACCTAGTGACATGCTGTGTTAGAACTGGGTTAAAACCCAGGGGTCCTGTTTCCTGGTATAGAGTCTTTCCATCCCACTGTGGATGCAACACTGTAGCTGAGGGGATCAGATGAATTTCAGTCTCCTTCCAGTTTGGTTTGGGCCAGCCCTGAAAACCAGGTTTCAAGCCCATCCTTTCAGTGGGAAGTACCATGGGAGACAGTCAGAGGGCCCAGGAGCTGGGCATGTCCCAGGTGGGGAGTTTCACTCACCTTTGGCCGCATCCAGCTTAGGTTGGAGAGGTTTTTTCCCTTGAGGAGCTGCAGACCTATGGAATAAGTCTCGGCAGGGAATGTCTCATCCTCAAACAGCAGCCCTCTGTTTAGGCAATGATCCCGCAAGGAGCAAAAGTCCTGCTCCTTGAATTTGATGATGGGGGTCTTGGCTGGAAACTGCTGGTTGTGTGCCATGATTCTTCCTAGAAGAGGTATCAGATCTTTCCTTTTGGGTGAGAAAAAGAGGTATTTTTAGGGATAAGCTGTCAAGTACTTTGCATCACTGGATGTGAGCCCTGGAAGGCATTCAGATGTCTGCCACCTTTACAAGTGAGACTGGAACCAGGTAAGTTCTGTCCCTGTGGACCCAGCCAGTTGGTGGGGGGCAAGCCCAGACTAGAATCCAAGAAAACTTCCTTCTAGGTCAGTTTTCAATCTGCATACCAAACAGCTTTTCAGGATGCTCTTACATGCATGAGAGACTATTTGTACATTAATGGACATTTATTGAGTACTGACCTTGTACCAGGCACTTTTCTGAATGCCGGTAATTCAAAGATAAATATGACATGATATTTATCCCCTGGAGGCTCGTTATCAAGTGGCAAAATATATTAGACATTTCAACAACTAGCTATCGTTCAACAGAAATGGTCCACTTAAAGATGTGTAAAAAGTCCTGTGGATATAAAGAGGAGGAGCTAGGAACTGCCAAGAAATGTTTCTCCCACGAGTTCTCACCCTGCAATTGGCCTTGGGGGAAAAGAATTTTCCAGGTGGAGAACTGGTAGGTAGATTAAAAAAAAAAAAAGTCCCAGGACTTCCCTGGTGGTCCAGTGGCTGAGACTTTGTGTTCCCAATGCAGGGGGCATGGGTTTGATCCCTGAGGAGAACTAGATCCCACATGCCACAACTAAGACCCAGGATAGCAAAATAAATAAATAAATAAAATTTGTTAGAGGGAATGGGATGGGCTGGAGGGTCAGTGGAGTTGGGGTTGGGGATAATGAGTGTTGCCAGACAAGGCCAGGAAGGTAGGTTGGAAAGCTGGATTGTTTTTGTTTTATACCCTTCAAGTGCTGCAGGGCCATTGAAGATCCGTGTGTGGGATTACAGAGCAAGTTGGAGGCTAGGTGGCGGAATGGAGAGGGTCTGAGACAGGGCGGAGGTTGGGAGACTGCTGCATTTGTCCTTGGGAGGGTCAGTGTTATGGCAGTGGTCATAAAGATGGTGGAGAGAGAGAGATTCCAGAGTCATTTTATAGGTAGAATATATAGGGCTTGATATATATATATAGGTATATAGGTATATAGGTATATACAGGTAGAATATGGAGATGTGGGGTAGGAAAAAGAAAAGGCAGTGTGATGAACAATCAAATAAGTTTTGAGTTTGCTTTCTGCTCTCACCACCTACATATCCAGTTCTGCAATCGTGAGTTAGTATTCAACCCTGAACCTATTTCTCTACCTGTACGGATTGATGATACCAATCTTGGAGTGTTTATTGCTGTATTAAATGAGGTTGGACCTAACAGACTGAATAATCCTCAGTCACTTCAGTCGTGTCCAACACTTTGCGACCGTATGGACTGTAACCCACCAGCCTCCTCTGTCCATGGGATTCTCCAGGCAAGAATACTGGAGTGGGTTGCCATGCCCTCCTCCAGAGGATCTTCCCAACCAGGGGATCAAACTCATGTCTGCCTGCATCTCCTGCATTGCAGATGGATTCTTTACCCACTGAGCCACCTGGCAACAGTAGGCAGTCAATAAATGTCAGTGTCCTAATTTCTCTAAAGAGAAGTTAAGGAAGTCTGGGTTTTCTTGTTCAGGAAGTTACAGGGGTGTAACTGATGCCATTTAACAAAATATGTTTCACATCCTCCATCTGCTAGACAAGCTGGGTTGGATCTGAATCCACACTTACTAGCTGCGGGACTTGAAAAACCTATTTAGCACTTAAACTTGTACTTTTCAAGCTTCTTTGATCAGAGTCTGTTAAGGTGACACAAAAGACCCCAAGGTTCATATGTCCTATCCATACCTACTTCACAGTGAAAAAGCAATCGAATGATGACAAAGAACTAGAGAGGAACATGAATGAACAACTCATAAAGAAAGAATATGAGCTTATAATCAAGATTTCGGATCACAGAAAAAATATGCAAACAAAAAATAATTTATAATTTTCTTACAGTTAATATATAATAGTATATTGCAAATTATTTAGATAACACAAATAAATACACAAAATAGCACCAATGAAGTATCACTGCACACACATATTTAGAGAGAATTATATATACAATTGCCCAATAAACAAAGTAAGAATAATTTATATGTGAACTACTAGGTTGGACCATATGAAAGTAAATATGGGCAATTTTATTTGGTTTAGTCCTGTATGATATATACATTTCTTCATTCTAGTTCTTGGAAAATAACAGGTGAAAATATGTCAGTGTACCTCACCACTCACTATAGGGTTAAGAGGAAAACCTACAACAAATTATGTAAGAGTAATAAAGCTGAAATAACAGTCAGGTACAATTCAAGAACAAGAAAACAATAATAGAATTTGGTTTCCAAGTAAAGACAAGGCAATGACACCTGGTAAGGAAGAGTTGTGAAAATTGTGGGTCTGCCAACCCTGCACATGCTTAGGGATGGTGGAACCAATACAGCACCACCAAGCCATTGACCTATGATTATGGGACTATTCTTAAGCAGCTCTTAATTACAGCTGAAAATGAGTCAGAAGAGTTTGGCTTGACTTCTCCACGAGAATCTTAAAAAAAGGCCTTATGTTTGGGGATCAGATCCAGGCTCATCTGCAGGGCCCTTACTGCCCACTACTGGGCAGCGGACTGGGTAGCTTTAGGAATCCCCCTTCTAAGACTCTCTTTTCTCTTTTGTGAAATGGAGGTGATACTCATACACAAGCTATAGAGTTGTGGTGAGACTCAGATGAAACCATGCTTGTTGAATGTTTAGCACTGACTAATCAACAGAAACTGGTCACTGAACAGTGGTTATTAGCATAATTAACATTATTATCATTTTGGCCATGAAAGGACATGCAGAAGTCATACACCCTCTAAGAGGAGGACTTGCTCTTATGAATGATGGGCCAGGCCCAGAAGGGCCAGCATGGGTAAGGGTCAGGAGTGGTACATCAGACCCATGTCCTTGGCTTTGCCACTGCTCTGTTTCCACTAACCAAGAGTGCAGCGAGGAAGGAGAAGGCTCTGGGGGCCAGGCGGCAGGCCTGGTTCCATTGCTGGAGGAGGTAGTCTGCTGCTCTGGGAGGGAGGAGAATACTGATGGGAAAAGAGAATAGGCTGGAAGGGAGCCTCAACAGGCACAGATATCACACCTACTGGGTTCACCTTCTTGCTCTTTGAATTGGTAATGGCTTTGCCAGGGAAGAGCCTGTAGACTCGCTTTCTTGGGCATAAAGGGTTTACAGAACTTGACAACATCTCCCTTTTGCGTGCAGCAGAAAAGGCCAAACAATATTCCCACCTGTCACTTTGGCAAGGACTCTTTGGCTTATTCCTTTTCTTCTATATCATATTTGCTTCACTTTATAAAATAAACAAAGGCAGGAGAAGACTCAACTATCTTAGAAAGAGAAAGAAAAAAAGAAAGATGGAAGGCCTACCCGATAGTCAGAATATACCTAGTCTTGCTGCTGTGGTATCTTATTGATCTCAAAATGAAAATGGCATAGAAGAAGCTAGAAAAATGGCAAAAAGAGTTGAAATCAAGTTCTTTTTTAAAACTGAAATATAGTTGATTTACAATATTGTGTTAGTTCTAGGTGTACAGCAAAGTTTTTTTCAGATATATATGTGTGTATATATATACACACATATATGTACAGGTTATTTTCCAGTATAGGTTATTATAAGATATTGAATATGGTTCCCTGTGCTCTACAGTAAAACCTCAGGGTTTATCTGTTTTACATATAGTAGTTTGTATCTGTTAATCCCATACTCTTAATTTATCCTTCCCCCTCTGATAATCATAGGTTTGTTTTCCATGTCTGTGAATCTTTTCTGTTTTGTATATATTCACTTGTATTAATTTTTAGATTCCACATATAAATGATATTTTTCTTTGTCTGATTTACTTTATTTAGTATGATATTCTTTAGGTCCATCCATATTGCTGCAAATGACAATATTTTGCTGGCTGAGCAATATTCTGTTGTATATTTATATATCTTCTTAAACCATCTGTTGATGGGCACTTGGGTTGCTTCTGTTTCTTGGCTATTATAAACAGCACTGCTATGAACAGTGGAGTACATGTATATTTTTGAATTAGAACTTTCATCTTTTCCAGATATAAGCTCAAGAGTGGGATTTCTGGATCATATGGTAGCTTTATTTTTAGTTTTTTACTGGTTTTCATAGTGACTGTACCAATTTACATTGCTACCAACAGTTTACAAGGGTTTCCTTTTCTCTGCACCCTATCTAGCATTTATCATTTGTAGACTTTTTAATGAGAGCCATTCTAACATAAAGAGAAGATGGAACTTCAGAAGAAAAAAAAAGTCCCAAAGTTAAATGACTACAGAAGATTCCAACTCAAGTTTTTATTCTGCCCCTTATTAGTCATATGAGCCCAAAGACGTTTTCTAAGCACTTAGAACTTCAGTTTTCTTTTCTGTCAAATGGGTACAATGATACTTTGTTGAAAAATAAAATGAAAAAATAGGTGGGACGAGATGTAAGTCATGAAACATTATACAAAGATATTAATTTCTCTGACTCCAATAAACTTGTCCTAAATTTTCATGCATTTCTACCACTCAGAGATGGATAGCTGTAAGAATACATGGGCTTCTCTAGTGGCTCAGATGGTAAAGAATCTGCCTGCAATGCAGGAGATGTGGGTTTGATCCCTGGGTTGGGAAGATCCCCTGGAGGAGGGCACAGCAACCCACTCCAGTATTCCTTCCTGGAAACTCCCATGGACGGAGGAGCCTAGAGTCCATGTAGCCCATGGACAGTTCATGGAGTAGCAGAGTCAAACCCGACTGAACAACTAAGCACAACACAGCACAGCCAGTCTTTAAACTTTACAAACAATTGCATTTGTTAGTTTTTAAATTAGGCCACTTTGATATATGTAAGACAATATATAAGCTATGTCAGTTCAGTTCAGTCACTCAGTCGTGTCCAACTCTGTGTGATCCCATGGACTGCAGCACACCAGGCTTCTCTGTCCATCACCAACCCCCAGAGCTCACTCAAACTCATGTCCATTGAGTTGGTAATGCCATCCAACCATCTCATCCTCTGTCATCCCCTCCTCCTGCTTTCAATCTTTCCCAGCATCAGGGTCTTTTCCAATGAGTCAGTTCTTCACATCAGGTGGCCAAAGTATTGGAGCTTCATCTTCAGCAACAATCCTTCCAACAAATATTCAGGACTGATTTCCTTTAGGATTGACTGATTGGATCTCCTTGCAGTCCAAGGGACTCTCAAGAGTCTTCTCCAACACTACAGTTCAAAAGTATCAATTCTTCGGTGCTCAGCTTCCTTTATAGTCCAACTCTCATATCCATACATGACTACTGGAAAAACCATAGCTTTGACTAGACAGACCTTTGTTGGAAAAGTAATGTCGCTTGGGGCTAGTGCACTGGGACGACCCACAGGGATGGTATGGGGAGGGAGGAGGGAGGAGGGTTCAGGATGGGGAACACATGTATACCTGTGGCGGATTCATTTTGATATTTGGCAAAACTAATACAATTATGTAAAGTTTAAAAATAAAATAAAATTTAAAAAAAAAAGAAACAATCAAAAAAAAAAAGAAAAGAAAAGTAATGTCTCTGCTTTTTAATATGCTATCTAGGTTGGTCATAGCTTTTCTTCCAAGGAGCAAGCCTCTTTTGATTTCATGGCTGAAGTCACCATCTGCAGTGATTTTGGAGCCCAGAAAAATAAAGTCTGACACTGTTTCCACTGTTTCCCCATCTATTTCCCATGAAGTGATGGGACTGGATGCCATGATCTTCGTTTTCTGAATGCTGAGTTTTAAGACAACTTTTTCACTCTCCTCTTTCACTTCATCAAGAGGCTTTTTAATTCTTCTTCGCTTTCTGCCATAAGGATGGTGTCATCTGAATATCTGAGGTTATTGATATTTCTCCCAGAAATCTTGATTGCATCTTATGCTTCATCCAGCCTGGCATTTCTCATGATGTACTCTGCATACAAGTTAAATAAGCAGGGTGACGGTATACAGCCTTGACGTACTCGTTTTCCTATTTGGAACCAGTCTGTTATTCCATGTCCAGTTCTAACTGTTGCTTCTTGACCTGCATACAGATTTCTCAGGAGGCAGGTCAGGTGGTCTGGTATTTCCATCTCTTGAAGAATTTTCGACAGTTTGTTGTGATCCACACAGGCAAAATCTTTGGTGTAATCAATACAGCGGAAGTAGATGTTCTTCCAGAACTCTCTTGCTTTTTTGATGATCCAACAGATGTTGGCAATTTGATCTCTGGTTCCTCTGCCTTTTCTAAATCCAGCTTGAACATCTGGAAGTTCTCAGTTCATGTATTGTTGTTGCCTGGCTTGGAGAATTTTGAGCATTACTTTGCTAGCATGTGAGATGAGTATAATTGTGCAGTAGTTTGAGCATTCTTTGGCATTGCCTTTCTTAGGGATTGGAATGAAAACTGACCTTTTGCAGTCCTGTGGCTACTGCTGAGTTTTCAAATTTGCTGGCATATTGAGTACAGCACTTTCATAGCATCATCTTTTAGGATTTGAAATAGCTCAACTGGAATTCCATTACCTCCACTAGCTTTGTTTATAGTGATGCTTCCTAAGGCCCACTTGACTTTGCATTCCAGGATGTCTGGCTCTAGGTGAGTGATCACACCATCATGGTTATCTGAGTCATGAGGATCTTATTTTTATATTTCTTCTGTTTATTCTTGCCGCCTCTTCTTACTATCTTCTGCTTCTGTTATGTCCATACCACTTCTGTCCTTTATTGTGCCCACCTTTGCATAAAATGTTCCCTTGGTATCTCTAATTTTCTTGAAGAGATCTCTAGTCTTTCCCATTGTATTGTTTTCCTGTATTTCTTTGCATTGATCACTGAGGAAGGCTTTCTTATCTCTCCTTGCTATTCTTTGGAACTCTGCATTCAAATGGGTATATATTTCCTTTTCTCCTTTGCCTTTAGCATCTCTTCTTTCTTCAGCTATTTGTAAGGCCTCCTCAGACAACCATTTTGCCTTTTTGCATTTCTTTTCCTTGGTCATGGTTTTGATCACAGCCTCCTGTACAACGTTATGAAGCTCCATCCATAGTTCTTTAGGCTCTCGTCTATCAGATCTAATTCTTTGAATCTATGTCACTTCCCCTGTATAATAGTAAGAGA
This sequence comes from Bison bison bison, assembly GCF_000754665.1. NCBI lineage: Eukaryota > Metazoa > Chordata > Mammalia > Artiodactyla > Bovidae > Bison > Bison bison. The sequence goes on from NW_011494787.1 coordinate 963,235, forward strand.
TTTGATTTAGGTCATACCTGAATGGTCTAGTGGTTTCCCCTACTTTCTTCAATTTAAGTCTGAATTTGGCTATAAGGAGTTCATGATCTGAGCCACAGTCAGCTCCTGGTCTTGTTTTTGCTGATTCTATACAGCTTCTCCATCTTTGGCTACAAAGAATATAATCAATCTGATTTCGGTATTGACCATCTGGTGATGTTCATGTGTAGAGTCTTCTCTTGTGCTATTGGAACAGAGTGTTTATTATGACCAGCACATTCTCTTGGCAAAACTCTGTTAGCCTTTGACCTGCTTCATTTTGTTAGCCTTTGACCTACATAAGCTATGTAGACTATGAAATATCATAACCTCATGAACACTCATGATCCTACCACCAAGGTTATGAACACACCAATACTTATGAAGGTATTTGTGCTTTCCTCCCCCAGAGGAGGCCAAAACCAGAATGTTGTATTTATCATTCTCTTGCTTTTATTGAAAAACAGGTTTATCACATATTTATGCATTTCTATATTGAATCATTTTACTTTTCCTTATTTTTCAGCTTTTAAAAATTATAGAGAGGAGTTCCAGTTCCTTTATGGCAATGTAAGAAGCCCCCTATACAATCCACCTATCCTCCTGATTATAACTGTAACTATAACCTCTGGAAACAATAAAAACTGGGAATCTGAAAACAAAAGCTGGCAAATTGTACAGGGGAGTCAAAACTTGGAGAAGAAACAAGCAGGAGGGTGAATTTCCAGGTCTTTGATTTTTCCCTCTCATACTTTTGCCATGAGGATGGGGCTCAGTCATCAAGTGTCCCAGTACAGATAACTGAAGCTTTGGTGGACACCCTGCTGTTTTTCTGGGAAAGGAATTCCTACAGACTTGGAGGGAGAAGACACTAGGGGAAAGAAGCCGAGAAGAGAGGGCACCAGAGAATGAGATTGTCTAAGTATGTTAGCAAGCTTGCACTTGTTTTAGCCTACCCTCTCTGTATTATAGATGTGTGATCCAGAGCCAAATCAGTACAGCAGACGTTTAAAGAAATAAATTGATATTTGAATTACTTTCCACAGAAGGTGAGCTAGAATGTATACTCTGAACTTCATAAAATTGATTCCTGCTTCTGAAAATAATCAACATTCCCCAGAAGATTATAACAGAACACAAAATCTACCCAACATAACATCCACTTTGTCCAGAATATAATCTCAAACTTCTCAAAATAAAAGAACTAAGGAAAGGTGACTTATTTACAAGAGAAAACACAACTGACAAATGAGAATGTTGCAATGATCTAGATGTGGAAATTACAAAGAAAAGGTTTTAAAGCAACTAGTAAACTATGCTCCTGAAATAAAGGGAAACACACTAGAAATGAATGGTAAGGTAGGCAATCTCAATAGAGAAACAGAAGTTATATATATAAAAAAAAAAGGAAACAAATAGAAGCTAAATCTTGAGTTGAAGAATGTAAAATCTGAAATAAAAAATTCACTGGATGGGCTGAAAAGCAGAATGAAGGTGACAGAGGAAAGAATAAGTGGAATGAGGGAAAAGATCAATAAAAAGTATCCATCCCAAGAAGAGACTGAATAAAACATTGAAAATAAAGTAGGATATAACCACAGGGAGACACATGATGTAATATCAAAATGTCTGATTTATGTGTAATTGAAAATCCAGAAGGAGAGGATCAAGATATCAGGGCAGAAAAAGTACCTGAAGAAATAATGGCCCCAAACCCCCCAAATTTGATGATAAATTTATGAACTAGAGAAGCATGCAAAGTCAAGAAAACCATAACTAGACACATCATAATCAAGCTGTTGAAAACCAAAGATAAAGAAAGAAGTTAGAGAAAAGAAAGACAAATTGTTAAAATAAGTTAGAGAAAAATAACACATTAAACAGAAAGGAAAAATGGAGACAATACTGACAAATTTCCTATCCAAAGCCATGGAGGACAGAAACCAGTGGAGTAACTTTAAAAGGCTGAAAGAAAGAAATGTCAACCTAGAATTCCATATTCAGTGAAAATTTCAGGAATAAAAATAAAGACTTTTCAGATAAACAAAAATGAAGAGACATCATGCAGAGACATGTCTCAGAAGAAATATTAAAGAAGTAATAAATAAATAATAAAGAACAGTAATAAATCATAAAAGGGAGTAATAATAGGGAAAATTGAATTTCCAGAAATGGTATATAGTAAATATCTTAATAAGTATATAAGACTATTTTTCCTCTTAAATTCTTTAAAATACATATGTGTTTAAAGCAAAAATTATAACACTATCAGGAGAGATTTTAAATATATGCAGGTATAATTCATATGATAACTATAAATAAGGAATAGTGGAAGGGAATGAAAGGGATGCATATGGTTGCAAATATTCTGCATTTTAGAATGCAGTGGTACAATAGAATGAGAAAGGTTAAGTACGTGCACTCTAATTCCCAGATAACCACTGACAAAAAGAGATATACCCAAAATCCAATAGGCAAATTAAAATGGAATACAAATACATATTCAAATAATCAACAGAAATATATTAAAGTGGAAGAGTGGATAAAACAAATAAAATAGACGTAAGTCCAACCATATTAATAATTAAATATTTAATTCCAGTAAAAGTCAGAGATTGACAGTAAGACTAAACTATTTTCTACCTATTAAAGACATACTTTAAATGCAAAGCCACAAATAATTTGAAAAAAAGTGGACAAAAAGAAATATAAGTGGACAAAAAGTAATCATAAGAAGGCTGGTGTGAATATTTTTAGTAGATTGATTAGTCAGACTTCATAACAAAGAGTGTTACCAGGGATAAAATTACCAGGGACATTTAATATTGATAAAAATACATCAGAAAGAAATAAAATCATAAATCTAACCTAATAATAGAAACTGAAAATATATAAATCAAAACTTAACAGAAGTAAAGAAAGACAGGAACAATACCATAATTATAATGAAATTTCAGCATGCATTTTTCATCATCTAGTAGACAAACTAGACAAAAACATTAGTGAAACAGAATATCTGAATAACACAATCCATCATCTCAGTCTAATTGACATATATACTACTTTATACATATAAACTGTAGTATATACTTTCTTTGCAAACATGTGATACATAATCACCAAAATAGACAATATGCTGAGCCATAAAACACAATTATTTCCAAGGATCGAATCTCATAGAGTATTCTTGAACCACAACAGAATTAAAATTAGAAATTAATAACAATGATTAAGAAAACCCCAAATATCCAGAATTAAACACATTTCTAAATAATCCTGAGTCAAAGGTGATATCATAAGGGAATTAAGAAAACCCCAAAGAAGTGGAAGGCAGTAAATAAAGACAAGAGCAGAAATGAATGAAAGAGAAAAACAGTAGAGAAAATGAACAAAGCAAAAGCTGCTTCTTTGAAAACATCAACAGAATTGACAAACCCAAAGTCAAATGAGGAAGGAACAAAAGAGGGAGAACACAAATCACCAATATCATCACTGATAAGAGTTCTTTCTCATCACAGATCTTACAAACATTAGAGATCTCTAGGGTTTTTCCAGTAGTCATGTATGGACGTGAGAGTTAGACTGTGAAGAAAGCTGAGCACCGAAAAATTGATGCTTTTGAACTGTGGTGTTGGAGAAGACTCTTGAGAGTCCCTTGGACTGCAAGGAGATCCAACCA
>NW_011494787.1:967031-967298 GCF_000754665.1 Bison bison bison
CTCATTGGAAAAGACTCTGATGCTGGGAGGGATTGGGGGCAAGAGGAGAAGGGAACGACAGAGGATGAGATGGCTGGATGGCATCACTGACTCAGTGGACCTGAGTCTGAGTGAACTCTGGGAGTTGGTGATGGACAGGGAAGCCTCAGTTCAGTTCAGTTCAGTTCAGTCGCTCAGTCGTGTCCGACTCTTTGCGACCCCAATGAATCGCAGCACGCCAGGCCTCCCTGTCCATCACCAACTCCCGGAGTTCACTGAGACTCACGT
>NW_011494787.1:967445-974017 GCF_000754665.1 Bison bison bison
CAATGAGTCAACTCTTCACATGAGGTGGCCAAAGTACTGGAGTTTCAGCTTTAGCATCATTCCTTCCAAAGAAATCCCAGGGCTGATCTCCTTTAGAATGGACTGGTTGGATCTCCTTGCAGTCCAAGGGACTCTCAAGAGTCTTCTCCAACACCACACTTCAAAAGCATCAATTCTTCAGCACTCAGCTTTCTTCACAGTCCATCTCTCACATCCATACATGACCACTGGAAAAACCATAGCCTTGACAAGACGGACCTTTGTTGGCAAAGTAATGTCTCTGCTTTTCAATATGCTATCTAGGCGTGCTGCAATTCATGGGGTTGCAAAGAGTCAGACACGACTGAGTGACTGAACTGAACTGAACTGAACCGATGAGATACTATGAGCAAGTTAAGGCCAACAAATTTATAAGTTATATGACATGGATAAATTTCTTGAAAAATATAAAATAAAAATATAAATTTACCAAAGTTGACTGGAGAAGAACCTAAATAACCCTATATCTAATCAAGAAACTGAATATGTTATCAAAAGCTTTCCCCCAAAGAAACTCCCAGAATTAGGTGGTTTCACTAGTGAATTCTATTACACCATCAATGGAAAATAGCACTAAGATTATAGACTTCTTCAGAAATGAAAGGAGAAGGGAAACAGTGCTGAATGTATTTTATCAGGACAGCATAACACTGACAGCCAAGCCTTATAAAGGAATCCACCCCCACCCTGCCCCTCATCAAATTATGAATCAGCATCCCTCATGACCAGAGATGGCAAAGATCCTTTAAAAATTTTAGCAAACCAAATCCAACAATGTAAAAAAGAAAAAAGGGGTAATACATTAAGACTAAGTTGAATTTATTTTAGGAATGTAAGGTTGGATTAACACTTTAAAAAATCAGTGTAATTAACCATATTAAAAGGCTAAAAAGAAAACCAATAATTGAATTAGAATTATTTCACAAAATTCAACATATACCTATGATAGAAACTTTCAAAGGAAAGTTACCTAGAAAAAGTAGGTAACATCCTCAAACTGATGAAGGACATCTATGAAAAACCTACAGCTAAAATCATACTTAATGATGGAAGAGTGTATTTTTCCCTTTTGATCACAATCAAGGCAAAGATGCCCACTGTCACCACTTTTATTTTTTTTAATTTAAATTTATTTATTTTAATTGGAGGCTAATTACTTTACAATATTGTATTGGTTTTGCCATACATCAACATGAATCCGCCACGGGTGTACACATGTTCCCCATCCTGAACCCCCCTCCCCACCTCCCCTCCCCCGTACCATCCCTCTGGGTCATCCCAGTGCACCAGCCCCAAGCATCCTGTATCCTGCATCGAATCTGGACTGGCAATTAGTTTCTTATATGATATTATGCGTGTTTCAATGCCATTCTCCCAAATCATCCCACCCTCTCCCTCTCCCACAGAGTCCAAAAGACTGTTCTATACATATGAGTCTCTTTTGCTGTCTCGCATACAGGTTATCGTTACCTTTCTAAATTCCATATATATGCATTAGTATACTGTATTGGTGTTTTTCTTTCTGGCTTACTTCACTCTGTATAATAGGCTCCAGTTTCATCCACCTCATTAGAACTGATTCAAATGTATTCTTTTTAATGGCTGAGTAATACTCCATTGTGTATATGTACCACAGCTTTCTTATGCACTCATCTGCTGATGGACATCTAGGTTGCTTCCATGTCCTGGCTATTATAAACAGTGCTGTGATGAACACTGGGGTACACGTGTCTCTTTCAATTCTGGATTCCTCAGTGTGTATGCCCAGCAGTGGGATTGCTGGGTCATAAGGCTGTTCTATTTCCAGTTTTTTAAGGAATCTCCACACTGTTCTCCATACTGGATGTACTAGTTTGCATTCCCACCAACAGTGTAAGAGGGTTCCCTTTTCTCCACACCCTCTCCAGCATTTATTGCTTGTAGACTTTTTTGGATAGCAGCCATTCTGACTGGCATGAAATGGTACCTTATTGTGGTTTTGATTTGCATTTCTCTGATAATGAGTGATGTTGAGCATCTTTTCACGTGTTTGTTAGCCATCTGTATGTCTTCTTTGGAGAAATGTCTATTTAGTTCTTTGGCCCATTTTTTGATTGGGTCGTTTATTTTTCTGGAATTGAGCTGCAGGAGTTGCTTGCATATTTTTGAGATGAGTTGTTTGTCAGTTGCTTCATTTGTTATTATTTTCTCCCATTCTGAAGGCTGTCTTTTCACCTTGCTTATAGTTTCCTTTGTTGTGCAGAAGCTTTTAATTTTAATTAGGTCCCATTTGTTTATTTTTGCTTCTATTTCCAGTATTCTGGGAGGTGGGTCATAGAGGATCCTGCTGTGACTTATGTCAGAGAGTTTTACCTATGTTCTCCTCTAGGAGTTTTATAGTTTCTGGTCTTACATTTAGATCTTTAATCCATTTTGAGTTTATTTTTGTGTATGGTGTTAGAAAGTGTTGTAGTTTCATTCTTTTACAAGTGGTTGACCAGTTTTCCCAGCACCACTTGTTAAAGAGATTGTCTTTACTCCATTGCATATTCTTGCCTACTTTGTCAAAGATAAGGTGTCCATAGGTGTGTGGATTTATCTCTGGGCTTTCTATTCTGTTCCATTGATCTATATTTCTGTCTCTGTGCCAGTACCATACTGTTTTGATGACTGTGGCTTTGTAGTAGAGCCTGAAGTCAGGCAGGTTGATTCCTCCAGTTCCATTCTTTTTTCTCAAGATTACTTTGGCTATTCGAGGTTTTTTGTATTTCCATACAAATTGTGAAATTATTTGTTCTAGCTCTGTGAAAAATACCATTGGTAGCTTGATAGGGATTGCACTGAATCTATAGATTGCTTTGGGTACTATGCTCATTTTCACTATATTGATTCTTCCGATCCATGAACATGGTGTATTTCTCCATCTATTAGTGTCCTCTTTGATTTCTTTCACCAGTGTTTTATAGTTTTCTATACTCTTGCCTGGAAAATCCCATGGACGGTGGAGCCTGGTAGGCTGCAGTCCATGGGGTCGCTAAGAGTCGGACACGACTGAGCGACTTCACTTTCACTTTTCACTTTCATGCATTGGAGAAGGAAATGGCAACCCACTCCAGTGTTCTTGCCTAGAGAATCCCAGGGACAGGGGAGCCTAGTGGGCTTCCGTCTATGGGGTCACACAGAGTAGAACACGACTGAAGCGACTTAGCAGCAGCAGCATATATAGGTCTTTAGTTTCTTTAGGTAGATATATTCCTAAGTATTTTATTCTTTTGGTTGCAGTGGTGAATGGAATTGTTTCCTTAATTTCTCTTTCTATTTTCTCATTATTAGTGTATAGGAATGCAAGAGATTTCTGTGTGTTGATTTTATATCCTGCAACTTTACTATATTCATTGATTAGTTCTAGTAATTTTCTGGTGGAGTCTTTAGGGTTTTCTATGTAGAGGATCATGTCATCTGCAAACGGAGAGTTTTACTTCTTCTTTTCCAATTTGGATTCCTTTTATTTCTTTTTCTGCTCTGATTGCTGTGGCCAAAACTTCCAAAACTATGTTGAATAGTAGTGGTAAAAGTGGGCACCCTTGTCTTGTTCCTGACTTTAGGGGAAATGCTTTCAATTTTTCACCATTGAGGATAATGTTTGCTGTGGGTTTGTCATCAGATCAGATCAGATCAGTCGCTCAGTCGTGTCCGACTCTTTTCGACCCCAATGAATCGCAGCACGTCAGGCCTCCCTGTCCATCACCAACTCCCGGAGTTCACTGAGACTCACGTCCATCGAGTCAGTGATGCCATCCAGCCATCTCATCCTCTGTCGTCCCCTTCTCCTCCTGCCCCCAATCCCTCTCAGCATCAGAGTCTTTTCCAATGAGTCAACTCTTTGCATGAGGTGGCCAAAGTACTGGAGTTTCAGCTTTAGCATCATTCCTTCCAAAGAAATCCCAGGGATGATCTCCTTCAGAATGGACTGGTTGGATCTCCTTGCAGTCCAAGGGACTCTCAAGAGTCTTCTCCAACACCACACTTCAAAAGGATCAAATCTTCGGCGCTCAGCCTTCTTCACAGTCCAATTCTCACATCCATACATGACCACAGGAAAAACCATAGCCTTGACTAGACAGACCTTTGTTGGCAAAGTAATGTCTCTGCTTTTGAATATGCTATCTAGGTTGGTCATAACTTTCCTTCAGGGTTTGTCATATATAGCTTTTATTATGGTGAGGTATGTTCCTTCTATTCCTGCTTTCTGGAGAGTTTTTATCATAAATGGATGTTGACTTTTGTCAAAGGCTTTCTCTGCATCTATTGAGATAATCATATGGCTTTTATTTTTCAATTCGTTAATGTGGTGAATTACATTGATTGATTTGCAGATATTGAAGAATCCTTGCATCCCTGGGATAAAGCCCATTGGTCATGGTATATGACCTTTTTAATGTGTTGTTGGATTCTGATTGCTAGAATTTTGTTAAGGATTTTTTTTATCTATGTTCATCAGTGATATTGGCCTGTAGTTTTCTTTTTCTGTGGCATCTTTGTCAGGTTTTGGTATTAGGGTGATGGTGGCCTCATAGAATAAGTTTGGAAGTTTACCTTCCTCTGCAATTTTCTGGAAGAGTTTGAGTAGGATAGGTGTTAGCTCTTCTCTAAATTTTTGGTAGAATTCAGCTGTGAAGCCATCTGGACCTGGGCTTTTGTTTGTGTCACCACTTTTAGTTAACATTGTACCAGAGGTCCTTGCCAATTCAGTAAGAAAAGAAAAAGCAAAAAGATTGGAAAGAAAAAAAAGATCAGAAAGAAGAAAAAAATGACCCCTATTTGATATTTGGATTTCAGAAACAAAATCTACAAAATAGCTATTAGAATTAATAATTGAATTTGAGATCACAGATACAAGCTGCAAACAATAGGAAAATAGTAATATTTTATTATATATGCTTGGGAAAATATTTAACTTAAGACATCCAAGTTCTCCATATCAAAATTACAAAATATTATGACAAGAAATTAAATAAGACCTAAATAAACAGAAAGATAGATCAGGTTCATTGATTAGATGGCTAAGTATTACAGTTCTTCCAAAAGATTCAATAAAATCCCAACTGAAATTCTAGCATGCTCTTTTTTTAGAGATTAATAAGCCTATTCTAAAATTTGTATCTAAACACAAAAGGCCTAGAATAACCAAAGAATTTTTAAAAAGGAAAACACTGGAGGATTTAGCCAACTTAACTTCAGAACTTGTTATAAAGATACAGTATTGGCAAAAAGACAGATGAATAGATCAATGTGGCAGAGTAGAGAATCCAGAAATAGACCAAAACATATGTGGTCAATTAATTTTTGTCCAGATTCCAAAGCAATTCAACGGGGACAGAAATGTATTTCAAAAATGGATGCTAGAGCAACAAGATATTCACTTGGGAAAAAAAAGTAAACACAAACCCTTCCTTCATACAATACACACAAAATCCAATCAAAAGGATCACAAAGGTATTTTGGAAGAAAATATAGAAAATATTTGCAATCTTGGGGTCTTTTATACACAAAAATATGAGCCTTACAAGAAAAAAATGGATAAATAAAACTTAATCAGAAGTGTAAAAGACACCATTAACAAAAATGCACACCATGACCAGGAGAAAAATATTCATATGAAGCACATATGTTAGGCAAAGGACTCGTATCAGTTCAGTTCAGTTCAGTCACTCAGTTGTGTCTGACTCTTTGCGACTCCATGAACCACAGCAAGCCAGGCCTCCCTGTCCATCACCAACTCCCAGAGTTTACCCAAACTCATGTCCATTGAGTCAGTGATGCCATCTAACCATATCATCCTCTGTCGTCCCCTTGTCCTCCTGCCTTCAATCTTTCCCAACATCAGGGTCTTTTCAAATGAGTCAGCTCTTCACATCAGGTGGCCAAAATATTGGAGTTTCAGCTTCAACCTCAGTCTTTCCAATGAACATCCAGGACTGGTTTCCTTTAGGATGGACTGGTTAGATCTCCTTGCAGTCCAAGTGACTCTCAAGGGTCTTCTCCAACACCACAGTTTAAAAGCATCAATTCTTTGGTGCTCAGCTTTCTTTATAGTCCAACTCTTACATCCATACATGACTAGAAAAGCCATAGCCTTGACTAGATGGACCTTTGTTGACAAAGTAATGTCTCTGCTTTTTAATATGCTATCTAGGTTGGTCATAGCTTTCCTTCCAAGGAGTAAGTGTCTTTTAATTTCATGGCTGCAATCACCATCTGCAGTGATTTTGGAGCCCCCCAAAATAGTCTGACACTGTTTCCACTGTTTTTCCATCTATTTGCCATGAAGTGACGGGACCAGATGCCATGATCTTAGTTTTCTGAATGTTGAGCTTTAAGCCAACTTTTTCACTCTCCTCTTTCACTTTCATCAAGAGGCTCTTTAGTTCCTCTTCACTTTCTGCCATAAGGGTAGTGTCATCTGCATATCTGAGGTTATTAATATTTCTCCCAGCAATCTTGATTCCAGCCTGTGCTTCCTCCAGCCCAGCGTTTCTCATGATGTACTCTGC
>NW_011494787.1:974117-991635 GCF_000754665.1 Bison bison bison
TGTCATAAGTCAATAAAGCAGAAATAGATGTTTTTCTGGAACTCTCTTGCTTTTTCCATGATCCAGCGGATGTTGGCAATTTGATCTCTGGTTCCTCTGTCTTTTTTAAAACAGCTTAAACATCTGGAAGTTCATGGTTCACATATTGCTGAAGCCTGGCTTGGAGAATTTTGAGCATTACTTTACTAGCGTGTGAGATGAGTGCAATTGTGTGGTAGTTTGAACATTCTTTGGCATTGCCTTTCTTTGGGATTGGAATGAAAACTGACCTTTTCCAGTCCTGTGGCCACTGCTGAGTTTTCCAAATTTGCTGACATATTGAGTGCAGCCCTTTCACAGCATCATCTTTTAGGATTTGAAATAGCTCAACTGGAATTCTATCACCTCCACTAGCTTTGTTCGTAGTGATACTTCCTAAGGCCCACTTGACTTCACATTCCAGGATGTCTGGCTCTAGGTGAGTGATCACACCATCGTGATTATCTTGGTCGTGAAGATCTTTTTGTACAGTTCTTCTGTGTATTCTTGCCACATCTTAATATCTTCTGCTTCTATTAGGTCCATACCATTTCTGTCCTTTATTGAGCCCATCTTTGCATGAAATGTTCCCTTGGTATCTCTAATTTTCTTGAAGAGATCTCTAGTCTTTCCTAGTCTATTGTTTTCCTCTATTTCTTTGCATTGATCACTGAGGAAGGCTTTCTTATCTCTCCTTGCTATTCTTTGGAACTGTGCATTCAAATGGGTATATCTTTCCTTTTCTCCTTTGCTTTTTGCTTCTCTTATTGTCACATCTATTTGTAAGGCCTCCTCAGAGAGCCATTTTGCTTTTTTGCATTTCTTTTTCTTGAGGATGGTTTTGATCCCTGTCTCTTGTACAATGTCACGAATCTTTGTCCATAGTTCATCAGGCACTCTGAATATATAAAGAACTCATAAATAATAAAAGGAAGATAATCCATTCAAAATGATCAAAAGATTTGATCAGACATTTTACCAAGAAGTATACAAAAACAGGCAAGGACCAATATGAAAAACGTTCCACATCTTGTCAGTTAAATGGACATTAACAGCACAATGAGATACCACCAAACATGCGGTAGAAAGACTAAAATTAAAAATATTGACTATACTAAGTATTGGTGAGGCAAAATGGAATGGCTGGAACTTTAACATACTATTGGTGCACATGTGAAATGATACGTCTACTGAGTGGGATTTCTGGGTTTCACTTGTGCGTATATTCAACTTTACTACATATGTCTCAGTATTTTCTAAGGTTGTTAACAATTTATAATCTCACCAGTGATGTAAAAGAGTTCCTGTTGCTCTATCTCCTCATTAATGCTGCATATTGGCAGGATTCTTATTTGTATCCATCTGGTGGGAGCAAAATGGCAACCCCTTGCAGTCTTAATTTATGTCTCCCTGAAATTACTGGTAGACCAAGCATCTTTCAATATGTTTATTCTTGTACTCCCTCTTGTATGAGATGAATATTCACATCTATGCCTATTTGTCTGTAAGTTATATTTTTCTTATGGACTTGGAGGATTCTTTATTTACTCTGGATATTTCTATTTTGTCGGTCATATGTGTTGCAAACGTCTTCTCCCAGTTGGTGGTTTATTTTTTTTTTACCTCCTTTATAATGTCTTTGGATGAACAGAGATATTCATTGTATACAAATATAAACATGTTATGAATCTTTGCTTAGAAATTTAGTTTTTTTTAAATTGAGCCATATGTTAATTCTTATGGGAACTTAATTTAAGAAACTTTGTGAGAGTTTCTCTTTTTAAAAACAGGAAGTTCATTAGTAATTTACACATTCATTCCCCAAAGTATTGATTAAAAATTTTTATGGCCCTATAATAATGTTTTTAAGAAGTATGATATTCATAGCAAAACTCTGAAATGAACTTGTAAAGAAGCACTATGATATTCATAGCAAAATGATGAAATGAACTTGTAAAGAAACACTTTGAGTACTTAGGAAATGGTGCATGTTTTTCTAGAGGCAAATAGAGCCTTACCAAAATTAATCATTTAACTTTCTTGCTCTTTTTCTTTTTTCTTTTATTCTAACAATAGACTTCCAATTTTAGAATAATAGAATACCATATATATGGTCATATGTTTATGATTGATTTATATACATATAGATAGATAAAATATATTGATTTTAAAAAATTGTCCAATAAAAATAATCCTTTATTCCTTATATACAAGATGGTAAAATCAAGCTAGACTGAGTAGGTTGTATGTATCCTGTAGTATTATATAGAAGTACAGTGCAGTATAGCACAGTAAAGTAAAATATAATAAATATAATTCACAGTTTGAACCAGAAATCACAGATGAATGATTTCAGATTATCTTGGAATCATCATACTGTAATAGTCACAAAACTCTGTCCCTTGCACTAACATTTTTATCTTGGTCCTGGATGAAGATGTTGAAGTGAAAAGGAAAATACTTTTCAACACTTTCATCATTTCTAATGATAGAAAGAAAACATTACAATTAACCAGGCAGATGGCAGAAACAAAATTCTAAAGGACCTCAAAATCGAGAAGATGGAATATAACCAATGAAACTACAAAGCTGTCTTCACATTTTAAAGTTAATTGCAAGTAAATAGTGAGTGGGCTCTGCCTCGGTTAAATTTCATTTCAGAATTATTTTGTGTGCCTTACTTGACTTCCTGTTTTAAATGTGGTAAAAGATTGGATACAATCTGAACTGCTGTCACAGTAGTAAGGGGTTGCTTTGGAAAGGACACCTCCAGCCCCCTAATCAAAGCTTCTCATGGCCATCTAACCCTCTGTGTTCAGTTCTGGGGGCCACACTTTAAGAGAAACATCAATATCTTCAATGGTATCCAAAGAGAGTAGCAGAGGGTACCTTGCCAGGGAGGAAGCAGTCTGCTTGCAAGGATGGTTTCCTAGTATGCAGTTATATCCACCCAGAAAAGGTGATGACTTTTTCTAATTGACACAAACTTGCCATCCGCTAAGTACACAAGGAATCTAGAGATTAATTCCTGGGAAGTTAGAAATCTAAGAATATCTATTGGGAGAAAGACTGAACGATTTACAGTGACTGTCAGATCCAGCCCTGTAGTCCTAATCCCCAGCCCTCTAGAATAATCCTGGTCTTAGAGAGCACAGATTTAACAATCTCTGGTCCCACATGTGGAACCTTTGTTGCTTCTCTAACTCCCAATACTCCCTTTTAGAAAACTGGGCTTTGCCCTATCTCTTAAAGAAAAGAAAAAAAAAAAGACATCGTGGAATAGTGGTCAAGAGCATGTGGAATCAGGTTGAAACTTTGGTTTGAATCCAGATATTGCTTAATGATTAAGCAGTGTCCTTAATATCTCTGAGCCTCCTTTTCTTACATATAAAATGGACTGGAGGTGGTGGCAATAAAACCAGCCTTTTAATAGTAGGTGGGTATTAAATGAGAAGTTTCTTGTAAAGGGCTTGGCATGGAACATAACGACAACTAGGTAGGTAGATCTTGTGACCATCACCACCAGGATCTCCTCAGGTACCCACCGCCCTACCCTGTGACAGGAAGGGGCACCTCAGGCATTGGCCAGTTACTCCTGGACTTCTAACAGTAGGCCTTCCCAGGTCCCCAGAGTTGAGTCCAACAGAGTAGCCACTAGATACATGTGGCTTTTGAACATTTAAAATATGGCAAATGCAACGAATGAACTGAATTTTAAGTTTAAATTAATTTAATTAATTAAAGGAAATCAGTCCTGAATATTCATTGGAAGGACTAATGCTGTGCCTGAAGCTCTAATACTTTGGCCACCTGATGCTAAGAACTGACTCATTGCAGAAGACCCTGATGCTGGGAAAGATTGAAGGCAGGAGGAGAAGGGGACGACAGAGGATGAGATGGTTGGATGGCATCACTAACTCGATGAACACGAGTTTGATCAAGCTCTGGGAGCTGGTGATGGACAGGGAAGCCTGGTGTGCCATAGTCCATGGGGTCACAAAGAGTCGGACATGACTGAGCGACTGAACTGAACTGAATTTATATTTAAATACCCACACACATGGCTAGCACCTGTCTTATTAGACAGAGTCAAGGGTAAGAGGGTAATGGCAGCGATGACCACAGAACCAGGAGGGCCTGAGCACCCGTAAGTGGAGACAGTCAAGATGAGGTTGGATGATTATAAAACAGGGGTGCAGAAGTAGCCCTGAATTGGGCAGATCCTTTCACTTTGACCTGCAGAGGTTCTCTGCACTCAACTGCTTGTCTTCAACATTGTATTTTTGCCACTAAACCACCCAGTTCCCTCCTGTCAGTGATAGGACAGGACAGACCTCATAGTGACAGGTGCAGGGCTGGCCCTGGTGACCTGGCCTCCGGCCTGAGCTTAGCACATCCCAGCCACCAAGAGGGATGCTGTTTGCATTTTGTTCTCAATCCACTAAGAAACCGGAAGCGGCGTTCAGCTGTTCCCTGCCGGGAGGGCTGCACACAGCTCTTTCCTAGCTCGTGTTTTTTTCCAGAACAGTGGAAATATATCTGATGTAATGTAGCAGAACACGACAAGGGACGGTTTTTCTCTTAACAAATACTCATTTGAAATGGTGCCCACACCCCGCATGAGGAGCGATCTATTTCCCACAACAGTGTTCCGGCAAAACCCATTACTAATTCCACAACTCAAATTAAAACTAACAGAACTTGAAGGCTGGGGCTGACTGTGCTCTCTGCTGACAGGGAGCAAGGAAGAGTGGGGGGAGGGGCCCGGCGCACTCGCGTGTGTATGTGTTTAATTACACTGTTTAACACATCGAGAATAATTTAGCCACCCGAGTGGGGAAAATAAGGCACTTAACTGCTCTCCGGTGGAAAAGAGCCCCGTGCAAACCACTCTCAGCTGTGCGCCACCTCGCACACCTCAGGGCTTCGCAGGGAGAGAGAGGGTGGGGAGAAGGGTTGGAGAGAAAGAACAAAGATGGCGGGGAGGGAAGGAGGGAGAGGGGACTTGGGGCAGAGGTAAATTCAGTGTGAGTGGGGAGGGCACGTGACTATTTCTCAAGGAGAGTGGAATGAGACTGTGAGAAGCTGAGAATGAACATAAATTTCAAGCTTTAAAATGGAACTTAACACCTAGACCAGGGCTTTACCTGGGTGGCTCCCCGGCTTCAGAATCGTCTCAGCGGCGTTCCTTGCCTTAATGGCCTGGAAGCTGTGAATGGAGGCTTCTGGTCCCTGGAAAGGCAAGCCTCAGAGGAAGACTATCCAGGGCTCTCTGCAGAAGGGGAAACTGAGGCTTAAGATCAGACAAGAGGTGTCTGGGCAGCATGGGGAGTAGATGGCTGTCTGGCTCCCAGCTTCAAGGCTGGTGCTTTGGCCTGGAAGCAAAGCTTGTCATGGGCCCTGCTGAGGGGTATCTTTATTTTCTGTTCTGTTGGAGCTGAGATAATCTCTAATCCAAGGGCCTCGGGAGAGGGAGTGATGAGAGAAGCCTTCACATGGCTTCAGATTTACAGAGCATTGCAGCACCCCAGATGGGGACCAGGTGCCAGAGAAGTGAGTACTCAGAATAGAACTATCCATCGTCTGCCAGTGACTCTGGGTTCAACGCTGGGCTGACTGCCAAGGAGATGAACAGCCTGGCACAAGAGTGGCAGAAAGCAGAAACCACTGGTGTGGCTCATGGATGGGGCAACCCCACTGTGCTCTCTAGCAGGTGGCCTCGCCATGTGGACCCAGCCTCTTCAGGGACTCATGGCTGATGGGTCCCTCCCAGGGCACCCTGTGGGTTAACAAGGAGAGCCCTTGCCAGGCAGCAAGGAGTCTGAGCCACTCCATTAAGTCCATGAGCCGTGCCTCTTCTCTGGCCTCCCTTTCACCGTTTGGAACACTGAGCAAGTTGGACTTACTCTCTGAAGTGCTTTTCAGCGGTAACGTTCTGTGTTTCTGGAACTGAGAATGTTCTATGCACACTCCTTGATACTGTTGGGCAGGCAGTGAAACTGGAATACAGCATTCCTTTCAGTTAAGTTCATCACGTGCAAACACAGAAAATCCAAACATCTTCGCATGAAACACTTCTCCTTCCCATCTCCCAAATGCTTTGACGTGTTACTCAATACAGAAGAGGCCTAGAAAGTTCCCAAGTAGCTTGTCGATGTATTCTGAGGACATGGCAGAGCCTTCTTCCTGGGTTCTATAATTACATGTGTCCCAGAAACACTGTGTAACATTCAGTATGATCACGGATTTCTGGGCACGGTTCTTCCTCCATCCATAAAGAGAGGATACACTTCCCACTTACTAATTTAAACTCCTTCTAAAGCACATTCGGGGGATTTAGGAAGTTGGGGCCCGTCATGTATCAAATGATTATCTGATTTTAAGAGTTACTATCTCCAACCCATCCTCCCCAGGTCACTCCAGACGGCTCGCTTCCCAGTGGGCAGGAACCTTATGTGCAGTCTCAGGTCCTCTTGGTCTCAACTGTCTCTGGGACCCTTATCTCTCTTTTGAGGGTTTTCTTTGACTCTGGGCAAAGAAGAGGCTCTTCTCACCTCTTCCGGACTGAGGTGAGGTGCCAAACCTCAAGGAGTAGGATCTGGATTTCCCAGTGACTGCCAAGGGGCCAGATGCACAAGCCAGAGGTTCAGAAGCATTAATTCCCCATGGGGCAAACTTTAAGCAATGAGAGATGGAAGACAGAAGGGAGCCTACATGTAAATTTCCTCTCTAACATCTCTCCTGTGGATTATTCCAAGACCCAGCATTTTTGCAAAACTAGTTGTAGGTGTCCTGCTTTAGCCAAGTAGCTATTTCTTTTTGTGAAGGGACGTGGGTGATACATCACCTTGTATTTCTTCCCATCCTCCTCTCCTCATTTGTTATTTCCCTCACTTTTGCTGCCCTGGGATTGCACCTCCCAGTGAGGCATTAGCATTCAAGCTTTGCCTCAAGCTTTGTTTTGTAGAGAACCCAGGATAGAATAATATCAACAGTAATAACTGGAATATTTTGAGCGCTTATCATGTGCCAGGTACTTTATATGTATTATCTAAGTACTTTACATATATTATCTCATTTAATCTTTTCAATAAAAGTGTATGCTTGTGTGAAGCATACACTACTGTTACATTTTATTTTTTTTTAATAAATTTATTTTAATCGGAGTCAAATTACTTTACAATATTGTATTGGTTTTGCCATACATCAACATGAATCCACCACGGGTGTACACATGTTCCCCATCCTGAACCCCTCTCCCAAATCCCTCCCCATACCATCCCTCTGGGTCATCCCAGTGCACCAGCCCTGAGCATCCTATATCATGCATCGAACCTGGACTGGTGATTCGTTTCACATATATTATACATGTTTCAATGCCATTCTCCCAAATCATCCCACTCTCACCCTCTCCCACAGAGTCCAAAAGACTGTTCTATACATCTTACATTTTAATGATGAGGAAACTGGGACCCAGAGAGGTTATATTACATGCCCAAATGATAGCATTAGAAATCACACATGTGAGGATCAAGTACAGAGCTAGACACAGAGTTAACCATCAGGGTCAGTAGGTGGGTCATTAATCTGTATATTTCTCACTAGCACCCTTTCTTCTAAAGCATTCTTTCCAGGGAATCACTCACTGAATACTACCAATGAAGAAGTCAAAGAGGAAATCAGAAAATACCTCAAGACAAAATGAAAATGAAAGCACAACCCTTCAAAAAATCTACAGGATGTAGCAAAAGCACTTCTAAGAGGAAAGTTCATAGTGATACAGGCTTCCTCAAGAAACAAGAACATCTGAAACAACCTAACTTACCACCTAAAAGAATTAGGAAAAGCACAAACAAAACCCAAAGTCAGCGGAGGGAAGGAAATGATTAGAGAGGAAATAAATAAAACAGATCAAAAAGATGATAGAAGGCATCAATGAAACCAAGAGCTATTTTTTTTGAAAAGACAAGTAATTTTGCTTATCCTGTATGTCAGAAAGTATACAGTGGTAAACAAAGGCATGGGTCCTGCCATCAGGGTATCCCTGATGATAATGTAGCCCTCCAGGTTGTGACTGAATGAGCAGAAAGCAAAGGTGACTTGCCGATTAAGAGGTCCTCTCACTGTATGAAACGGGCAAAGTTGAGGTTATCTTCATTTAGGGAGTCAACTCACCCTTTGCCCTAGTTTTTCTTAAAACTTGTACTTGGACCCTTTGCATCACAGACACCTGCTTTTTTGAGCTACTGAATCCATATCTCTGGGGGTGGAAATTTCGAAGCTACAGAATTAAGACAGTCTCTGAAACATTTATATGCTTACTAAAGTTTGGAGTGCTTTCTTGGTCCAAAGTCCTGAGAAGTCACCTCTCACACCCTACCTGTTTTGAAGACAGGTGTATTGATGCAGCCTGGTCAGCAGGATTCCCCCACAGGGAGCCAAGTTGGGACTAGGTGGGTCCCACCAGCTTGGCTGCAGCCGCTCTGCAGGATAGAGAGTAATGGAGGATACTGGTAGTGGCACAGGGGCAGTTCCTTTGCAGAAACAGTTGGCTGACGGTCAACTGCCTGGATGTCTGCTTGCTTCTTCCCCTTGGGCTCTTCCTTATATGGGCACGGCAGACACCGCCCCACCTTAGTTAAACAGTGACTCCATCCTGGGACCTGGAGAGAAGATATTGGATTGAACTGCAGATCTTCCCCCAAGCCGGTCTCCACCTGATCCCATTTCACTTCCTGGAGTCCCGAGCTTTCGATTTCTTGGCTGCCGGATTTGTGGTCATCCGAGGTTTCCAAATAATTCAGTTGCTTTGTTTTAACTTCAGGGACTTTTCCTTCAGAGGAAGGGCTGAGGAAGAGGGAAATGCCCTTCCTTGGTGCCTCTTTCTCACATCCCAAGTGCCTTCACCAGGTGTCACACATCAAGAGCAACTAACTACTCAAAGTAAGTCACACCACATGGGCTTTGTGCCAGAAGAGCATCTCCTTTTGACAAATATAAATGGCAGACTCGATGAACCCTGGGCGTGGAGAGACCCGGGGAAGGTCTCTGCATCATTCGTGCTTAATGGATGGTGGAGAAAGGGATGAAGCGTGTAAGGCAGGCACTTCCTGACTCCAGACCCCTGATAGCATGGGCCACTCATGTTGTAGGCCTTGATTGAAAAAAAAAATGCACAGCCTAGAAGTTGAGAATTCTTAGGACTTCAGGCCTGAGAGGCAGCCTCTCAGATAGCTCTGAGGGACTGCTCCAAAGAGGTAAGGGAGGAACCAGGATTTATAGGAGTTTTTGTAACAAAGACCAGGTTCGTTGGAACATCAAAAGGTTACCGTTTAGGAAAGAAAATCACGTATCTCAAGTTAAGGAATTTGGCACTTTTCTGTTTATGGGAAGACGCAAGAGTCCGGGCTCATTGGAATCATTCCTTTGATATGCACCTCAGCTATCTATGGCCAGTATCCTCTTCTTTCTCAGCCTGAGTCCCCTCAGGGTGCGCTGTTGGGGGTGGCCGCAACGTCCGAGGTCCTTGGCAGTGGGCAGGCCTGTTCCTGTCCATCCATCCAGGGCTTTTGTAGTGGCTGATGACTGCAACACCCTTTGTCTACTGACATGGCTGGCAGTATTTTTCACTCACAATATAAAAGAAGGAAAACTCATTTCTACTGATGAGATGCAGGAGGCCCTGCTAAGGAGTGATGGGTAGTGGAGCGTTTGCCAAGAGAAGAAGGTGGTGAAGTGGTCCAGGCAGGGGTGAGCATGGTGAGAAAGTACAAATCCCAGGTGGACAGCTTGAGGAACTTGGATGAAGTGAAACCCAAATCACCCACAGACACGTTAAGGGCCGACATTACCAGCACCCCAAAGCCCGCTTGGGGATCTCCTTCCCATCACTATCCTCCAGGAGAGCCTCAAGGTCAACTCTTCCCAGTCCTGTGCATTTTGATAAGCTCTATCCTCTTCCTCTTTTAAGAAAACAAATTCAGAGTTGATTTAAGGGATTAAATCAAAAGTCCCTATAAAATATGACAAAGGAGACTATTGTGGTGGGGCAAACAGGTATACAGAGTATTTGCCATGTAATCAAATGGCTCATCTCACAGATTTCATGGGTTTTTACATTCCTCTGTGGGTGGAAAAAGTCAACAAAATGAGATGATTTTTCTTAGTGCTAAGAAGTGTAAAGTACAAGCTCACCCAGCTTTAGTGCTGTGCTGTGGGCTGCACTCTGTATGAATCAGGCAAGTCATATTCTTAGACTCAGAGCAATAGGTGACAAATCTAACAATATCTTCAAGAGAAGCATTATAAATGAAACTGGTTAGTTGGTATTTCCTGGAGAGGGGAGGTTCTGAAGAGCTCTGGTACCAGAGTTCTTTATGTTTCAGTGCAGAAAAGAATTCAGCGAGAGGAAAAGTGATGGGTAAGAAGTGATTTATTAGAATAGGATGCTTGTGAGTTTTACAAATGGGCAGGTGAGAGATGCCACACCCTGGGAACTTATTGGGCTACAGATTTGTAATCAAAGGAAAAATGGAGGGGTGGCAGGGAGAACTTCCTTGTCTTTCTTGAGTAGACATCATGCTGCCATCATCAGCTCCTCCTCCAAGCTAAGCAGGGGAATTTTCTTGTCCTTTCATGGTCAAGTGTGTGTGTGTGTACTCAGCCATGTCTGACTCTTGGTGACCCCATGGACTGTAGCCCACCAGGCTCATGTGTTTATGGAATTTTCCAGGCAAGAATACTGGAGTGCGTTGTCGTTTCCTCCTCCAGGGGATCTTCCTGACCCAGGGATGAACCTATCCATGTCTCTTGTGTCTCCTGCATTGGCAGGTGGTTCTTTACCACTGTACCACCTGGGACATGGTCAAGCTAGGTCCATGAATTATTGTTTTTTATGTGTGCAGAGAGTATGTCCTAGGGATCATTTACTTATTTATCTCACTGGGCAGGATATGGGTCTCCTGCCTCCATTGTTTTATTGTCTGGGGGCATGCCTCATGCTTCTGTCACATGGTTTTGTTGCTAAGCAAGCATGCTTGGCTTTGTGGTTATGTAATCCTGCTTTCTTGAATAATCATTAACTTACAGGGGTTTCCCATATATTTTGTACTTACAATCCCCTAGTGGGATAAACTATGTAATCACCTATTTCATCTCTTTACTCTGTCCCTATCATAAACACTCAAGTTTTCAAACTAAAATGTCCTGGCACAATCACTTACTTATCGTGGAATTTTGGACAAGCTACTTAATGCAAGGAGAGGGAAATGGCAACCCACTCCAGTATTCTTGCCTGGAGAATCCCATGGACAGAGGACCCTGGCAGGCTACAGTCCATGGGGTTGCAGAGAATCAGACATGAATGACCCGCATACACACACACTTAATGCTAAGCCTGTTTCCTTAACTCCAAAATGGAGATGATAATAGAATTTAACTCATCAGCCACAATGAGAATAAAAAAAAAAAAATGCAAAGGCAGGTGAATTGCTTACTACTATGCCTGACAGACAGTAACTGTGCAACGATGAGTGGCTTTATAGTGGCTATTTAGTGAAGCCAGACATAGTACCTGGCTGCTGGGAGTTCAGAGAACTACTGTTAGGAGAGAGGCTGGGACCTCCAAGGTAGAAACCATGGACTCTTTGGGGAAGGATAAGGGAAGGATAAAGGTGATGCCTCAGGCTAGGGAAGGAGAGCTTGACACTGATGAAGAGAAAGTCCAGAAAGGGAAAGGAAACTTGTCTTCATCCATTTCATAAAATTCTGTTTCCATAACAAGTAAGTCTACATAAGTATTGCCTGAAGAAACCAGCTGAGACCAGCATGGTCTGCTTCTACATGGTGTTGCCACATGTTGCTGACCTGAGAAATACAGAGGCATCTGGCTAAGTAGAAAGGAGCTGTGCTTTCTTCATAATGAGGGAAACCTTCATAATGAGGGGGCTGAGAGGAGATGGACCCCTTTCCTGTGTTCTGATATGGTGGCCACGGTGGAGAGGGATAGGGGGAACCCATGTCCTACTTGTGCTAAAGAAGCAGGAAGCCAGCACCCTGAGAGACATGTGTATGTGTAGGCACAGGGTCCCTGGGCACTACTCTGGCCCTCAATGCCCCAGCATCCTTCAGGGCAAGGGCTCCATCATTGAACACCCAGGTCTATGAAAGCACAATCCAAGGGTGATTACTGTCATTGCAGCCCAAGAAGGATGTGTGGACCAGCACTGTCCTGAGGCTATGGACAATGTGAGTGAGATGACAGGATATAGGACTGTGATTGCTGTTTCCTTCTCGGGTTGCATCCCCAGGAAAGAAGTTCTTAGAAACTGGAGGCAAGAAGGCTTAGGTCAGCCCACACACACGAGGGTGGCTTGGGGAGGATTAGAGTCAGGTTACTCCCCAAACTTTCATTCTTGAGCTACCCCAGGGGACTGTGGAAAAGTCTCCCTTCTTTCTGAAAGGTGACAAATGGGGTGGGGTAGGGACGAGTACAGATTAGATGGTTCAGAGTGGCCTGCCGAGAGAGGAAGGGCATTTGGTAACCAGGTGGGGAAAGGCTGTGCTTGCCCAGAAAAGTCAGTGATTGACCTTGGAGGTGAGCAGACTTTGGGGAGGAAGAGGCAGTGTGGCCAGGACAAAGGATGACAAGCAGGTTCCTGCAGGGACCAGGAATCCACCAAGCCTGATGGCAGTGTGGTGACCCAAGGGCAAAAGAGCAGATAAAACCAAGAGGGGTCTTGGAATGCAGGAACAGAAAAACCAGACCCTTACCATCCTTCCCTCCCCTGTGTTGTAACTATTAATGGATTTCTGGTCCTCCTGAGCAGTATAACCTGTCTCCCCTCCTACCCCATGCTGCTGTTGCTGCTGCTGCTGCTAAGTTGCTTCAGTCATGTCTGACTCTGTGCAACCCCATAGATGGCAGCCAACCAGGCTCCCCCATCCTTGGGATTCTCCAGGCAAGAACACTGGAGTGGGTTGCCATTTCCTTCTCCAATGCATGAAAGTGAAAAGTGAAAGTGAAGTCGCTCAGTCATGTCTGACTCTTTGCAACCCCATGGACTGCAGCCTACCAGGCTCCTCTGTCCATGGGATTTTCCAGGCAAGAGTACTGGAGTGGGGTGCCATTGCCTTCTCCGTCCTACCCCATAGGAAGAAGATATTTGCCTTACTCTCCCCACCCCACCACCCAGTATATGTGCCTCATCCAATCAGCAAAAGACCCACAAGACCCCTATCTCACTCCTTGTGCCCTGGGTATAAAAGTGGACTAAGGACCCTTGTTCAGTGTCAGTTCTCCCTTGAGCTGGCCCACTGGTCTAACAGTCTCCCACTCTAATAAACTTTCCCTCTCAGTCCGCCTCACATCTGGAAAATCTTTTCCAAGCTGCGCCCAGACCACAACAGGCAGCACCAACCCAAATTCATGTGGGGCTATGGCAGGATTGCCTAATTTTGAGTGATTCACCTGGACAGAGGCTGTCAGTCCTGATGGCAGAGACCTCCAGGGATCCAGGGACCCTCTCAGAACACAATCTCGGAGAGCCCTGTTAGGCCAGTACAGCTTCTGCCTGGGGATCTGTGGGCTCCCTCATCTGTCCCCTAATGTAATGAGCAAGAAAACTAAAAAGGACGCCTATACTCATATTGGGAGTACAGAAAGAAAGGGATGTTCTGAAGAGGTTAACAGAGCAGGTAAATGAATCCCCAGGAAAACAAAATGGAGAGAAGGTGGAGAGATCTGGAGATAAAAGGGGAAACCCTAAGTATGCTACTGCTAAGTCACTTCAGTCGTGTCCGACTCTGTGCAACCCCATAGACGGCAGCCAACCAGGCTCCGCCATCCCTGGGATTCTCCAGGCAAGAACACTGGAGTGGGTTGCCATTTCCTTCTCCAATGCACGAAAGTGAAAAGTGAAAGGGAAGTCGCTGAGTCGTGTCCGACTCTTAGTGACCCCATGGACTGCAGCCTACCAGGTTCCTCTGTCCGTGGGATTTTCCAGGCAAGAGTACTGGAGTGGGGTGCCATTGCCTTCTCCAACCCTAAGTATAAACTGGCAGAAAATCTGTACTGTGCTCCTTACGGAGCTGCTAACTGCCCACGGACACTCTATGGAAGATAATCAAAGTAATTTCATTATTACGGATGCTGGCACCCTCACAGAGTAACTAAATGAGGATGTTAAGACTGCCCAATAGGCACTTCCCTGGTGGTCCAGTGATAAAGAATCTGCCTACCAGTGCAAGGACATGAGTTTGATCCCTGGTCCGGGAAGATTCCACAAGCAGTGAGGCAGCAAAGCC
Organism: Bison bison bison; assembly: GCF_000754665.1. Lineage (NCBI taxonomy): Eukaryota > Metazoa > Chordata > Mammalia > Artiodactyla > Bovidae > Bison > Bison bison. Next base: position 988,440 of record NW_011494787.1, read on the forward strand.
CGTGAGCCACAATTACTGAGCCTGTGAGCCCTAGAGCCTGTGCTCTGCAACAAGAGATGCCACTGCAATAAGAAGCCCGCACACCGTAATGAGAGAGTAGCCCCTGCTTGTTGGGACAGGAGAAAGCCTGCCCTCTGGCAGCAGTGAAGACCCAGCACAGTCAAACAAACAAACCGCTCAGTACCGTGTCCAAGGAATACACAGAGGTGCCTCATAAAGAGGAGATTTCAGTCAAGCTCAGATATGCCAGTTATGATTCCCAAAAGCCAATATGGGAGGTCAAAGAAATAGTCGTGCCTCCTTGATGAGACGATGCTGCTAGGAGGGGGACGCATCCAAACCTGTGAATATTTTTATCCACCTCAGAGCCACACTTAATCTGGAGAGGGCAATCATTAGACAACGGGCAGAGTCTGGAGAGAAGTACAGAGCGCTCAGTGGCAAATCTTAATCTGAACAATCAGGCTTTATTCATTTTCTGATCGCTCATCATGTTAACCTTTTATTATGCAAAACTGTTGATTCAATTGCACAATGTAAAAAAAAAAAAGTATTTGGGACAATTCACAAGCCAAGTTTACGAGAGCAGCTAAAAGGGGAAGAAAAAAAAAGAAGAACCGAAAAGAATTTGCTGAAGAGGATTCTCAGGCTGTGCTCAGATGCTCAGTGGGAAGCTGAGCTGGTCATCCAGGAAGCTGACTCTGCCTACTCCAGTGTGCGTTAGAAAACTAGGAGCAGGCCAGGACTCCTCTGCTGCAGAGAAAGCAAGGCTTCCCTATCAGCAAACTGGGGCATTAAGGGTTTCCTGGAAGTGAACTCTCACTTGGTGTTGTTCAGTCGCTAAGATGTGTCCGACTCTTTGCAACCCCACGGACTGCAGCATGCCGGGCTTCCCTGTTCTTCACTGTCTCCTGGAGTTTGCTCAGACTCATGTCCACTGAGTCGGTGATGCCATCGGTGATGCTGTCAGTAGCAGTTCTCAAACTTAGGTGCACAAGATTCATTGGAGAGGGTAGGGGTGTGTTGAAAATGAGGATTTTCAGGCCTTACCCCAGAAATTCGTATTCAGTAGGTCTAGTGTGGGGCCAGAGAATCCACAGGTTTGATAAGCATCTCAGGAAATTGGGAGTTGATATTGAATACCTGGAGTAGCCTGGCTGGGGCTGGTACACTACTTAGAAAAACCAACACCCTCATCACATGCATACATGGTCCCTGCCGAGACACTGGTGCTATAAGAGGGGTCCTCTAGCCTTCTCTAGCCTTCATACCATCAGGAGGTGGGATTGCCCTCCGTGAGCTCAGCCTGGGGCCCAATGAGTAGTAAGTCAGGATCGGTCCAGCAGGGGGCAGAGTAAACTTGTAGAGGGGATTTCAGGGAAAGTCATCAGCCTTTCCTGTCTGCACACCTCTGTCAACCAAATGATTCTCCACTCTTCCTATGCACTAGAATTACCTGAGAACATTTTTAAAATGTTTGTCCCTGGGCCCCACCCCTGATCAGTCAAGTCAGAATCTTGATTGAGTAAGGGTGCTCCTGGCAGTAATATATTTGAAAAGATTCTCAGGTGATTCTAGTGTGATTGAGAACCACAGGTTTCTTTCTCACCTCCTGGGTCCCCTCTCTCCTATCTCCCTCCAGGGTGGCGGGACTTCCTATGCAGTGCTCAGACCACACGGTCTGGCTGCCTGGAGGCCCCAGCTCTGCCGCCCCATCCAGGCCTGCTCTTTCTTGGAGACCCCATGCCTCTTCTACACATACTCCTCTCTTTGCTCTGGGTGGTGCCTGGGGAGGGTGCCAGCCTTCAGGAGTCCTAGAGGGAGAAGGCAGTGGCACCCTACTCCAGTACTGTTGCCTGGAAAATCCCATGGACACAGGAGCCTGGTGGGCTGCAGTCCATGGGGTCGCTAAGAGTTGGACATGACTGAGAGTCTTCACTTTCACTTTTCACTTTCATGCATTGGAGAAGGAAATGGCAACCCACTCCAGTGTTCTTGCCTGGAGAATCCCAGGGACAGGGGAGCCTGGTTGGCTGCCATCTATGGGGTCGCACAGAGTCGGACATGACTGAATCGACTTAGCAGCAGCAGAGGGAAGTTGTGTGGTTCTGTATCCCCTTTGTTCACAGTGTGTGGATGACTAATGGTCTAATGGTCTTAGGGCAAGTTCCAGAGAGACAGACTCTGAGATTTACGTGCACGAGATTTATTGAGGAGTGTTGTTGGAATCAGTGCTTTCAAGGTAAGGGGATGAAGGAAAAAGGACAGGATAGAGAGAAGTTATGGACAGAAGTAAGTGGATAGAGGCCATCGCAGCAAAGGTCTCAGCAGACCTCATAGAGGGCAGATCTAGACTCTGGATGGCCCAGTGAGGGCAAGCCTCTTAAATATACCCCACATGGACCAGTGATGCTGCCTCTGAGGAGGGAGCATGACCTTGGATAAGGTGTTTCTTTTCCACCAAGGGCAATTCAGGGAAATGCCTGGAGAGGGACTCAACTGAGAGTCATTAATTGTTAACATGTCCAGCAGAAGGGGAAAGCCATTCAGGACCAGATGTATCGGTCCTGAACCAGGATCTACCTGCCACATCGCATTGTCCGCTGCACCAACTGTGTTTGTGCATGTGTGCACTCAGGAATGTCTCACTCTTTGTGACCCCATGGACTGCAGTCTGCCAGGCTCCTGTGTCCATAGGATTTCCCAGGGAAGAATACTGGAGTGAGTTACCACAATTTAAAACATAAGAGTTTCTCTGACTGATTTGTTAAATCTGTGTTTATGCACCTGGGCTTCCAAATAACATTTCCATGCCTTGTCTCCCACCCTCGAAGTGCCTCACCGGAATTGGGGAGGACTCAGGAGCTGCCGTCTATGGGGTCGCACAGAGTCGGACACGACTGAAGCAGCAGCAGCAGCAACAGCAGCAGGAGCACAACCTAGAAACCCTGGGATCCAGGATCCAGAAGTTCATCCAACACTCACCTCTGCTGCTGCTGCTACTGCTAAGTTGCTTCAGTCGTGTCCGACTCTGTGCGAACCCATAGATGGCAGCCAACCAGGCTCCGCCATCCCTGGGATTCTCCAGGCAAGAACACTGGAGTGGGTTGCCATTTCCTTCTCCAATGTATGAAAGTGAAAAGTGAAAGTGAAGTCGCTCAGTCGTGTCTGACTCTAGCGACCCCATGGACTGCAG
>NW_011494787.1:991735-992130 GCF_000754665.1 Bison bison bison
GACTTATCATGCACACAAGTACCTTCTAGAAAATTTCATATCAAGGATTTTTTAAAGAGTTGTGATCTAAACCCTTCTGAAGGACTGAAGGAAACATTTTATTTTACTTTGTTATTTTATTTTATTTGAAAGGATTAAGTAAGATTTTGCTAGACTGAATTTGGATGTGGTTTGGAATCCTGCCTGTTATGATAGGGATAGAGTAGGCAGATTTCCCGACGGGCAACATTTCATTTCTGAAACTTGTTTTAAAATGTGTTTTTAATCTAGTTGGTTCCTCAGGAGAATAATATACAGACAGTAAGAATCAGATCAGATCAGATCAGTCGCTCAGTCGTGTCTGACTCTTTGCGACCCCATGAATCGCAGCACGCCAGGCCTCCCCGTCCATCACC
>NW_011494787.1:992230-993713 GCF_000754665.1 Bison bison bison
CTCAGTCGTGTCTGACTCTAGCGACCCCATGGACTGCAGCCTACCAGGCTCCTCCATCCATGGGATTTTCTAGGCAAGAGTACTGGAGTGGGGTGCCATTGCCTTTTCCGAACACTCACCTCACAGGAGTTGAAAATGCTCAGTAGAGCTTTCTCCTCCTGGGATATTTTGCTCTCTAGGAGTGCCATCAAAACTGGAACCAGGACCTTCCCTTCTCCACCTTGTTCTCCTCTTCCTTCTTTTCCAGTTAATAAACACAAAGTGTTATCTTTCAAGCTGTAAGTCAATATAAAGGATTACAAAGAGATAAGAGCCTCATTCTTGAGAAATTTACTAAGGGGAAAAGTTCACCACTAGACAACCCTTACTATTGCAAGGCTATTTGGTTCAGATGGTAAAGAGACTATTTGCAATGCAGGAGACCCGGGTCCGATCCCTGAGTTGGCAAGATCCGCTGAGAAGGAAATGGCAACCCACTCCGTATTCTTGCCTGGAGAATTCCATGGACAGAGGAGGCTGGCAGGCTACAGTCTATGGGGTCACAAAGAGTCAGACATGACTGAGCAACTAACACTTTCATTTTCATGCAAAGGGTTAAGATTTTAAAGCAGAGACACCCTATTCCTGAGAAATGCTTATGTATTAGCAGATATAGAAAATAGTGAGTCTGGTTCACTGTTTAGATAAATCTTCCTTCCTCAGATAACCATACTGATCACAGTAGCACCTGCCAGCAGTTTAATCTTGACCCTGTAGGGACTTGTATAATTTGAAGGTGTGCTTTTTCCTGGCTGAACCTGAGATACAATTGGCTATGACTTGGGCCCAAGAGAATTTCTTAGTTTCAAATTTTTAAGTGAGACTATACCTTCTAGGGTAGATCAGTGGTAAAGAATCTGCCTGCAATGCAGGAGCCCCAGGAGACACAGTTTTGGTTCCTTGACCAAGAAGATCCTCTGGGAACCCAGTATACCTCCAGTATTCTTGCCTGGAGAACCCCATGGACAGAGGAGCCAGACAGGCTACAATTCAAGCGTTGCAAAGAGTTGGACCTGACTGAAGGGACTTATCATGCACACAAGTACCTTCTAGAAAATTTCATATCAAGGATTTTTTAAAGAGTTGTGATCTAAACCCTTCTGAAGGACTGAAGGAAACATTTTATTTTACTTTGTTATTTTATTTTATTTGAAAGGATTAAGTAAGATTTTGCTAGACTGAATTTGGATGTGGTTTGGAATCCTGCCTGTTATGATAGGGATAGAGTAGGCAGATTTCCCGACGGGCAACATTTCATTTCTGAAACTTGTTTTAAAATGTGTTTTTAATCTAGTTGGTTCCTCAGGAGAATAATATACAGACAGTAAGAATCAGATCAGATCAGATCAGTCGCTCAGTCGTGTCTGACTCTTTGCGACCCCATGAATCGCAGCACGCCAGGCCTCCCTGTCCATCACCAACTACCGGAGTTCACTCAGACTCA
>NW_011494787.1:993813-999182 GCF_000754665.1 Bison bison bison
CCAGCATCAGAGTCTTTTCCAATGAGTCAACTCTTCGCATGAGGTGGCCAAAGTACTGGCGTTTCAGCTTTAGCATCATTCCTTCCAAAGAAATCCCAGGGCTGATCTCCTTCAGAATGGACTGGTTGGATCTCCTTGCAGTCCAAGGGACTCTCAAGAGTCTTCTCCAACACCACAGTTCAAAAACATTTGGTTAACTTGCAGACAATCTCCTTCTAAACGTCAGACTATCTGTTTTTATGATCATCCCATGTGTTTGGGATTGTCCATGTGTTTTCCATCTGAAAACTTTCAAAGCTGCTGCCTGAGGGTCAGGTTGCTAATTTAGAACACATCTAGGGGCTGTTATGATCTTCCTCAGGGGCTGGGTAGCTGGCAGACACCTCCCCCACTGTCTCTCATCACTTGCTCCAAATCACAAGTTTCTCTCAGAAAGGAGCTTGTGCACACATCTGCAACCACGCTTTTGCAGCTGTTGCCAAGGTGCATATCCCCAGATTGCCTGGGTCTGATAGCCAGTGGGGCTTCCATTCACGAACACCACAAGACTATACCCACCAAAGGAGTTTTTAACTGACTGTCCCCTCAGGGCTCGGCCCAGAGGAGACAGACAAAACGTTCATTTCCCAGCCTTCTCCTGAAAAGACCTCATCTCACGAGTTGCTGCCAAAGTGTCAGTCTTCTAAGTTATCACTTATCTAGGGGCTGGCTTTGATCCTCTCAGAGGATCAGGGAAGCTGGTGGACATCTCCACTGCTGTCTTCCTGTGGTCTGACCCAAATTGCCAGTATCTCCCTAAAGAGAGTGTGAACATACCTCCAGGCTCTACTTTTTGCAGCTGCTACCCAATGCATGGGTTCCTGCATTGCACGATTCTAATAGCCAAAGAGGCTTCCATTCATGAGCCCAATAGAGCTGTAGCAATCAAAGAAGCAGTGGCGAGTGGAGCACTTGCACCACAGCTACACACATGGGCCCAGTACAGAGGGAGCAGACAAAAGTGCCTGTCTTCCAGTTTCTCCCTGGAAGGGGCTTAAGTTCATACTCTCCCAGTTGCTGCCTGAGAATCTAACTTCTCACCAGCCTGCATCTAGGCATTAAATGCAGTCCTCTCCTTTGGGACACAGACAGGTCTTGGCACAGCCACTCTAGTACTGGGAGAGCAAAGATGGTGGCCTGGACAGTCACAGAGGTCTGAGAGACAAGCATGAGCTCAGCCCAGGCTGACTGATGGAATTTATCTCCTATAGGAGACCACTCTGTCAAGACTGGGAGAGGTGGCTGTTTTATCCTATGTGCAGAAACCAATACAGAGAGGCAAAGAAAATGAAGAACACAGGATATGTTCCAAACAAAATAAGATAAACCTCCAGAAATAGATCTTAATGAAATGGAGATAAGAGATTTATCTGATAGTTCAAAATAATGGTCATAAGGATGTTCACTGTGGTCAAAAAAGCAAAGTGGGAATTAAAAAAAAAAAGTGTGAAAATGAAAGTCACTTGGTTGTGTTCAACGCTTTGTGACCCCATGGACTATACAGTCCATGGAATTCCCTGGGCCAGAATGCTGGAGTGAGTAGCCGTTTCCTTCTCCAGGGGATCTTCCTAACCCAGGGATTGAACCCAGGTCTCCTGCATTGCAGGCAGATTCTTACCAGCTGAACCACCAGGGAAGCCCAAGAGAGAGAGTATAAAAAAGTGTAGAACATACATTCACACAGCTGACGAATATAATATCCAAATGAAAAAAATTCAATAGAGGGGGTTCAACAGTAGACTAGATCAAGTGGAAAAAAAAGATTAATGGAGTTTATCCCATCAGAGGAGCAAAGAGAAAGAATGAAAAGAGTGCTGATAGCTTAAAGAACTTGTAAGACACATCAAGTGGACCAATTTATATATTATAGAGGTCCCAGAAGCAGAAGAGAAAGAGAAAGGGGCAGAAGGCTTACTAAAAGAAATAATGACTGCAAACTTCTCTCATTTGGGGAAAGAGACATTAAGACCCAGGAATACCATAAAGTATGAAAAAGATGAATCCAAAAAGACTCACACCACATTACATTATCACTATATAATCAAAAGTTAAAAACAAGAAGAGAATCTTATAAGCAGCAATAGAAAAGCAACTTGTTATGTACTAGGGAATCCTCATAAAACTATCAGCGGATTTTTAGAGAAACTTTGTAGGACAGAAGATAATGGGAAAATATAATCAAGGTGCTGATAGAAAAAGAAAAAAAACCAAAACCCTGGTAACCAAGAATATTCTATCTGGCAAAACTGTCCTTCAGAATTGAAGGCAAGATAAAGAGTTTTCCACACAGTCAAAAGCTGAGGCTATTGATCACAAGCAGACCAATTTTGCAAGAAATGCTAAGCTGAAATAAAAGGGCACTAATTAGTAACATGAAAACATATGAAAGTATAAAACTCACTGATAAGAGAAAACATATAGTTAAATTTAGAATATTCTAATGCTGCTGTTCAGTTGCTAAGTCGTGTCTGACTCTTTGCAACCCCATGGACTGCAGCACACCAAGCTTCCCTGTCCTTCACTATCTTCCAGAGTTTGCTCAAACTCATGTTCATTGAGTAAATGATGCTAGTGTTGTAATGGGGTGGGTAAGTCATACTAGCTCTAATGTGAAGACTAACATGCAAAAGTGCTAAATAACTATTACTATAATAATTTGTTATTACATACACTACATAAATGGAGAAGGAAATGGCACCCCACTTCAGTACTCTTGCCTGGAAAATCCCATGGACAGAGGGGCCTGGTGGGCTACAGTCCATGGGGTTGTGAAGAGTCAGACATGACTGAACGACTTCACTTTCACTTTTCACTTTCATGCATTGGAGAAGGAAATGGCAACCCACTCCAGTGTTCTTGCCTGGAGAATCCCAGGGACAGGGGAGCCTGGTTGGCTGCCGTCTATGGGGTCGCACAGAGTTGGACACAACTGAAGTGACTTAGCGGCAGCACACTAGTTAAAAGATGCAATTGTGACATCAAAAACACAGAATGGGAGGGGGTTAAAAATGTAGACCTTTCATATGTTAAGTTGTTATCAGCTTAAAATAGACTTTATAAATACAAGATGTTTTACGTAAACCTCCATGTAATTACAAAGCAAAAACTCGTATTGGATACATAAAAAAGTAAAGAGAAAGGAATCAAAGCATACTACAGCAGCAAATCATCAACTCACAAAAGAAGAGAAAAAAAGGAACAAAGGAATTACAAAACACCAGAAATGAACAAAATGGCAATAGTAAGTCAATGCATATCAATAATCCATTTAAATATAAAGAGACTAAATTCTCCTATCAAAAAACACAGAGTGCCCAAGCAAAGAAAATAACAAGACCAAAACACATGCTGCTTACAAGACACTCATTTTAGCTTAAGGGACACAGTGGACTGAACATGACAACAATGTTCCACACAAATGGAGACCAAAAGAAAGCAGAATTAGCTATACTCATATTAGACAAAACAGACTTTAAACCAAAGACAGTAAAAAGAAATAAAGAAGTCCATTATATAATAATAAAGGGGTTAATTCACCAAGAAGATATAACATTAGTAAATATGCACTCAACAGAGGAGCACTTACATATATAAATATTAAATGACCCAAAGAAAGAAATAGAAATATACTAATAGTAGGAAACTTCAATCCCTCACTTTCATCAATGAGTAGATCATCTGACAGAAAATTACTAAGGAAATATTGGACTTAACATGTCAGATCAGATGAACTTAAGAAACATTTACGGGACATCCCATCCAAAAGCAACAGAATGCACATTCGTCTCATGCACGCACAGAACATTCTCCAGTATAGATCACATATTAGAGCACAAAAAAGGCTTAATAAATTTAAGATTGAAATCATATCAAGCATCTTTTCTGACCACAATAGTATGAAACTAGAAACCAATTATAAGAACAAAATTGAAAAATTCACATGTGGAGATTAAACAACATGCTCCTCAATACCCAATGCATCAAAGATGAAAACAAAAGAGAAATGAAAAATCTTGGTGTTAGCTGAAACTATTGTGATAATCATTTCATGATACATATAAAGCAAATCATCAAGCTGTATGCCTTAAACATATACAATGATATGTTAATTATTCTTTAAGAAAACTGGAAAAAAAGAAAAGTGACTGTAAAACAAATTAAAATGGAAACAGAACATACCAAAAGTAGTGAGATACAGCAAGAGCAGTTCTAAGAGGGAAGTATATAGTGATAAATATCTACATTAAGAAGGAAGAAAGATCTCAAATAAGCAAACTAAGTTTGTACCTCAAGGAATTAGAAAAGGAAGAACAAACTAATCCTGAAGTTAGGAGAAGGAAGAAAAAAAAAAAGGCCAGAGTGGAATAAACGAAAGAGTGGAAATAAATGAAATAGAGAGTAAAAAGACAATAGAAAAGATCATTGAAACTAAAATCTATTGTTTTGAAAAGATGAACAAAACTGACAAAACTTTAAGTACACTTACCAAGAAATAAAAGAGGACTAGAATACAATTTTAAATGAAAGAGGAGACATTACAATTGATACCACAGAAATACAAAGGAGTATAAGAGACAACTATGAATAATTATATGCCAACAAATGGAAAACATAGGAGAAATTGATAAATTTCAGAAACATAAAACTTTCTAAGGTTTAATCATGAACAAATAGGATATATGAACAGATCAATTATAAGTAAGGAGATTGAATCGGTAATCAAAACCTCCCAACAAACAACAGTCCAGGGCCAAATTGCTTCACCAGTGAATTCTACCATTTAAAGAATACCAACCCCAACCAGTAATGCTGAAGAACCTGAAGTTGAAGGGTTCTATGAAGACCTACAAGACCTTTTAGAACCAACACCCAAAAAAGATGTCCTTTTCATTATAGGGGACTGGAACGCAAAAGTAGGAAGTCAAGAAATACCTGGAGTAACAGGCAAATTTGGCCTTGGAATACGGAATGAAGCAGGGCAAAGGCTAATAGAGTTTTGCCAAGAGAATGCACTGGTCATAACAAACACCCTCTTCCAACAACACAAGAGAACATTCTACACATGGACATCACCAGATGGTCAACACCAAAATCAGATTGATTATATTCTTTGCAGCCAAAGATGGAGAAGCTCCATACAATCAGCAAAAACAAGACCAGGAGCTGACTGTGGCTCAGATCAAGAGCTCCTTATTGCCAAATTCAGACTTAAATTGAAGAAAGTAGGGAAAACCACTAGACCATTCAGGTATGACCTAAATAAAATCCCTTATGATTATACAGTGGAAGTGAGAAATAGATTTAAGGGACTAGATCTGAAAGATAGAGTG
>NW_011494787.1:999615-1000084 GCF_000754665.1 Bison bison bison
AGAACTGTACAAAAAAGATCTTCACGACCAAGATAATCATGATGGTATGATCACTCACCTAGAGCCAGACATCCTGGAATGAGAAGTCAAGTGGGCCTTAGAAAGCATCACTACGAACAAAGCTAGTGGAGGTGATGGAATTCCAGTTGAGCTATTTCAAATCCTGAAAGATGATGCTGTGAAAGTGCTTCACTCAATATGCTAGCAAATTTGGAAAACTCAGCAGTGGCCACAGGACTGGAAAAGGCCAGTTTTCATTCCAATCCCAAAGAAAGGCAATGCCAAAGAATGCTCAAACTACCGCACAATTGCACTTATTTCACACGCTAGTAAAGTAATGCTCAAAATTCTCCAAGCCAGGCTTCAGCAGTATGTGAACCGTGAACTTCGAGATGTTCAAGCTGGTTTTAGAAAAGGCAGAGGAACCAGAGATCAAATTGCCAACATCCGCTGGATCATCGAAAAAGCA
>NW_011494787.1:1000184-1000730 GCF_000754665.1 Bison bison bison
CAAGAGCTCCTTATTGCCAAATTCAGACTTAAATTGAAGAAAGTAGGGAAAACCACTAGACCATTCAGGTATGACCTAAATAAAATCCCTTATGATTATACAGTGGAAGTGAGAAATAGATTTAAGGGACTAGATCTGAAAGATAGAGTGCTTGATGAACTATGGACTAAGGTTCGTGACATTGTACAGGAGACAGGGATCAAGACCATCCCCATGGAAAAGAAATGCAAAAAAGCAAAATGGCTCTCTGAGGAGGCCTTACAAATAGCTGTGAAAAGAAGAGAAGCGAAAAGCAAAGGAGAAAAAGAAAGATATAAGCATCTGAATGCAGAGTTCCAAAGAATAGCAAGGAGAGATAAGAAAGCCTTCCTCAGCGATCAATGCAAAGAAATAGAGGAAAACAACAGAAAGGGAAAGACTAGAGATCTCTTCAAGAAAATTAGAGATACCAAGGGAACATTTCATGCAAAGATGGGCTCAATAAAGGACAGAAATGGTATGGACCTAACAGAAGCAGAAGATATTAAAAGAGGTGGCAAGAATACA
>NW_011494787.1:1000830-1004446 GCF_000754665.1 Bison bison bison
GTGAACCGTGAACTTCGAGATGTTCAAGCTGGTTTTAGAAAAGGCAGAGGAACCAGAGATCAAATTGCCAACATCCGCTGGATCATCAAAAAAGCAAGAGAGTTCCAGGAAAACATCTTTTTCTGCTTTATTGACTATGCCAAAGCCTTTGACCGTGTGGATCACAATAAACTGTGGAAAATTCTGAAAGAGATGGGAATACCAGACCACCTGACCTGCCTCTTGAGAAACCTGTATGCAGGTCAGGAAGCAACAGTTAGAACTGGACATGGAAAACAGACTGGTTCCAAATAGGAAAAGGAGTCCGTCAAGGCTGTATATTGTCACCCTGCTTATTTAACTTCTATGCAGAGTACATCATGAGAAACGCTGGGCTGGAAGAAGCACAAGCTGGAATCAAGATTGCCGGGAGAAATATCAATAACCTCAGATACGCAGATGACACCACCCTTATGGCAGAAAGTGAAGAGAAACTAAAAAGCCTCTGGATGAAAGTGAAGGAGGACAGTGAAAAAGTTGGCTTAAAGCTCAACATTCAGAAAACGAAGATCATGGCATCTGGTTCCATCACTTCATGGGAAATAGATGGGGAAACAGTGGAAACAGTGTCAGACTTTATTTTTTTGGGCTCCAAAATCACTGCAGATGGTGACTGCAGCCATGAAATTAAAAGACGCTTACTCCTTGGAAGGAAAGTTATGACCAACCTAGATAGCATATTGAAAAACAGAGACATTACTTTGCTAACAAAGGTCCGTCTAGTCAAGGCTATGATTTTTCCAGTGGTCATGTATGGATGTGAGAGTTGGACTGTGAAGAAAGCTGAGCACCGAAGAATCGATGCCTTTGAACTGTGGTGTTGGAGAAGAGTCTTGAGAGTCCCTTGGACTGCAAGGAGATCCAACCAGTCCATTCTAAAGGAGATCGGTCCTGGAAGTTCTTTGGAAGGAATGATGCTAAAGCTGAAACTCCAGTACTTTGGCCACCTCATGCGAAGAGTTGACTCATTGGAAAAGACTCTGATGCTGGGAGGGATTGGGGGCAGGAGGAGAAGGGGGCAACAGAGGATGAGATGGCTGGATGGCATCACCGACTCGATGGACATGAGTTTGAATGAACTCCGGGAGATGGTGATGGACAGGGAGGCCTGGCGTGCTGCGATTCATGGGGTCGCAGAGTTGGACACGACTGAGCGACTGAACTGAACTGAATCCTTCTCACAATCTTTTGAAAAACAGAAGAAAAGGGAACATTTCCAAACTCATTTTACAAGGCCAGCATTAAAATGTAAACAGATTATCTCTGAATGGTGGTGCTATGAATAATTTTCATTTTCTTTTACAGTCATTTCCAAATCATTCATAAAGCATGTATATTAGTCTTAAAATTAAGGAAGATATTTTAAAACCATTTTTGCCACTATGAAAAACTATATGGTAGATCCTCAAAATTTTAAATATAAAATTATCATATGATCCAGTAATTTCATTCTAGGTACATGCCCAAAAGAATTGAAAGCAAGGCCTCAAGCAGAAGTTAGCACACCCATATTCACAGCATTATTTGACAACAGTCAAAAGTGGAAGCAACCCAAGTATCTATTGATGGAAGAATGGATAAACAGAATGTAGTATAAACATACAACTGAATAATATTCATCCTTAAAAGAGAGGAATCTGTCACTTGTTACAACATGAATGAACCTTGAGGACATTGTGCTAAGTGAAATAAGCCAGTCACAGGAGGACAAATACTGTACATTTCCACTGATGTGAGGAAACTCAACTAGTGAAATTCATAGAAACAGAAAACAAAATGCTGGTTACCTAGAACTAGGGGAGAGGGCTATGGGGAATTGCTCTTTAATGGGCACAGAGTTGCAGTTTTGCAAGATGAAAAGAGTTCTGGAGTTGGATGGTGGCGATGGTTGCACAGTCATGTGAATGTATGCAACATCACTGAATTGCATACTTAAAGTTAAAATGGTAAATTTCACGTTGTATTTTGTTGGTTAGTCGCTAAGTCATGTCTGACTCTTTTGCAACCCCATGGGTTGTAGCCCACTGGGCTCTTCTGTCCATGGGATTTCCCAGGCAAGAATACTGGAGTGGGTTGCCGTTTCCATCTCCAGGGGATCTTCTCGACCCAGGGATCTAAACTGTGTCTCCTATATTGGCAGGCAGATTCTTTACTACTGAGCCACCAGGGAAGCCCCCATGTTATATATATATATATATATATGTATGTATATTTATTTAATATATTTATATATATATTTTAACCACAATTTTTAAATGTTTATTTTCATCTGACTTGAATTAAAATCCAGATAATGCCAGGTCCTTCCTAGATAAAGTGATAAAGTTAGTGATAAAATTGGAAGGCAGGGGGCCACATGGGCCTCGATATCACAGCTAAACTGTGATGTCAGAGGAGTCATGGAAAAGAGACATGGAGAGTATGGAACTGCAGGAGAGCCAGTCTGGCAGTCACGCTCAGGATGAACTAAGTGCGGGGAGGAGGAGGAGAGAAGTAAGCCAAAAGTCATCCAAAGCCTCATGTTCTGGATGCTCTGCATATGCCTCTGCATTGATCTAAAGAGAGAAAGGCCAAGAGAGACTCACCCAGGGTCCCAAAGGCAGCAGGTGGCAGATCCCTGGCTTGAGCTCAGATGTCATGGATTCTACATCTCAACTTTTTTCTTTACACCATGCTACTTCTTACATATATTATAAGTGAAAGAAACGATAAGGAATGGGGGAAGAGGAGAAGAGGACATGGGAATAAGAAGAAAGCAGGGAAAAAGAGAAAAGAAAGGAAATGCCAGGAGAAAGGAAGAGGAACATCAAAGCTGCAAACAAGAGCAAACTTTTAAATAAGGCCCTGAGTCTGCATTGAACTTTTGACAATGATGGTTTGTCAGCATGGTGACTGATTCGTAATTATTTTATGGGATTTTAGCAACTCTCTGTGTAACTGTCTCAGAGCAGTTGCAGAGCTGTTAATCCCGAATGTTTATTACCCACCATTCAATAAATAGCTTAATAAATCTAAAGAAGTCCAATTTATGGGGATGGTTATAGCATGCTATTCAAATTCCAAACAGTTACAATAAAACCACATCTATTAATGGTAATGCACTTTTAAAAATTTGATATTGGAGGATGCTGGAGCTTGACATCCCTTTGAGCTATTCCTTGCTCTGTGTTTGAGCCATGAGAGTCAGAGCAGGACAGAGGTCAGAGGCTTTCGCTGGGTTGCTATCTGCCAAGGCGATGGAGTGAGATGGGTCATGGGCTTATCAATGTCCATAATGTCTAGGGATCTGGGTTCTGAGTGACAGTGACACGTCAAGGCTGTTTGGCTGTGTGAGCCATTCAGGGCTCACCTCTGACCCTGCTGTGGTAGAGAGTGCCAGAGCCCAGGTTGGGTGGGCTTTGGGTATCTTCTAGAAGGTGAGTCATTTGGGAAGAGCCAGGAGTGACGACTTCTCTCCTCACAGATCCTGTCAAGATCAGAGACTTCTCTGCTCATTTCCAGGAGCCTGATGCAGCCGCACAGAGGGCTATGCATAGAATATAAAGGAGGGAAACACACACACACACACACACACACA
>NW_011494787.1:1004546-1004890 GCF_000754665.1 Bison bison bison
AGATTTTATATCATTTATAACCTCACGCCTGTTAGAATAGCTATCATCAAGAAAGATAAGGGATAACAAATGCTGGCAAGGATGTGGAGAAAAGGAAACTCTTGTGTGCTGTGGGTGGGATTGTAAACTGGTACAGCCACTGTGGAAAACAGCATGGATGAGCCTCAAAAAATTTTCCATTTGTCCCCATAGGAATGCATGAAGCCATTCAGAAAAGAATGAAGACGACGAGTAAGTACACGGATGAAACTTGTTTAGAAGCAGCTAAGTGAAGCAATTTAAAATATATGCTTAGGGAGAATGCAGTCCATGGGGTCGCTAAGAGTCGGACACGACTGAGCCTG
>NW_011494787.1:1004990-1005714 GCF_000754665.1 Bison bison bison
CAGCCGCACAGAGGGCTATGCATAGAATATAAAGGAGGGAAACACACACACACACACACACACACACACACACACACGATGGCCCCATGGCCTATGGATTTCCTTTCACTCCCTGACACTTTCCCTTACACCGTCTCCCATTAGGGAGGCATCTGAAAGAAGGTGGTATAAAGAGGGAGCAGACAGAGAGTCAAGTGGGAAAGATACTGTCCTTAAGAAAGTGGATCTGGCCCTGGCCTTGGCTCTTTGCCATATGGCCTTAGACAAGTCACTCCAGCTGTGGGCCCTCAGTTTCCCTTTTCAGTTCTGACATTCTGTGGGTCTATACTTCAATAAAACGGAATGGCAGGTGAACTAAAGAGACAGACAGAAGAAGTGCTCCACAGAGGAGGAGCCCCGTGTGAATAGGGGACAAGATTTTATATCATTTATAACCTCACGCCTGTTAGAATAGCTATCATCAAGAAAGACAAGGGATAACAAATGCTGGCAAGGATGTGGAGAAAAGGAAACTCTTGTGTGCTGTGGGTGGGATTGTAAACTGGTACAGCCACTGTGGAAAACAGCATGGATGAGCCTCAAAAAATTTTCCATCTGTCCCCACAGGAATGCATGAAGCCATTCAGAAAAGAATGAAGACGACGACTAAGTACATGGATGAAACTTGTTTAGAAGCAGCTAAGTGAAGCAATTTAAAATATATGCTTAGGGAGAATGCAGTCCA
>NW_011494787.1:1005930-1009608 GCF_000754665.1 Bison bison bison
ACTCTTGCCTGGAGAATCCCAGGGACGGGGGAGCCAGCTATGGGGTCGCACAGAGTCGGACATGACTGAAGCGACTTAGCAGCAGCAGGGAGAATGCTGCCCTACAATCAAAGGAGGGAAGAAGCAAAAAGATGAAGGGGTTTTACAGGAGAAATGCTACTTGAAGGACAAACAAGACCTGGGGGAAAGGAGGGTCACTGAATAATTCAGTAGCAAGAAGGCTGTTGGAGATTTTGGGTTAAGCCATTTTATTGAAATGATGGGAGCAGAATGTATTATGTAAAAGATTATGAGGAATCAAATGTACAGAAAGTAGAAAAAGCAAATATATAAAACACCATGATAGAGTATTCCAGCAAACAAGGACTTTGAATGATTGGATATTACAGTCATGGCTTTCATTGACTCATTCAATAAATAGTTTTCAAGCTGATAATACTTTCCAGGTACTGAACTGGGAGTCATTAGAGAACCCAGTAAAATATAATTTCTGCCTTCAAGGTGCTCCTAGTCTTATAAAGAGGCAGATGCAAACACTGTACAAAATTAACAGTGAAGATATATAGAGGCAGAGGTGGAGCTCAGAAGAAGAAAAATTTTTTTTCTATCTGGTGGAGAAGCTGGGGATACTTCCTACTGAGATGCCATAAAGCTGGATTTTGAAAGATTAAAAGGAGCTTGCCAGGTGGAAGAAGATGGGAAGCTCATTCCGCAGAACTGGGATAAAATGCAATAAAATAAAGGCAAGGAAGAGAATGTATTTGGGAATTCAGGCAACTAGGTATTGTTGAAGCCTGAATTGTGTTGAAGAATGCCAACCGATGGGGCTAAGAGATAAATAGGTACTAGATGATAAGTGACTTTAGGTGCCATGCTTTATGCTAAGAAGCTGGTCTTATCTTTTACCCCGTATAGGTAGAGATAAAACATATAAGCAAGGAAGAACCAGAATTGAAAGATCTCTTTGATTTTAACTTTTGTCTTTATTGATTCTTTTCTTCCTGATTGCTTGGTTTATTTCACTGTTATAGTTTAAAGTGAGCCCTTGGTTCCTTTATTTTTCAGTGTTCTTTAATAACTAAGTACTGCTTTTATAGCGTCTTGTATTATTTTGTATGAAGTGTTATATTTTTCACTCGTATATAGCTAGGAAGTGATTTCTTTTTAAATTTCCTCTTTGAAATCAGTGAAATGGAAATTTTAAAATGGAAAGGATAAATAAATCCAAAATCTGATTTTCTTAAAAAGAAAAACAATAAAACAGATATACCTCTTGCAAGTCTCATTAACGGGGAGAAAAATAAAGCGTAAACATAGACAAGATTGGAAATAAAAAGGAGACATGGCACTGCTACATCCTTGAACTTTACACCAGCAATATTTAAAACAGAGTAAATGTATTAATTCTAGGTAAAACACTCCCCATTAGAATTGATTTCAGAGGAAATGAAAATCTTGATTTGCTCAATTACTGGAGAAGAAATAGACAAACTGATTAGTGAATTATATTTTAAAAAATCACTAGGAGATTTTATGTAACTTAAGAAAGGTAATTTCCATTTAACTGTTTCAGATGATAAAAAAGAAACTTGATGAAGACAATAAGGAAAACAAACTATATCCCAATATTGCTTATAAGCGTAGGTACAAAATTCAAATGTAAATATTAGCAAATAGAATCTGGCAATGATCTAAAGAAAAATATATTGTGATTAAGCAAATTTTATACTAAAGGTAGTCCCATATGAGAGTATCTATTAAAACAATTCATTACATCATTATATCGATATATACAATTATACAAATAAATTGAATATGTATGTTGTTTGCACAAAACCATGATGCATATCTTTGAATGTATTATGTACATGCATAATATATACACATTTATATTATATGTGGTATTTATCTATCTCCAGGTCTCCTGGGTTGCAGGCAGATTCTTTTCCATCTGAGCCACCAGGGAAGCCCCATACATTAACCTAGAAGACTACAGTCTAAGGTTGAGGAGACTTTGCTAATGAATAGTGGACGCCTGGAATAAATAAAGTATAGACATATTTAACTCTATACAAATTTAAAAAGCAAACCTTTACAGAAAATACACATTAATATGACTTTTTATGGGGAAAAAAGATGTTACAAAGACATCAGTGAAAATGACAGAGTAAGAACCTTCAAAAATTCACTCCTCCATAAAGGCAATAATAACACTAGCAAAAATGTTTGGAACAAACTTTTTCAGAACTCTGAAAATTAACCAAAGGGTTGAAGAAATCCAAGGGGCATTTATACAAGAAAAGTGGCTGAATTTTGATAAGAACAGTGGACACATGACTTTTTAGCTTGTCCTATTTTCATCTCCCTCTCACCAGCTCTGCAGTAGCCCTGAAGATCAATAGCTCACAATCTCTGTGAAAACCAGCAGCCTGGCAGCCACCAGGGCAGCTACTTAGAAAATAATTAAAAAATATAGATAGTAAAAGAAGTGACAAAGGACTTAATTAAGGTATACTACTAGGAAACATTTAACACAAATGACACAATAATGGAGGACTGGAGTAACAAAAAAGACATGTAAAAACAAATAGCATAAAGGCAAATGTAAATAATACCTCTTTAGTAATTGCATTAAATGCAAACAGATTTAGCGTTAAATATAATTATTAAACTCCAATCAAAAGGCAGAGACTGGCAGAATCCATAAAATATGATCCCACCATATGCTGCCTACAACAGACTCACTTTAGATTCAAAGACATACATAGGTTGAAAGTGTAAGGATGGAAAAGATACATCATCACACAAGCAGTAATCAAAAGAGAGCTGGAATAGCTATACAGATATACGTGTCTTATTGTGCTTCACTTTATTGCACTTTGCAGATGCTGCATTTTTTACAAATCAAAGGTTAGCGGCAACCCTGCATTGAGTATGTCTATTGGCATCATTTTTCCAATAGCATTTGCTCACTTTGTGTATGTTTTACCTTTTGGTAATACTTGCAGCACTTCAAACTTCTATTGTTATATTTGTTATGGTAACCTGTGATCAGTGATCTTTGATGTTACCATTGTAATTGTTTTCGGGTACCATGGACTGTTCCCATGTAAGATGGCAAACTTAATTGATTGCTGAAATGACAGTAAAGGGTTTAGGATATTACATAAACTTAGTTGATAAAGCAGCAGCAGGGTTTCAGAGGATTGACTCCAATTTTGAAAGAAGTCCTACTGTAAGTAAAATGTTGTTAAACAGCATCGCATGCTACACAGAAATCATTCATGAAAGGAGAAGGTATTCATGAAGGCAAGTCAATCAATACAGCAAACCTCACCGCTGTCTTATCAGTATTTTAAGAAATTGCCACAGTCACCCACCCTTTAGCAACCACCACCCTGATCAGCAAGTAGCCATCAACACTGAAGCAAGACCTTCCATCAGCAAAAAGATTATGATTTACTGAAGGCTCAGATGATGTTTAGCATTTTTTAGTAATAAAGTATTTTTAAATTAAGATATGTACATTTTTAGACATAAATCTGTCACACACTTAATAGGCTGCTGCTGCTGCTGCTGCTAAATCACTTCAGTCGTGTCTGACTCTGTGCGACCCCATAGACGGCAGCCCACCAGGCTCTGCCGTCCCTGGGATTTTCCAGGCAAGAACACTGGCTG